>NW_005370127.1:1761147-1797808 GCF_000412655.1 Myotis brandtii
ATGAAAGCATAATATGCTAATGATATGCTAAGGCTGCTCAACCGCTCGCTATGACGTGCACTGACCACCAAGGGGCAGACAGTCGACCAGTGGCTATGATGTGCACTGACCACCAGGAGGCAGATGCTCTGACCAGTAGTTTAGCTTGCTGCTGGAGTCTGGCTGATCTGACTGAGCGAGATGGGTCGGACATGCCCTAGAGCCCTCCTGTGGTCCCTCCCCGGCTGGCCAACCTCCCATGTCCCTCCTCAGCCCCGATCATGCACCAGTGGGGTCCCTCGGCCTGGCCTGTACCCTCTCACAATCCGGGATCCCTCGGGGGATGTCTGAGAGCTGGTTTTGGCACTTTCCCCCAGGCCAGGCCGAGGGACCCCACTGGTGCATGAATTCGTGCACTGGGCCTCTGGTATATCTATAAATACTTATCTTCTCATTGCAATCTTTATATCATCACCCAGACTGTTTTTTTTATATCAAAAGTAAGTCTCATAAACATGATTCTTGCCTATTAGTAATCATTTCAGTGATCCACATAACTATTAGATGCCTGATAGTGGAAAAACTAATATTTTTTACATCTAGGTTGGTTAAGATATTTTATAGCACTTTAAAATGACACCACATTAATGCAATTTGAGTGGCTTTTTTGACTTTTAAAATTGACATATATGGTTCAGATGGCTTTCTACTAAGAAAGCTGATAATTTATGTTGTTTGAAATTTGTATTCTTTTTTCTATAACATAGACATCAGTTTTAGAAATGAAATATCTCCTCATTGTTTCTATGGCTATATTATATTTATCTTTACGTACATTTAGTGACATATCATCTTTTCCAAGAGTATAACCCAGAGAAACACCTCTTGAATCTATTATGAAATTTCTCATACCAAAATCCTAGTAGGTAAAAACCAAAGGACTTGTATGCATGCATATAAGCATAACCAATGGACACAGACACCAGGGGGTTGAGCGCATGAGTGGTGGGTGTGTTGGGGGTTAATAGGGGGGTAAGGAAACATATGTAATACCTTAATCGATAAAGAAAGGAAGGAAGGAAGGGCAGGGCAAGGAAGGGAAGGGAAGGGAAGCCATTGGCCCTTTTTTATCTAGTCTTGGTGTGGACATAAGGTACAGGTAGAGGAACTGTGCTTTTGTCTCTACCTTCACCACTCACCTTCCATAAATCTTTCAAATGGACGTTCTAAGGTAGCCAAGACCCAGTGAGCATGTCCTTGAGTATTCAGGCAACCCTGAAGCTTGGGGAGCCTGGGCTTGTTTGCATAATCAGACCTGGGAGTCCCAGCACACAGGTCAGTTCCATCAGAAGCTCTGTCATGGTGTGAATAGACACTATCGCTAGTTTGGGAGAGAGGGCTTATCATCTAGAGAACTGTGTCCCTGGAGGTCCAGGCAGGGTACCATGTTAGGTTGCTGTGCGAGGCATCAGCACGCTCCCTTTGCCTGTCCTGGTCTTGCTGAGATCTATGGCTTAGAGAGAACCTGGTTCTGGTCAGTAGCCTTCAACCTCTGCCTCTCGTACTTTTTGTTTCCTGCAAGCTATTGCTCAGCGGCCCACTCTCTGCCCCATCCTCCCTCTGGGACTGCCCTTAGATATTCATTCATTCATTCATTTAGCAAATATTTACTGAGAGCTTGCTATATGTAGCAGTCATTGTGCTAGATTCTAGATATGCAGTGGCAAATAAAAAAAATCTGGCCACTGTGCTTTAAAAAATTTTAAAGCCTTTGTGCATAGGTCCCTGTCTTTGAAGTATGTGGCCCTGGAATGGGATTATTGGGATACAAAAAAATAAGGAATTGCCTCCCAATGGGGATTGGAAACTGTCTCATCACAGGTTATAGGAAAGAGAGGGGATTACATACCCCCTTAGAGCTTGAGACCCAAATAATTCAGGATTCCACAGACAAAGCCCTCTGAGACTGCTTCATCCAACCTGCCCCCTAGGCCAGTGTTTCTGAGGCCAAAATATGATGACTGTGTAGAATTGTCCCTGACTTTAGACACCACTATTTTTTGAAACTGATTTCCTAGGAGGACTTTAGCCTTAGCCACCTTGTGGATGGCCATCCAGATGTACAGTCTCGTCTGTCTGAACCTTGTGTCATGGAGGAGTGACCTTCATAGTGTCCCTTCTGTACTGTAGCTCCCAGTGAATGGCCACAAGCTGCACAGCCTCTGTTCTTGGGGCAAATTATAAATCTTAATTTCACTCATGTGCTCCATGTACTACTAGTCATTTCACAGCTCCAACTGGATGGCCTTGAGCTAATGCGGTCACTGTCCCCATGATCCCAGAGACCGCAGTTGTACCTATATGAACTTAACTTCTAGATCCCATCTTCTCTCCTGAGAAATTTTTCATGAACACTTGCAGGGATTGCTCAAGGTTTGAACTAGCAGCCCCAGGACCACTGAAGACTCAGCTATTTAGACGCTTCTAGGCTGTGTGGACTGCCACGGAAGGCCCATTTCCTCATTGCCAGCACAACTGCTCCACGGTGCCCTTTTTGAAGAAGTGCTGTTGGATTTACTCGGATTTCACTGTGGTTTTTACATGGCTGAAGTGCTTAGTTGAAGGTTCTGTAGTCCCACACTTATTTAGATGAGCTCTGACTTCTGATACCCATTTGTGGTACAGAATGAAGCCTCAAAGCCTGTAAAAGATGATATTCTGTCTCATTGGAGGTACCTGGAATAGGGGCCTATGTGGAAAAATAAACTACTGGCATTAAAAATTTAAAAAACAAAACAAAAAACCACACCATAAATATCTTTGAATCAGCTAAAGAGGGCCTCTTAGGCTATGGCCATCTGATTGGAGCACCAGAACCCTGGAGAGTATAAGTGTCTTGGGAGTTCTGCACTGGCAAGTTCTGTACTTGGTGGAGTCTTGTTTTCTAAGAAGTCTGATGTTCCAAGTTTTTCAGAAAGCCAGACTCTTTGGTGCCCTGTTAATTAATTTGGAATAGAGGAGAACCAATGTGCTCACACTGTCTAGAAAGTCTCAGAGACATTTGAAGTCCTGTGCTTCATGAATAATCCAAGTTGCTGGCATCTTGAGTCACCCTGACAAAGTCCAAGTGATGTGCGCTCAAAAATGGGCACCTTGTCCATCACACCTGGTGCTACTGACGACTCCAGAATCAGGCCTGCCATCCGGTATGAAATGCTGTGAAATGCTGAGAACATCATTACATCTCTCATCTCAGATTTGGGCTTCGTGGACAATCTAAAACATTAACTTCTTATTTTAAAAAAATCAAAAATAGTTTTGTTTGCCTTGAAAATGTTAATAAGATATGAAAATAGTACGAAGGAAAATCTATTTATTCTACAATAAATTTTAAGTTGTTTGTAATATAAATGAGAAAAAGAAATGATTATTTTTAAAACCTTTTTGGTCTGTCCTGCCACCCACAATAAATGTATATCTCACTTCATTATCTCATTAAGACCATGTAGTAATTATTCTTCCTTCTCTTCAACAGATGAAGAAGTAAGGTTTAGATAACATAATTTTGTAAATGTACATAGTTAACAGGTAGCATAATTAATTTTTTAAGCCTGTGCTATTTCCATGAGAATGCATAGCATATTGGAATTTTCAGGCCCCTATGATTATTAGTACAACAGTAGCCACCATTTTTAATGTGATATAGTTCAATCTGGCCACTCCTCATGAATCCTCATTACCTTACAAGTCAGAAGAAAGTTTATGTAGAACAGTGTGCCCGCTCGCAATGACTAGAGCACCTGCTTGCCACAGTGTTGGTTCTTGTGGTCATGAGGCTGATCTCTAATGGAAAAGGCTGGGTACAGCGCTGATCACCTTCTCCATGTGACAAGTCTCAGGTGAGAATTTAATTTCTGACAAGAAAGTGGTTTAAAGGGAGATTTTCAGTTCAGTAGTTTCTGCCTTAAACATTTCTGTGGTCTCTGGGCCCAGTTTAAACTTTACCAAGACCAAATCTTAGTACATAAAGGCAAAGGTAGGTTTGTGGTTATGGCAGACGTATTGCAATCTATTCAGCAACAGGCAAGTGATATCAGAGGCAAGATTGTTTTATGGGTAACAGGGAGGTTGAGTGCTATCCAGTTGAAGGTATTTTTTCTTTTTTTTTTTTTTTTTTTTTTTTTAAAGAAAGAGTGGAAGGGAGGGAGTGAGGGGGAGAGAGGAAAACATAGATATGAGAGAGACACATCTATTGGTTGCGTCTTGCCCAGGCCCAGACCCATGCTGGGTGAAAGGGCGAGGGCTACGCCCTCCATCTTGCCCCAGGGTAAGGGCTACGCCCTCCACCTTGCCCCAGGGTAAGTGCTCCATCTTACCTTGGCCATGTGCTTGGCAAGGAGCTTCTTCCCGGAAGTCTAAGCCTCTGCTAGCCACACCCAGGAACAAGACACCGACTTGCGCCTGGCCAATCGGCAAGGCCACAGCCCTTTCTCCTCCCCTTACTCCAACCCCCTATAAAACCCCTCTCCACACAGAGTTCTCTCTCTCTCTGCTTCCTGTCGCTGCGTCGGCAAGGTGGGGGAGCCGAGCTAGCTCGAATAAAGACTCTTATGCTATTGCAGGTCACATAGGCCTGCCACTAATCTTTGAGAGGGAAGAGTGACAGTATTTTATGTGTTGTGTATGTGTTTGGCCTTTGTGATCTAATTTCTGCACAAACCTTCACCCTTTTCATTTTCAGAATTACATCAATAAAGGATACTAACAATAATTAATTTTACATATTGCTCAACAATATTACTATAACTACCCTGTTAGGCTCATAATGTGAGAAAAGCTGTCAGGATAGAGGAGCCAAACCCTGTCCCTTTGAGCACCTTTGTAAGAATTAAGAGGGGTGTGTGTGTGTGTGTGTGTGTGTGTGTGTGTGTGTGTAAAATGTTCATGGGAATATGTTTTAGATTGCATTTCTTTTCAGGATATGTAGGAGTATGCCCACCAGCAAGGACTGACTTAACCATCCTCAAAATGATTGTTGAGAAACTTCTAAAAGATTTTAACCTGAGGTTTAACAGAATATGATCAAGACACACAATTTACAGGATAGATTTGTAAAGAAGGTTCTTTCACGTCATTAGATTCATCGATGACTTCACTGCCCACATCATCCAGAATTTGCTGAGCTAGTAAAATGTACTGTTTATGTGTGCGAAGATGCATGTATAAGGATCTTTATTGCACATTGTAATAACAAAAGATTGGAAACAACCCAAATATAGAAGTTAGGCACTGGTTGAAATGAATTATTAAATATGGCACATGGGTGGAATGTTTATACAATCATGAAAAAGGGTAAATCAGCTCCATATATAGCAACATGCCGTGAACTCCAAATTTTATTCAGTGGGAAAAGCCAGCTGTGCAACGGTGTGCATATGTTTGTTTAAATCTAAAAAGAACACATTTCTTACATACACAGAGAGAGACAGGTATCTGGGGAAATGCACAGATGCTGACAAATAATCCTGGGGTGGAGGGTGGGTACGGGCTAGGAAGGGTCAATGGGGAAAAAGGGGGCACATGTAATAGTTTTAACAATAGTTATTTTTAATAAAAAGAAGCTAAAAATATTTGCCTCAGGAAAGGAACTCAGTAGCTGAGGGCAGGCTTAGGGCATGCATACTTTTCATTCTAAATAAATTTTGGATTTTGTATCACAAATTGGTATTGCCTATTCAGAAAATATTGAAATGCTCTGTAGGAGCTCTGACAGCTTCCTATCAGATGCATTTGACAAGCGCGGTAGATTTCCCCAACTTGGACACTGCTGCAGTGTCTAAGGAACCATGACAAGGAGGAGGGGGGAGGGGTCAATGGGAGAGATTGTAGGGAAGCGAAAGCTGTGGCCAAAGGGAAGGGAGAGGGAGAGGAGGAACTAACAGAGAGTTGTTGAAATTAGGAGGATTGGTATATAAATGATGCCTTTAATTAAGGGAAGAAAATGAGAAGAAAAAAAAGTAGGTTTGTGGGGAGTGAAATAAAGACATTGTGAGTTGGACACTATGAATTTGAAATGATGGTAAGACATCCTGGTAATGTCTGCAGGCGATTGAGAGAGATGCTTTAAAACGATTAAATGGCCTAAAGTACTTTTTTATTATCATTTTCATGGCTCTTTAAAAGTTTCAGCATATTCAAATATCTTCTCTGTTCCCTAAGTATGATTATGGTGTAATGGAAAAATTAGGTTTTAGAAATGTTTTAGTTTTGTGGTGATTGGTACAAACAAGATAATTATGTTGTTTTGAAATTACATACAAAGCAATTTACTGTTAGAAAACAATAGAGCTTGTGCCAGGGGAATGAGGCTAATGCATTGTTCCCATCTCTGGTACAGTCTGAAACTACTAAATAGTAAATTTTTAAATGTGTCCATTAACTAATACGGTTAATTTACAGTGGAAGTGTATGTGGCAGCCTGCATAAATAATTTCTGAAATCACTGTGATCCTTGTTATTACAATGAATACTAAAAAACTTCTATTTCCCCTGTACAATGTAATGCTTCAAATACAATGCTATATGTGGTTACATATCTTGTCAATATGTTGTTATCTAAAGGTGCCTGGTTTGCAGAGACTCATCTAAATTAGTAAATTTACTCATTATCATTGTTACTACTATTATTAATTTTTTTAAAATATATATTTTTATTGATTTCAGAGAGGAAGGGAGAGGGAGGGAGAGATAGGAGCATCAATGATGAGAGAGAATCATCGATCAACTGACTCCAACACACCCCTATTTGGGAATTGAGCCTGCAACCCGGGCATGTGCCCTTGACCAGAAATCCAACCTGGGACCTTTCAGTCTGCAGGGCAACGCTCTATCCACTGAGCCAAACCAGCTAAGGCCTATTATTAGTTTTACAGCACCTTTGTATTCCCTTCCTCGTTTATCTTTAAAGAATGTGCAAGTATGTACAGGATTGAGACCGTAACTGCACAGTAGGCCTGATGACTTTCAAGGGGAGAAAACGCAGCACATGCAGCGTTTCCGCCTGTTCTTCTAGGATGATGTCAGTTTGCAAACATTAAGCAAATGATATTGTTATGCAGCTCATTTGTGCAGCCTGCCTTTCAGGTTTTAATTCTTTTATTTATCTTTGGTAGTTGTGAAATATGCTTGCTTATATTGTCAGTCTAAACGTTAACTGGTCTTTGGGTGCTGATCAGTTATTTTTAGATTTTTTTATCGATTTTCATGAAACATGTCTATTTTTAGTACTAAGATATAGTCACAGCTATTCTATAATTAAAGTTATAGCTTAATTGTTTTAAAATTTTTTTACAGAAAATATTATTTTGTTATTGCTAACAGAAACTTTCTATGTCTTCATTCTTTCATTTTCTATTAACATTGTTTTCCTACCAGCTGATTTCTTAGAGCTACTTATACCCAGTTACAGCACAATGGATGTACTTTCCGCAGAGTCTGTGGTCTTTAAGTAAAGGCAGTTGTGAAACAAGCCCACTTGGCTGGAGTAACAGAGAAGAGAGGTTGTAGTTTGGAAGATTTAATGTACCCTCTGGCTCTCTTACTTATCTAGTTTGCAGTATCAAACGAGTTGATTTCTTTTTCGTTATCATGCAGGTCAGTCTGTTCTAGGTCTGTGAAATACGCCGTTCTTATCTTAATGGGGATTGCACTGAATCTATAGATTTCTTTGGGTAGTATGGGCATTTTAATGATGTTGATTCTACCAATCCATGAACCTGGCATATTCTTCCATTTGTTTATGTCTTCCTCTATCTCTTTTTTCAATGTCCTGTAGTTTTCCAAATACAGGTCTTTTACCTCCTTTGCCACGTTTCCAGAGAGAACAGGGCAAAGGGGCACAACATGCAGAGAGGGACTATCTCCACCTCCATGTTTCACTGTCTTTCTACCTTTGGCTCTGCTCAATTGAAGGCTTCTGGGAAATGACAATTAGGACTATTGCTCTGAAGCAAAGTGTTAAGACAAGATAGTCACAGGAAGGTGTTAAGTAGACTGCTTTCTTTTACATTTTTAATGGATTCTAAGAATCTATAAATTACATAATGTTGAATACGGTTGCTGATTTGAAAGTGTTTGGCTTCTATCTTATATGTCTTTATTTTGTGTTAATAAACAATAAACTCCTTTATTAGTATTATTATTTAATAATGATATTTTATCAGATGATATTCAATAAAATTGTGATTTTAGATTATTTTGGATTTTTTAATTTAAATAAAGGAAAATTTGCTTTTTGGAATGTGAGATTCTTTGGAAATACTATGTATGTACATAACGAAAATATTTATACTAATAGCTCTAAGATCCTTGGGGTGTTTTATGGAAGCAGGTATCAGATTTCATATTTTATTTGATACTCTAATGCAATAAAAATTCAACATTAGGTTATACAGGGAAATTAAGTTAACAAGGAAAATGACATTGTTCAGAAGTCATGATTCCTTTGCCAAAGAGGTTTTGTGATCTGCTGACCAGATCTTAAGTTAGAATCATTGAGGCTCAAGAATTATGGAAGTAAGATTTGCATAGTTCTCTTCAGCTAGTCCTTCCCACCCCATCTCCTCCAGTGATCAGAAGTCTTAAGTCATTAGCTCTGTAGGCATTTTAGATTACTTGAGCAAGGGAACCACATTACTCATTTCATTTGCATTTGAGTTGGGGGGAGGGTAAAGAGGTCAGAGACTCAGGTCTGCAAGCTGAGTTCAGGGCCAAGCGTTGAATAGGGTCGATATGCATATGAGACTAAATCACAGGTTCCTCGCCTTTTTAGATCCTTGACGAACTTTGCTTGGGGTTCACAATGCTTGAGTACTTTTTTATTTAATTATGAAAAATTTCAAGTATATCCAAACTCAAGATAACTGTGATGAACCCCTACTTCCTCGTTGCCCAGATCCTACTGTTATCTGGATGTTGCCACACTTGCCTCATCCATTCTCTCTTCTCCCTATTTTATCTTAAGTATTGTAAAGCAAATCTCTCCAATCCTTTTACCTGATCCTTCAATATGCATCCCTAAAAATATGGTTGTCTGATTTTAACTTTGCCTCATTTCTACCTTTCTTCTCAAACACAGCCTGGGTATCCAGAAGCTTTGAAGGAAAAATATTTATTGAGTTGGCCATAGTTACTCAATTTAATTTTACAGTGAAGAAATAATCTTTTTTGTTAACTTGTTATAATATGCTGTTACTTTTTTGTTAACTTCTCATATAAGGAGTGTATTAACTAATTATGGACAACTTTAGCTTCTACATTTATTTTTTCTCTTCAATATGTTATAATAAAAGTAACTTCATGCTTAATTTAAAGCTATGACTGGAAAGTCAAGACTATATTGCTTTTTTGCCATAAGTTTGTAGTCAAGTATTCCTGTAGTTAAGAAGATAGACATACTGTTGCAAAGGTCTGCTCTCATCCGGAGGTCTTTTTTTCTTTCTATAATTCACTGATTTCTCAGAATAATTGTTGTATATTTACAAAAAGTTTCCATTAGAAATTTTTTCAGTACTTGCACTGTTTTGTAGAATCTTGTCACAAGTGAGTAATGTTTCATATCTCTGTGACACAATTCTCAATCAATTATTTATGTCAATATATAGGTGATTACTTGATTTTTATTTTGGAAATAAAATAATATGCAAATGATATATGACTTATCCATAGATAGGGAAATAAGCAGCACTGGGGCAGACTTCCTCGTACTCATGACCGAGGCCTCCCACTGTATTTTGAGAGCCTGTGGGGTTCCATACTTCCTAGTCTATACTACGGGAATGCCCACTAAGATCAGTAAGTTGTTATTCAGCTAAAATGACTCATCAGTTAGAAGGATGATCAGTCAGCCAAAACCAAACTTGTGGAATGATTTCCAAAGATCCTCTTGTGTTTGTATATAAATCTAATTATGGTTCTAAACAGACATCTGAGGAGACTTTTAGATCATTCCAAAAGGGAATACTACCAAGCAAAATGATTTAAGATCCCACTTACATAGTGCGCTGCCTTCATAGCAGAAATTCTTTGTAAATTTAACATGTAGATTAGTAATGAGGTTCTTTTTTTTTTTTAAATATATTTTATTGATTTTTTACAGAGAGGAAAGGAGAGAGATAGAGAGTTAGAAACATTGATGAGAGAGAAACATCGATCAGCTGCCTCCTGCACATCTCCTACTGGGGATGTGCCCACAACCCAGGTACATGCCCTTGACCGGAATCAAACCTGGGACCTTTCAGTCCGCAGGCCGACGCTCTATCCACTGAGCCAAACCGGTTTCGGCAGTAATGAGGTTCTTGCATGTATGTGAATTAACCTGTCACCCTCAGTCTTATCATTAGTCCATTACATCTTTATAAGTTTTTTTACATCACTTTCAATATTGTGAAATTTGTGTTTCAGGATTTGATGGAACTACTCTTTTTTCATGGCCACTTAATGAGTACACACTGTTTACAGCTATAAAATGTATGTTTATGGTGTTGTTGACTTAAATGATACTATGTTGAGCCCTGGCCAGTGTGGCTCAGTTGGTTGAGCATCATTGGTGCACCAAGAGGTCACCGTTCAATTCCCTGTCAGGGCACTTGCCTGGGTTGTGGGTTCGATCCCCAGTAGGGGGTGTTCAGGAGGCAGCCTATCAATGTTTTTCTCTCCTCCTTCCTCTCTCTCTCTCTCTCAAATCAATAAAAACATATTTTAGAAAACACATTTAAATTATACTAAACATAGTGTAAAATACCTGTGCCACTTTCTTTGATTTTGGTGCCAGAAATACATTTGTTGTGGCATTGCATTTTTTTAGTCTTCTGTTAAAATTCAAATACCTTTGGGAGAAATTATGCATTAAACCTTTATTGTCTGTTAACACCTCGGGGGGGGGGGGGTATTTTTTAAATCAGTAGTTGTGATCTTAGAAAACACATGGAACTTGAGGCAACTGGATTGTAAAATAAGGGAGTATTGACCCCAGAAGGTGTAGGAGTCAGAGAGTCTATACAGGACTTGTGAACTCAGATGCCTCCAGGGCCCACAGAGTAATACATGGGCATGAAGAAAATAGTTTTAAACTGTGTACTGTGAGCTAAGTACCTGTCTAATATGATGGATTTTAGTGTTTTTTGTTTTATAACATAGCACTTCAGCGTTCAAAAGGAATGGCCAAACAAAAAAAAAAATCAAAGATGATAATTTTGGGACCTTATTATATCATGTGGGGTGCTGGTAGGTGGTAGGTGAATTCAGATCAGTTCAACACAAAGGAATACTGTTAGAGGCAGGTGAGAACACTGGGAATTTGAGAGCAGAAGGGTGCTGAAATGGAGAGAGGGAGCCATAAAGATTAGAGCACTTTCTTTACATTATTTAGACGAGATCCTACCTTTACTAATGGGAAAGTTGGATGCCTCTTCCCTTCATGGTTGATAAACGGGGGTGCATCAGCGTCCCCTGTGTAGTTTGCTAAACTACAGATGGCATCTGAAATAATCCACACCTTCCTCCCAGGGAGATTTTGATTCACAAAGTGGTATGGAGCATGATTGGGTATGTTTTGGGAAAAAAACAAACTTACCTTGATTCGCGTGCAGCTCATAGTTGAACCTATTTTCTTGGAGGCAGAGGTCCACAGTTTACCCTTTGACATATGCTTTTATCTCTGCTCTAAAATAGTCACTTAAGATGCATGGCTACATTGTAGTTTCTCACATTTAAGTTGTCAAAGTGATTTATTTCATTCCATAAAGGAAGAATGAAAGAAAGCAACATACATAATTTAAGGGTTGGATATAGGTTTTATGAGGAAGCATGGAAGAGGTATATTAAGACAGAGCAGTTGGCAACTGCAGTCATAGCAAACCTAGTAGTAAAGAGACATATAATTATATCTGATTCAGCTTTTAACAAAAGTCAAGTATACCCCCTAAGTTATCATAAATATAGACAATGAGAAATTGTTATAGCACAACTAAACTCTCTGCCCTGCTTTCCAAGAAAAAGTTGTTCACTGCATATTAATTTTTATATCATCCATGGTAGTTCAGGATTAATCACTAAAGATGTAACAGCAATTGCTGCAGTAGGGCTGATGTGATCAGTTTGTGGTAAAGAACTTTAGCTTAGAAAGAAGACTTGCCTAACAGAAAAGTTGTTGGACATTTAAAATTACAACGAAGGTTGCAGTTTCCTTCATTGCAGAATAAAAAATCTTAAAATGAGAAACCATTTATCTTGAATCTGGAATCTGATGCTCTTAACTTTGGTAAACCTTTTACCATTTTATACTCTTGCTTTGGGTAAGGTTAGACGCCCTGCAATTACAGGGAACATTTTTTCCCCTAATTTGTTTGTTGATATTTTTCTAATATCTTCTACGAAGGAGGTCATTATCATTATTCCTGTTTTGGTGGGTTGCTAGTCAGTGACTATTTTTTTGGCAATATGCCTCCATTTCTGACTTAAGCTATGTTACTTTTGTCTGTGGACCACAGTCACACAAAAATATATGTTCATTACAGAAGAAATCTATGAACATATACAGTGGTGGGCAAAAGTAGGTTCATAGTTGTAATACAAATAACACAATAATCAATAAATAATAAAGAATAAACTCTGTTTCTCATATTCACAGCTATAAACCTACTTTTGCCAACCCCTGTAGTTAATTTGTCAGCGCTACGAGGAATTGTGATGCTAATATTTACTGAGCTTTGGCTTTGTAACAGGTACTGCTGAATTCTTTAGTTGAGTTGTCTCACTCATTTGCACTGCTCTGCAAAGTGGTGAGTTACTTCTGTATCCCTACTGAGCAGATGTGAGGCGGAAGCTGAGAGAGCCCAGGAAATGGGTCCACAGACACACAGATAAGAAAGGATGCCGTGGGTATTCAGTCTAGGTCGGTCTGACTTCAGAGTTTAGGCTCTGAATCACTGCTCTTACATTAGCGGTTTCCAATTGGGAATTTGCAGATTAGCAATTCTCTGTAATTCACTTCTGCAGAAACTTCCCTCATTTCTCAAGTTCTAACTGTGTTATGGGGAACAATAAAATACCTTTAGAGCACTGGTTATCGAACTTGGCTACATTCTGGAGTCACTTAGGAGTTAAAAAACAAAACAAAAACTGGTAGCTGTGTCCCACCCTCGTATGTTCAGAGTTAATTTGTATAGAGTGTGGCCTGGACATTGGGATTTTTGAGAATCTCCCAGATGATTCTAAAATGCAGCAGAGTTTGAGAACTCCTGCTTTGGAACAATGCAACATTTTAAATTCTAAATTTCTATTCTTCTGTTAGTAAAAAAAATAATAATGTTTTTATTAGAGAAGTACTACATATTTACTTTAGAAACTACAGACAACCAGTAAAAATTACAATTAAAATTATTTGTAATTCCTTCACTGAATAATAACCAGCATAGGACTTGGCTATGGATTTTCTTCTTCTGAGCATGTTTGTGTATTTAAAGCCTTACCTGTAATGTTACTCTTCTGTAGAATTTTATATATTTCATGCCATATTGCCTTTTATCTCTCTGACCTAGTCACATGCTTTATCAGACTGAGAAAATTTTTATTCTTATGCACATTTAGTAGTATTGTTGATTAGCCCTTATTGGCCAGTAACTCAAAGTAAAGTAGTATCTCTATTAATGGAGAATTTGTTTGTTATCTGAGGTAGCACTGAGAAGACGAACCGATAGATGTATCTGTTTGTACTCCAACTTATATAGCACTTTTTCAGACAAGTACTAGTAAACCTTGGTTTGCTTCCTTGCCTTCCTTCTACATTATTAAGGCACAGCCCATGTGGTTCGAACCCCCTGGGCTCTGGCATGCAGTACACACTCAGTGAATGCTGGGGTGCATGAGCAAGCAGACAGATGTGCTCTGGGATCTGAGCTGGGAGTGGTGGTTATAGTCTGAAAAAAACTAATTACTGAAGAAAATCAGTAAAAAATTATTTGGGTGTGGTGAGCCGGCACGGCCATGGCATACTCAGCCCCAGGGCGCCTTATGTGCCACGCCAGCTCAGCCTGGTTCAGTGACCCTGAGAGGGGGCGGTGAAGGATGGAGAAAAGACAGACAAGAGAATGAGCTGGGTCTGGGTGGGACGCTGCTCCCAGATGGAGAGACAGCGCCACGGACTACAAGCTGTGTCTTTATTTTATAGCCAGATTCCACGAGACAAAGTAAGGGCGTGGTCAAGATGTTTACAGCATTCTCATGGGTTTCGATCCTACTCAATTACATGCACCTGAACTCTATCAAGCCCACATCAATCAGGCACTTGGGGCCAGGTGTTCGGACCATAGGTTCAAGCTTACAACTACAGCTGTTGGCTATAATTGTGCTGGGAGGGCTCTGCCCTCCAAGCTGGGACTTGCACGTGGCCATGAGAGGCCTGTGCCCTCTCATTAGTCTGAGGCTTGAACCTGTCCAAACACTGTAGCCGCTCTCCACATTTGGGAATGATGAAACAGTAGGAAGAGAGAATTAGAGTGGGGTTGAGATGAGGACAGGAGCTAAGGGCCACTTTAGTAGATAGGTAAGATGAAGATTCTTCAAGAAATGTAAAAAGCCCTCTAGTTCCAGAAATATCCCGGCCTTGGCCCCCAACAGGCTCAGTCTGAGTTCCCTGACCCCTCCCACATCTCTATCTTTCTATCTCATCATCCTGCTCGTTTATCAGAATAAAAAAAAACTGAGTCAGATATACTTTCAGAGTAAGAACGAAAAAATTTTCTGGGTTTGCTGCTCCCCAGATAGTTTCCTGATAAAGATTTGGAGGAGAAACCACTGTAGTATAATGGGGTTCAGTTAGGATACAACCAGAGCTTGTCAGTTAACAACCATCATTCCCTTTTCTACTGAGGTTGGGGACGGGGAAGAATTTAAGAAAAAGATGGGGAGAGGACTCAGAGCATTGCAGACTAATGAGGGGTTACCATCAAGGGGAGAGGGCCCATGTGGGAAATGTTACAGGTTTGGTAGACAGCCTTGTCTTCAGATATGCTCGCTGAGGTACTTTTGGTGGTGCAGCCACAAAAGCCAGGCACCTCTGCATCGCATGATTTATGAACGATTTTGTTTCATATCCACTTCTTTTAGTGTGACTTTATAATCATTAGATTTCTTACGTCAGAATTATAATTTCTTTTGGCTCTTAAAAACTTCTTTAGTTGCCGAAACCGGTTTGTCTCAGTGGATAGAGCGTCGGCCTGCGGACTGAAAGGTTCTAGGTTTGATTCCAGTCAAGGGCATGTACCTTGGTTTCGGGCACATCCCCAGTGGGAGATGTGCAGGAGGCAGCTGATCGATGTTTCTAACTCTCTATCTCTCTCCCTTCCTCTCTGTAAAAAATTAATAAAATATATTTTTTAAAAAAACTTCATTAGTTTTTAAATGTGACTGTCCATTTTAAACAAATTTTTATCAAAAAGGAAAAATTGCTGATGTTTTACGTCATCAGTGTATAAGATATATGCATGATTTATGTTGCTGAAATCCTTTAGCATTGAAACATGATGTAGTCCCAAAAGTGTCAAGAAAAATGAGCAGCTATTTCTCTATTCTTCTTTCTCTGTTTTTATTGAATTCACGATGACTTTTAAAGAATATAAAGGCATTAAAGATAGTTAAAACCGCAGACATCCTGCTTTACTTAGAATTAAACAAAAAACAAAAATGAAGAATAAAATAGCAAACCTGGTTTATTTATCTGCATAATGCTTATCTCACTACAACACCATAATGAAAGACAGGGAATCTTTATAGTTACGTTATGTATTATAGCTAACTAAATAAAGAAATAAAATGCTAGAGGTGGTATATCTTCAGGTAAATATCAGATGTATTCAGTCCTGTGAAACTTTGAGATTTCGAGAGTGCTGTGCCAGGCGCAGAGCCAGGAGTGTATTGTGATTTAATGGCATCGCTCTGCTGCTTTTGATGAGCTGGCCCAGAAAAACATTTGAAGCAATAAAGCATCCATTTGGCTCCTAAGTAATGAGGGAGCCATTGCTCTTCGCATTAACTATTCAAGAAGAAAAGTGACCAACTGCTAATAAGCTTTATCCAAAGCGGGTAGTGGAAAACAGAAGAAAGTGCGAAGGGGAGGTTCTGTTCCATTTCATATGCAGTTACCCAATACCCAGAGCTCCTCTTCCATGCCACTCTGGCCTGCTGTGTGAGTGGGAGTGCCTGTCAGACGTATTCAAGGCGTCGTGGTCTAAGGAAGGATTGTGTAGCCTAACCTAATGACAGATGAGAGGAGGCAGTGACTGGTGAGTAGCTGAGATTGGGCTGATCTCTCTAGTTTTAAATACTGGACTTATTCTCTAAGATGAGCAGTAGTGATTGAGGCTTGATAGTTACTCCTTTTGGGAAGGGTTCCTTTTTTTTTTTTTTTAAAGATGATTATTGCTTTTTCATGACTTGGGAAATCTGCTGTATAATGCAATATGTAGATTATCACTGGATCAAATGGCTTCTAACTTGAGAAAAATGTATGTGCTATGTAAATAAGTATATCATTTATCATTTGAAAATAGTTTCAGCGTTAAGAATATGATATTTTGCTCCTTTTCCACAAGTGAATAAATGGTCCCTTATTTGCAATAAATGCTTAGGATTTAGCAACTTCGAGATTACAACCAGAATATTGTACTGACACACAAATAGGGGCTTTTTCAAGTCATTTTGGAATCTTTGAATCACTTTTGGTGCTATAACAGCATGAAGTTTTAATTTCACTTGCTTTACGATTCTTAATATAATTAATTTGCCCTCTTTAGTGACATAAAAAAAAGATGAAAGTCACAATTATTTTTTTCCTTAAAACCAACTAAGTGACTTTTATGCTAATTCTTCTCCACTGCTCTTACTAAAAAGTAATACAGTTGAATTCTCCACAATGAGGGGGAAAATCCTTCATATAAATTATATTAAAATAGGCAATGGAAATATGTAAACCCAACATTATTTAATAATAGTGTTCTTGGTACTATTCTAAGCCAATTACAAAACCATTTAATGGTGCATTCTTTTGATTTTCATTTTTTAAAAATTCCGCACTGATAGCTATGCATTCAATCTAAGCTTACCATGAATTATTTTGAAGTATATTTAAAATTAATTTTCAAGATATATTTTATGAAATAAGAATTCATTGTTTATTTGGGTTCAAAGCCTTTGGTAAGGGTCTCAAAAGCCTGATAAATACATAGCAATGAGATCAAAATCATAAAAGGTTCCTTAGAATTTTTCTTACCTAGATCACATTGTGTCATACTCAGAGAACTAAACTCATTTACAGCAATTCTTACTTTCTTTAGCAAGGAAATAATATTTTACAATAATCTCTCTTGTTGGTCATTAACAATCATTTATATTGAATTATACCTTTCAGATAATCACTCCATTCAGAAGACTAATGCTATGCGCTGAGAACAGAAAGGAGATGGAGGATTGGATCAGCTCACTGAAGTCTGTACAGACCAGAGAACCTTATGAGGTAAAGTAGCAGCTCTTCTGTCATCTCATGTTCTTAGAGAATGTTAACTGAAGAGCTAATGCTGTATTCTGAAAAAATAGGTACGTATAGAGTCATTCAGCAACTTGTTTAAGCCTGATATTACATTCTTTTTACTTAAAGCAAAAAGGTTTTGTTTTTAAACTATGGGTTTGAAATTTTAATCATAACTATATATGTTCTGAATATTAAGTATCTGTAGTTTTGTTCACTTGTTTGGCAAATCTGTGCTAATGTCTCATTTCTAGGTGGCCCAGTTTAATGTGGAACATTTCTCAGGGATGCATAACTGGTACGCCTGCTCCCATGCCCGACCCACTTTCTGTAACGTGTGCCGAGAGAGCCTTTCCGGAGTCACCTCCCATGGCCTGTCCTGCGAAGGTACTGTAGCATCCAACATGTGTTGTCCTCAGACCTGACCATACCGCCATTGGTACTTTTGAGAAGTGAACAGAGAAAATCCACCATTTCCCTTGGGTGGAAGTAGTAGCTGGGAGCACCTCAGCGGGAACAGAGTGTTGATGTTTTATGGTGACTTATAGTGGACTATCTTGGGAAACGTTTGGCTCAGGAAAAGATAATATAAAATCATTTGAAAGGAAGTATAAATCAAAATGTAGCATTTGTCTCCTGAGGAACTAGTAACTACTGATTAAAAAAACATTCTTTAGACTTAGTGTGTCATCCCAGTTTTCTAGTATTCTTTTTCTGTTCTGATTGATTATGAAGAACAAAACTTTCTGTGAGGATGCTATATACTCTGGCAGAATTTCCAATTGTTACTTATATTGCAGTAGAGCAGCAGTCGCCAACTGGTGGTCCATGAGGTCCAAAAGTTGTCGACTGCTGGTTTAAGGAAACCTTTGGAGCAGTGGTCGCCAACTGGTGGTCCGCGGACCACTGGTGGTCTGTGAGATCCGAAAGGCTGGTGACCGCTGCACTAGAGGCCTGGTGCACGGATTCGTGCACTGGTGGGGTCCCTTGGCCTGGCCTGCACCCTCTCGCAATCCAGGACCCCTTGGGGGGTGTTGAAGAGCTGGTTTCGGCTGGATCCCCACAGGCCAGGCTGAGGGACCCCACGGGCCTCTAGTATGCTTATAAGACCTATGGTTAATCTCTTCCTGCCCTCCTCCCTCCCCCCTTTCTTCTGAGATTCATCAGTCTGTTTCATGTTTCCATGCCTATATGTTGAGCATTTGCCCCTGGTGGTCAGTGCGCATCATAGTTACTGGTCAGACCGTTGCTTAGGCTTTTATATATAGAGATTGTTTTAAACGCTGTTTTATTTCATTTATGTTTCATTTAAATTGATGCCATCCTTTTAATTTCCTTAAAGTTTTCTAAAAATAAGGCCTATGCTGTTGTTTTTATAAATGGATTTGTGGATTATTTTGAAATTTAAGAACAGTGACCACTTAAAGGAAGTGCATTAATGATTACCAAGAGAAAATTCATACCTTCTTTAGATTTATTTAATTTCATGCCTCAGTGATCAAATCATTGTGTACTACTTTTTGAATTATCTATAATACTATTACTAGCTTTTTTCTCTAATACAAAAAATCTTAAGTAATTTTGAAAATACTTTATTATAATTAAATAGTTAAATACAAATAGAGTCCAGTTTTAATTCATTTTAAAGAAGCTTGTGGTATGTCATCAGTTCAGCTATTTAATATGCTCTCTAGCAGTTGAGAACAGAACGCTTCACTTAGACCCTTGGGTTCCTGTTTCACTTCCAGCATTTCATTGTGAGCAGGGGGGAAATTTAACTTTTTCAGACTTTTATTTCCTCATCTGTAAATGGGGAATAGTAGTCATTTACATCTCATAACACATTATGGAAGCTAAATGAGAGAATACGTGTAATAAAACTTTTCCAGTTAAGTATATTATAGAATTTTTAACTGTGCTCCAAAAGAAATTTTTCAGGTAAAATATTATAGATTGTGTCATGGCCTGATACATTAAAGTTTATAAAAATGAATATTTGGAGGAGGCATTAAACACTTTTAGATTTAAGGAATGATTGCAAACAAATATGTAACTGGCCTTTATGGCTTTAATAACCTAAAAGGATTTCTGCAGCTCCAAGTGACTCCTGCCCGGTCTGTGATATTGCATGACATTATTTTGAAGGCCCTTTTACTATTACCTTCTAGTCTCTCATCTGAAAAATGCTAAAAGTGATATCAGATCTGAGGTACTCTGTGGTACCCTTCTGCTTTAAGAGTTAGACATTATTAAATATGTTTATTTAGAAACTGGGATTGATAGTGGGATGACTGATATTTTTGTAAGCATTTTTACAGAAAAATGAAAATTACATCAGCTGGTGAGAATAAAAAAACTTTAAAGTGTTTAAATAAATCTGTTTTTATATTTTTCTGTTAATAATGAAGTCTTCCTGACTTTTAAAAAATTCTCAATGATTGTATTTTTAAATTCTATTTTTAGAGGCACATATGGTAGTATTTATTTTCCCTGCTGATAAAAATTTTAAATCGACAGTATTTTGCCCATTAGTATTTTTAGAACTGTAGCCGAGGTTTTACAAATCCCAAGGGTTTTATGAACATACAAAAAAGTTGCCTTTTTATTTTATGAGAATGTGACTATTTAGGATATTTTTATTGTAATCAAAGTTATACTTAAACTTTAGACCTCCCCCCTTCCCAAATCTGAATAAACTACCTGCTTAGTAAAACTAAAGCCACAGGATGCAAGAGGCTTTAAAAGTTATAACAAAGATGCAAATACAAAAAATATTTGTTCACTAATGACAATGAATAACTTTGTGTTAGAATGCAGTCCAGCTTCCCTGTGTGAGGTATACTACATTCCCCTAATTTTGGTTGTTGTTTTTCACAATAAGACAAGGCTGTCCGGATTCGTCTTCTAGGTTTATATTGAAAAATAATTAAAAGTATTACTTTAAAGCCTTGCATATGTAAAATATATGAAAAAGAGAAGACAAAAGACTTTTTGTAAGTAATCCCCAAATCAATTGAGAATGTTAATTATAATTTAAGAGCATAATTATTCTTTATAGTTTTTAAGCATCAATTTAACAAAATAAGTTAAATGGTGATTTTTTAATCGACAGTATCAAATAGATCAGCTTAGGAATTTTTATTTTAACCACTGTTGAACACATAAAGTGTAGTAAAAACTGAATAAATATTTCAATAAAAAATCATAATTTTGTTACATGTTAGTATATTTTATAAGTCTTGGAGTTTTAAAATAATGGCTTTACAGGTCAGGGAAAAGTGCTTTATTTCAGAATAACTTGTTTGGAGAAATTTAATTGTTAATTAACAAAATTAAGGTGCCTATTAATCATTATCATTTCTTAGTCACCATAATTACAGTCTGATTTGTATTATTATTATTATTTTATATTAAGCAACTTTGCAATTTTTAAGAATCATTTCATGATACACTTTATTATTACAAATTTGTGATTTTTACTTTTAATGTTCTGTTTGAATTTTAATAGAAAAATTTTCAAAAGCCATGATGCCCTGGCTGATTTTACTCAGTGGTTAGAGCGTCAGCATCTTGGGTTTGATTCCCAGTCAAGGGCATATACCAGGATTGCGGCTTCCATCCTTACCCCAATCAGGGAGGATGTGTCTCTCTCATATCAATGTTTCTCTCTCGCTTTCCCCTTATTTCCACTCTCTCTGAAAATCAATGGAAAAATTCTTGGATGATCATTAACAACAACACCAAAAACAAAAAAAAGCCATGAAATTATACCCTGTTGCCCTCTTTTACTTCCTTCTTTGCCTCTTAGAATACAGTTATTGACCATTAATGTCAAGTACTTGTACTTAAAGAGCAGCCTGGGATTATGCTACAGATAAAACTAAAACTAGGACCACATTTTTGAGGAACACCATAACAGATGAAAAGGCCTAGAGACACTAACTATAGTTTTAAAATAGTCACTTGTATTGGAGCAAAATGCTGAAATTGTTTTTCAAACTAAGCTTACTTTCTATAGTCTTCTTTTTTACACTAATGTTTGTCAGCAATAAAATTCAATTGAATAATGGTTGTATTCTACATGAAGTCTGTGCTGTAGTCACAAAGTCATTTATTACAAAAACAGTATGATTTCCAGGGAAGAATTTGTCAGTGTACACAAAAGAGCATGTACTAGTAAATGAACCATGTCCAGTATCTGTAGACTAGGAAAACCAGCTTAGTTTAAGTGACCATACATATTTTGGTTATTCATGATACCTGAAGTATTTGAACACTTGATTATATAAATCTTAGTTATTTTACCTGACCCTTTTGTTTTCATATTACACTAAGTTTGCTTTAAAAAATGATGTGGAACCCATCATTTCTTGTTTATGAATGGTTTACTGTTAGATATTAAAAATCATGTGAAAAGGAGCCACCTTACATTTAGAATTTAGCAACAGTTGCCTTATATTTCCACCAAAGTGAGCTCTGCTTTTAAATATTTACCTGAAAACTCAGACTTGTATAACATCAGTATCCATTAACAATTGGATAGTTTGTGTCGTTTGAAGGGTAAGTTTAGTAGTAGTCAAGTTCTGATTTTCATAAGCAGGGTTAATTATTCAAATAATCTGTGGTTTACTTGTTTTTCATATTTATGTTGCTTCTTTCTGGTTGTTTCCTCTTATTTCTCTCTCTCTCTCTTTTTATTCAGTATTTGTATATATTGCGAAATGATTACCAGAATAAGTCTAGTTGCTGTCACCAACATAGTAACATACTAGTAAATTGTTTTGCTTGTGATGAGAACTTTTAAGATTTATTCTCTTAGCAACTTTCAAATATACAATACAGTATTATTAACTATAGTCACCATGCTGTGCATTATATCCTCAGGACTTATTTATTTTATAACTGGAAATTTGTACCTTTTGACCCCCTTCACCCATATTGGCCACCTCCCCATCCCTGACCTCTAGCAACCACCAGTCTGTTCTCTGTATCTCTGAGCTTCATTGTTGTTTTTTTGTATTTCACATATAAGTGAGATGCTATGGTATTTGTCTTTCTCTGACTTATTTCACTTAGCATATTGACTTTCAAATATACAATACAGTATTATTAACTATAGTCACCATGCTGTGCATTATATCCTCAGGACTTATTTATTTTATAACTGGAAATTTGTACCTTTTGACCCCCTTCACCCATATTGGCCACCTCCCCATCCCTGACCTCTAGCAACCACCAGTCTGTTCTCTGTATCTCTGAGCTTCATTGTTGTTTTTTTGTATTTCACATATAAGTGAGATGCTATGGTATTTGTCTTTCTCTGACTTATTTCACTTAGCATATTGTCGCATATGGCAAAATTTCATTCTTTTTTATGACTGAATAACATATATATATTACATTTTTTTATCCGTTCACCCATTGATGGACACTTAGGTTGTTTTCCTATCTTGGCTATTGTAAATAATGCTGCAGAGAACATGGAAGTGCAGCCATCTTTTTGAGTTAGTGTTTTCATTTTCTTCAGATAAATAACAAGAAGTGGGATTGATGTATCATATGATAGTTCTGTTTTTAAAAATTTGAGGAACCTCCATACTGCTTTTCATAGTGGCTATACCAATTTGCATTCCTGCCAACAGTGCACAAGGGATCCCTTTTCTTCACATCGTTGCTAACACTTGTAATTTTTTTATCTCTTGCTAATAGCCATTCTAGCAGGTGTGAGGTGATATTTCATTGTAGTTTTTATTTTACATACTAGAGGCCTGGTGTATGAAAATTCATGCACTGGAGGGGGGTCCCTTAGCCCGGCCTCCCCCTCTCACAGTCTGGGAGCCCTCAGGGGCGGGAGGCGACCCGGGGATTAGGGGAAGGCGACGCCCCATCACACCTCTGCTGTTGCCACTGCCAGCAGCACCAGCCTCGGCCGGCCTTGGTTACCTGAGCCTCGGACAGCCTAGGCGGCTGGGCAGCCGCCATCCGAAGCTTGCCTGCACCTCAACTGAGGGGACTGGGTGCCGCCATCTTGTGGCTATGGGTGCTGCCATGTTTGTGATGGCGTGATGGTCAATTTGCATATTCCCTCTTAATTAGATAGGATTTCTGATGATTAGTGCTGTTGAGAAATTCTTCATGTACCTTTGGCCATTTGTATGTCATACTTGGAAAGATGTCACCTGAAAGATTCTCTACTCGTTTTTAAAATCGGATTGGTTTTTTTGCTATTGTGTTATATGAGTTGTTAATATATTTGGGATATTAAGCTTTTACCAGATATATTGCATTTACTGTCTCCCATTCACTAGATTGCCATTTTCATTTTGTTGCTGGTTTCCTTTTCTGTGCAGAAGCTTTATAGTTTGATATAGTCTCTCTTGGAGCTTACAATCTATCCTTTCTTCTGATAGTTTTATGGTTTCAGGTCTTACATTTAAGCCTAATCTAGTTTGAGATAATTTTTGTACATGATATAAATAGTGGTCCAGTTTTATTATTTTTTGCATGTGGCTGTTTAATTTTCCCAACACAATTTATCCAAGAGACTCTCCATTCCTCATTGTATATTCTTGGCTCCTTTGTTGTAAATTAATTGATCATATAGGCATGGGTTTATTTCTGGGGTCTCTATTCTGTTCCATTGATCTATGTGTCTATTTTTACACCAATACAATACTGTTTTAATTACTTCAACTCTATAATATATAAGGTGGGGCAAAAGTACGCCTACAGATGTGAGCACGTGAAACACAGAGTTTATTCTTGTATTATTATTTATTAATTACTACATTATGTTCTAACCGAGCAACTGTCAACCTTTGCCTCACCTTGTAGTTTGAAATCAGGGAGCACGATGCCTCCAGCTTTCTTCTTTCTCAAGATTGCTTTGGCTATTTGGGGTCTTTGTGGTTCCATATAAATGTTAGAATTATTTGTTCTAGTTCTATGAAAAATGCCATTGGAATTTTGATGGGCATTGAATCTATAGATTGCTTTGGGTAATGTGAACATTTTAACAATATTAATTCTCCCAGTCCATGAACACAGACTCTCTTTTAATTTATTTGTTTCTTTCATTGGTGTTGGATAGTATTCAGTGTCTCTTTGTTGTTGTTGTTTTATAGGCTCCTTTGTGGTAATTTGACTGGGAGAAATTAGTGATGCATGTAGTGGGCATATCACATCATCATTTCTTTCTCTACATGATGGTGTAGTCATTCCAACACAATACTTTCAAAGGACAGTGCCATCCTTGTGACCCCTATCAACCTGTTTCCCATGATGCCTAGATAGTTTCTTGACATACTTGCAATTTAAAACTCCTTTGAATTATCTTGTTCTTACCTCAATGGTATTTTCACACTTTTTATTTTAAGTATCAAAAGTGTTCAGCTCGTTTGGTTTCTCATGAACTGAACACATTTGTGTAATTAGCCCTCAGAATAAGAAATAGGATGTTACTAGCACCCGTGTAATTCTGAATTTGTTTCCTTTCTCCTCAAGAACTAATTATTTTGCATTTATTTCCTTTCTGTTTTTCTTCTATGATTAAATGGAATGCAAGTAGCAATTCATAGCTTGGTCAGAGTGCTTCATACATACATAACCGTATTTGCTTTATAGAGTACCATTGCTATTTGTTAAAAAGTAATTTAAACTTTTTAAAATATACTTTTCCTTCTGTCCCCCACCCCTTTAAAATTTTATGCTGTGATTTTCTTTAATTGTTGGTCTAAAAGTACACACTCACTTGGAAATGGTTTCCTGTGTGTTTTTAGTGTGTAAATTCAAGGCCCACAAAAGGTGTGCAGTGAGGGCCACAAATAACTGCAAGTGGACGACTCTGGCCTCCATCGGGAAGGACATCATAGAGGACGAGGATGGGGTAAGCCCTCTTCTGTCTCTGACCCCTTCCCAGCACCTCTTCTCTTTTACTTTCTGTCCCGGGGAAAATACTGACAGAGCTAGGTGGGAGGGTTTACTATTAGTCTTAAAATGGAAGAATTTGGTTAATTATGAGTTTTTATTTTCAATTAGGTCCTTACCAGGTTCCTTCAGCTCTTAAAGTTTAAGGGAAATGTGAATAGGACTTAAGAATGGTGCTGGGCTGGTGCTGTGGAGCCTTATCTGACAAACTAAGATATTTTTTAAGGCTTAGCTCAGCTGTTTACTCAGATCTTTACTCCTCAGACTTCGGGGCCTCCTCTCAACGGTGCCCCTCCCTCAAAATCTTGCCTCCATTGCACCTTGCATACAAATATCTGGTAGCACTTTGTGACCCCTGTGATAATGCCTTTTACATGCCTTTCTCCTCAACTAGACTACAAATCCTGAAGGCCAGGGATTTAGCCATATGTATCTTTGTACCTCTAAAGTGCTTAGGACATAGTACATGCTCAATAAATCTGGGGTAAATGAATGTATGCTATGAGTGATACATATTATTGATTTCTTAGAGTAAGATTCAATTGTATATCTTCCTAGGGTAAGAATGGTGTCCTCCACAGTCTTTAATTTGACTGTGCTTTACTCCTGCTGCACAGGTGGCTATGCCTCACCAGTGGCTAGAGGGTAACTTGCCTGTGAGTGCCAAGTGTGTTGTCTGTGACAAAACGTGTGGCAGCGTTCTTCGTCTACAAGATTGGAAATGCCTTTGGTGTAAAATGATGGTGAGAGTCCTTTTTAATTAGCTTCTTTTCATCACTTTTACCTGTATGTGATTTAGAGGCAAAGAATTTATGGCGTAGCAGAGCTGGATAGCACACATGCCCATTGTAATATTTATCTTTTTAAAAGTGTATTCCTTCCAGTCTGGTTACTTTTTTACATAACCTTTTTGTAATACTTATCATATGTTTCCTTTGTCTAAAGGCCTCTTTCCCACAGTTTTATTGTTTTTCATTATGCTTGAGTCACACTAGGTGGCTTGCTATTTTTCAGGCCTGACATCTACCTTATAAAATTCTTATACAATCTAATGAAAATAAGCAAAATCTGTCTTATGTCCACTTGTTTTGCAATGATCCTATAGCTTTGTATTCACACCTCTTTCATAACATTTTCATGGTATTATAGTTACAAGTACATCCATGCCTAGTTTCTCAGCTGGACTCTGGCCTTGCAAGGAAAAGAAAAAGGTCCTATTATTACACACTCATCTTGAAAAGTGATGTACATCAGAGGCGCGCAGTCAACGTAGACACAAAGTTTCAAGGTCACTCAGAATAACTGTTGAGAACAAAAAACACAGGGCTAACATACTTATTAAGCAGGACCCAGGCAACTTAGGATACTTTATGAACTCACCTCGAGAGCTTTTAAATGTTCTAACCAGCTTGGCCAGAGTCGCTCAGTTGATTGAGCGTCGTTCTGTCCACCAAAATGTTGCTGGTTCAATTCCCGGTCAGGGCACATGCCTGGATGTTGGTTTGATCCCCAGTCGGGAGTGTACTGAAGGCAACTGATCGATGTTTCTCTCTCTCCCTCTCTCTAAACATGTCTTCAGGTGAGTATTGAAAAAAAAAAGTTCTAACCATAAAAGCAGAAATTTCATGAAGCACTTACTTAATATGTTGTTATTTCATTAGTCCTTTTAGAAAACTGGCATATTAATTTAACATGTATTTATAAACTTTTGTGAAAATAACTGAAATTTAATTCTTGTTCTGGTGATGACCTAATTTTGGACAGTTTTCTAATATGATTTATAATAATTAACAATCCAAGTCAATTTTAGAAAAACAAGCATGCATAGTTTTAAAAGGAATAAAAAAATATGTAAAAATAGGACAAAACTGAAAAAATATAACAATGTTAAATGAGAAAAGTAGAAGATAAAAATTCCAACTTCACTATTTTTACAGAATATGTAAAACCATGTCCAGAAACTGGACAACAGGTGGAAAATTAGGAGTTGACTCATTAGGGTTGTAGAACTATGGTTTGGTTTTTAACTAGATGACTATGTTTAGACACCAAATATTCTGCTGTTAAAAATTATATTTTAAAAGCAAAATAATATATTAACAGAAAAATGAGAGTCTATAGGAAGTATAGACTAAGACGGGTGTAACAAAGGCGACAGTAGTCCAGCAACCAGCACATCTAACTGACAGAGTGGGGAGGAATGATTTCACAATAAGGTGGCACTTATGTTTGTCAGGGAAAAAAGAGGGAAAAGACATTTAAGAATGCCCTCTTCTGTAAAAGACATTAAAGGTGGGGGCGAGTAGAATGAGCAAATAAAAAACCTAATTTACTCCTACCTAAAGTTTAAAAACTACTGACTAAATACAAGTAAAAACCTATATATTGCAGGTAAAAACAATTTATATAATACTTTTAGATTTAGAAAATAACTTCATCATATGTGATCTTTCTTTTTAAAAATTTAGAATAAAAAAACAGCTAAAGTTCTTGAAGTAGAGGATTAGACTTTAGTAAATGTGGAGTAATAAAAATAGCAGTAGGTACATATATCACTGGTTGTTCCCCCAAAAAGACATCTTAGGTGGAATGAAAATTTAAACTCTTGGTTAGGGAGCACTCCTTTAAAATAAGGAATGGCAAAAGAGGGTTTTAGGGGTGGGGTTTCACTAAGCCTCCAAGGAGAGCTAGTTTATATTAAATAGTCTATATTATATTAAATGGGATAAGAGAAATAAAAAGTAATGCCTATGGCTGACAAAAGAGGCAACTGAGCCCCAGCTGGTGGTTTAGTTGGTTGGAGTATCGTCCCATACACCAAAAGGTTGCGGGTTCTATTCCCATTTAGGACACATGCAGGAGGCAACTGATCAATGTTTCTCTTTCATATCAATGTCCCTCGTTCACCCCCCCCAACCACCCCCTCTGTCCTCCTCTCTCTAAAATCAACAAACATATCCTTGGGTGAGGAAAAAAAAAAAAGAGGCAACTGATGAAGAATAACAAAAGCAGGAGGACAAAGAGAATCATGTTCAAATTAAAAATGATAAGGAGTCCTGGCTGGCGTTTCCCAGTGGTTAGGGCCTGCACATCCGAGGTTCTTGGGTTCGATTCCAGGCCAAGGGCATGTACCGGGGTTGCAGGTCCCATCCTTGCGACCAGGGCTGTTGGGAGTCAACCGGTCGATGTGTGTCTGTCACATCCACATCGATGTTTCTCTCTCCTCTCCTCTCTCTTGCTCTCTCTCTCCCCACCCACTTCTCCTTCTCCTTCCTTTTACTCTCTCTAAAATCAATGGAAAAAATATCCTCACTCAGGTGAGGATTAAAATCCTATATAATAAAAGGCTAATATGCAAATTGACCAAATGGCAGAACAGCCAGTTGCTATGACACACACTGGCCACCAGGGGGCAGACACTCAATGCAGGAGCTGCCTCCTGGTGGTCAGTGCACTCCCACGGAGGGAGCCCAGCTCAGCCAGAAGCCAGACTCATGGCTGGCGAGCGCAGCGGCAGTGGTGGGAGCCTCTCCTGCCTCCGAGGCAACGCTAAGGACCCCTCGGGGGATGTCTGCCTGCCGGCTTAGGCCCCCTGGGAAGCGGACATTCCCCAAGCGTCCCGGACTACAGGTCAATGCTCTATCCACTGTGCCAAACCAGCTAGGGCGCAAAATTACGTTTTATATGTCAATCAAAATTTGGTGGCTTTCTATAAGAATTTTATAAGGTAGATGTCATCAGTTTTTTAATGGACAGTGATATTGATGTTACTGGTTCACTTCTCTCCTTCCTCTCTCTTGCCTTCCCTTCCTCTGCATTCCTTTCCTCCTCTGGCCCTCTCCTTGCCTTCACAAGCATTCATTAACTATATACTACTTACCTGAGACAATCTTGAAAATATACTTCACAGACAAAATCAAATTCCCATCTCTAAAAAGGTTAGCCCATTCCTTAGAAGCATAAATATTGTGCCACTAAATTTATGAATTACTGAACATTTTGTGATGTAGTTGATCCTCAAAGTATCAGTTTCTTAGCTATAACTTATAACTAAATATTGATTTGTTTTTATGATTCTTAAAAATTTATTTTTTTGTTATTAGGTACACACTGCCTGCAAAGACTTATACCATCCTGTATGTCCACTTGGCCAATGTAAAGTGTCTATCATTCCTCCAATTGCACTAAACAGCACTGATTCTGATGGTATGTAGCAGTGGTGTGAGTATGTATATTTCCAGTATATTGAAAGTTGATATGTACATTTATTTTTCTAGAAGAAATAGAATTATAACTGTTATCCTTATCAGTTTTTATATACTAATTCTATTTAAATTGCTGAACAGTACATTTAATTTTTAAAAGAACATTTTAAAATTAAAATTTTACATAGCTATTAACACATTGGTGAACTTTCTGTGTATAAGACTTTTAGATTTTACATTTCAGCAAATAAGATCATTATTCTGTTCTGAAATGTAATCCAAAAATTTTAATTTTTTATGTGTTTTTTCCCCTCTATATTGAAACTGCCCATTAGCATATCTCTTATTTAGAAATCTGTTTTCTTATCATTTCAGTGCAGGAATTTATATTACTATAAATTTATTCACTTTTTCCCAAAATCTTACAACTTAGTTGTAAGTGCTGAGGAATGTGTTTACAACACTGGTTTTGTAATAGCAAATTAATAACTTTCCAAGCAAACCATATTATAAAAGGCTTTTATCATATATGATTAATGTTTTGCATTGATAAAGTGCATTATGATTTTCAAACTTTTTATATAAATTATGCCAATAGGTCTTATAGATACAGGGATGCAAGCCTCAAAAGATAGACTTTTTAAAACCTATGGTATTAAAGCCCTCCCTCCACAAGCCCTGATATATCAATGTTTTGTTGTTTATTATAAACTTCAAAGTATTTGTTCAGGCCTCATCAATGAGCAGTTAAAATCCTATATAATAAGATGTAATATGCAAATGGTCGTTACATAACGACCAACCGCGTAACGACCAGATCACGGATCAGCAGGAGAGTGGGGCAGTGAGCTACAAGTGGACGGTGGAGAGCTACAGGAGGGGGCAGGGCAGCAAGCTATGAGGGGGGGTGGAGGGAGTAACAGGAGGGCGGGGCAGCGGGCAGAGAGCTACAGGAGGGCAGCAGCGAGCTACTGGCACATGGATTTGTGCGCAGGGCTATTAGTCCTATATAATAAAAGCCTAATATGCTAAGTGTCTGGTCGTCTGGTTGTTCAACCAATCAAAGCGTAACATGCTAATGATATTCTAAGGCCACTCAACCGTTCGCTATGATGAGCACTGACCACCAGGAGGCAGACAGTTGACCGGTCGACCAGTTGCTATGACGTGCACTGATCACCAAGAGGCAGACACTTGACTGGTCAACCAGTCGCTATGACGTGCACTGACCACCAGGGGGAAGATGCTCAACGCAGGAGCTTCCCCCTGGCAGTCAGTGCGCTCCCATAGGGGGAGCACCGCTCAGCCAGAAGCCAAGCTCACGACTGGCGAGTACAGCGGTGGTGGTGGGAGCCTCTCCTGCCTCCGTGGCAGTTGGACATCCCCTGAGGGCTCCGGACTGCAAGAGGGTGCAGGCTAGGCTGAGGGACCTCCACCTCCCAAGTGCATGAATTTCATGCACTGGGCCTCTAGTACTTTATAATACTAAGTACAAGTATATAGACTGATTGGTTTTCCTTATCATTGTTGTTAAAACAGGTCCTATATCTCAAATTATCTCTGATTAATACTTTTACCATTTGTTATGATTTTTCATTATAGAGCATATTTTAAAAGATAACTCCTCTCTCTCTATATTTTTAATATGTAAATAATAAACCAATCTCCATTTGGGGGGCTAATTTATAACTTATTGTTAAAGTAATGAACCTGGTTCTTTATTTTTATGACTTTCTCTTCTTTTCTCTGGATTTTTGTTAGTTTAAGAGAGGAAGCTATGCATATTGATCTTGTCCTGTGTTTTTTTACAGGTTTCTGTAGAGCAACGTTTTCATTCTGTGTTAGTCCTTTACTGGTTTTCGTCAACTCCAAGAGTGGAGATAATCAGGGAGTCAAGTTCCTTCGACGGTTTAAACAGTTACTAAATCCAGCTCAGGTGTTTGATTTAATGAATGGAGGTCCTTATTTGGGGTAATTGATTATTGATAAGTCTCTTTTAAATGAAACATAGCACTGAGCATGAAATGTGCCTGGCTTTTCAGTTCATGAAAATTGTAGACTCATCTAGACATCTCTGTGTTGATCTTCTCACTCCTCCCTTTTTAAAAATTCTAATTATAAATTTAACACAACCTCTTTGATATTGATATAACTTCCTTGTGTGATACAAATTCCAAAATGTGTTTAGAAAGTGTTTTAGATCATATCTTACATCAATCAAGCACTCAGAGTGTGCTGAGCTCTAAGAAAGATAAATGTGAAAATATAGAAATACAAACTAACTTTAGAAAATGATTTGCATGGAAGACTTGTATTGATTTGTATGTAATACAATCAATTGTTTAACTAAAGCATGGTTACTATCATGGGTCTCTAGGTAGTTCCTCCAGGATTTCAGACTCACTCCATACAAATGGCAAATAAATGCTTTTCTTCGTTGTTTCTGCTATCTGGAATGTCATTTAACATAAAATCTGAAAAAATATTAAATAATATTTTCAGTGAAGGAAAATGTGCCTTGAGGCACTGTCAGTACATTTTTAGTATATGTCTTATTTTTGTTGGAGAGCTTATATTGTGTCATTTGAACCAGAGCCCAGCATTCTCTGTGATTTATTTATGCCAACTCTGCTTTTCTTAGGGTTCCACCGTCACCTGGACGCATGAACATAAAAGTAGAAATGGGGATTTTCAGATTTTTCTGTCTTCCATATTTCTCTCCTTACTCTTTTCTTGTCCCTCTTTTCACTTTTGTTCCTTTTTATTTCCATTGCCTTTTTCTTGCAAAGTTCAGGCCCTCTGCTCACTGGTGTTGGTCTTTCTCATGTGTATCCAACTCCTTCCTTATCTACGTGGACATCCCTCACTTCCCTTTGTTTGGGTCCTGGCATTTCCTCATCTGGCCTCTCTTCTCACCTTTGTCTCTCCCATTGCTGGTTAGCTCTGTCTCCTTTCTAGTACATTTGTGTTATAATCCTTTATAGTTCTTATATCTTATATTCTTGACATTCGTTATTCCCACCCAAGGAACTTTCTTTGTTAAACTTCTTGAGGTTATCTCTGTAACATATTTTTTAGATTTCCCACCATACTTGAGGTATGCAAAGGTACACTCAGGAGGTGGGGCATGTCAAAAGTCGAGAGGCAGGGAGATAGGAGTAAAAAGATTGACCTGAGACTAGGAGAAGAGGAGGAGAACAACTGACAGGACTACAAAAACTGACACATTGTCCAGGTTTGGGATTTCTTTAGGAACTGCCACTCGATAGCAACAGTGCCCTAGATGCCCACCCCTGGTTTGGAACCGGCTATGCTTCAGGAAGTAACTTAGCCTTGTCATGGGAAGAAAAAATCACTACTTTTACCATCTTGTATCACTTATCTTTCATTCTCTTTCCTGGGTTCTGCTTCTTTTTTGTTTTCTTATTTCTTCTTTCCCTTTCCTTCTAATTTTACTTCCATTTCTACTTATAATCCTCTTTCCTCTTTATGATTAAGAGGTTTTATTGACTTAAAATTGTACTTAAATTAACTTTATAGTGTAATTATTATGTAAGAGTTCTTATATTTAATCTGAACATGAACACCAATAAATATAGAATAACACAGAATTAGGGAAAGTGAATTTTTTTATTTATATTAAAATAAAACACTTTTTACTTTCAGTTTAAGATTATTCCAGAAGTTTGACAATTTCCGGATTCTTGTTTGTGGAGGAGATGGAAGTGTAGGTTGGGTTTTGTCAGAAATTGATAAGCTCAACTTGAATAAACAGGCAAGTACTAATTCTTTTCATTGCTAGCTAACATGAATGTGTACTAACCGGCTGACAGAGAAGTGTAGAACTGTCATAGACCCTATCTCTCCCCTTGTCTGAGGTCTCCCTGTTGTGCTCTCTTCTAGTGTCAGCTTGGAGTGCTGCCTTTGGGTACCGGAAATGACCTGGCCCGGGTTCTCGGCTGGGGTGGTTCATACGATGATGACACTCAACTTCCCCAGATACTAGAGAAGCTGGAACGAGCCAGTACCAAAATGCTGGACAGGTAAAAGTGAATTATCTCCTATATCTAGTTTGAAAATGGCATACTGCAATCTTTTTTTTTTTTTTTTTTTGAGAACTTAAGTTTTGCTGACTGTAGGCCCCTTGAGGGCAGAGACTTCCTGGTCCTGTCCACACTCTCACCCCTGAGGTCTAGAACAGAGCCCAGCAGAGAGTAGACACTCAGTCAATATATTTTTTGAGTGAGTGAATTGTAGCAAAAACTGAGAAAACTAGTCTAATGAACCCATTATTTTAGAGATAGAAGGCTCTGTTGATACTAACTACTTCTAATTGCTGTTCAGGTCAGAAGAAAGCTTTAAATGGTTAATTTGGGGAGGGGGGTCTTTCGATGATTATCATCTTGTGGTTTCATTAAAGCTGAAAAAGATCTATAAAGTTTGGATTTGTTAGAATATCTTTTCTTAATGATGCTTATGAAGAATGAATTAAACCAACAAAGAACTAAATACTAAAAGAAGAGAGATGCATCTGGAAGAACTATCACCCTTTATGGTCCCCTTGGTCACATCTCCTCACCGCTTTCTCTCTAAATGCTCCACATGGAAAGAAGAAATCATAGTGCATGTGTTCTGAGCCTTATGGAGGAGGTTTTAGAATTTAGGTATAGGGGACAACAGGACTCAATGAGCAATAACCTCTCCACCCCCATAAGAAGACAAATGTCAAAATATGAAGGCAGGGGAGGGGGTAAGAGATCAACCAAAGGACTTGTATGCATGCATATAAGCATAACCCAGGGGTGGGCAAACTTTTTGACTCTAGGGCCACAATGGGTTCTTAAACTGGACCGGAGGGCCGGAACAAAAGCATGGATGGAGTGTTTGTGTGAACTAATATAAATTCAAAGTAAACATCATTACATAAAAGGGTACGGTCTTTTTTTTTTAAGTTTTATTCATTTCAAACGGGCCGGACCCGGCCCGCGGGCCGTAGTTTGCCCACGGCTGGCATAACCCATGGACATAGCTAGTAGGGAAGTGAGGGCATGTGCTGGGGATGGGAATGGCCTGGGAGAGGCCAATGGGGGGAAAAGGAGACATATGTAGTACTTTAAATAATAAAGAATTTAAATTTTAAAAAAAGAAGATAAAAGTCAAAATATCGTTATAAACTTGAGTTTATAATGAATCAAAACAGCTTTGATAGGATTAGCCATCTGTGGAACTCTTCTGGAAAGTAACAAAATCATCAGGGAGCCACCCATCTAAAATGTAATTGCTCTCAAATGCGCTATAATCTAATTAATTGTAACCTTGCCTGTCATAAGGTAATGTTGAAATGGTTAATTCAATTGCTGACAGAATATTTAAAAAGAGAGCTGGGCCATAGAGCATTTATTTCAATTTATTCCAAACACTCCTTTTAGAAAAAATTTTTCATTAAAATTACAGTTGATATTCAATTTTATATTAGTTAAAGTGTACAACATAGTGGCTAGACATTTATATAACATACAAGGTGAGAGGGATACCCCCAGTAGTGTGGGTGCAGAAAGTGGATTTTTTTAAAATTAAATCTTTATTGTTCAGATTATTACAGTTGTTCCTCTTTTTTCCCCCCATAGCTCCCCTCTACCCTGTTCCCACCCCACCCTCTGCCCTTATCCTCCCCTCACTGTCCTCATCCATAGGTGTACGATTTTTGTTCAGTCTCTTTCTGCACCCCCCACACCCCTTCCCCTCTGAGAATTGTCAGTCCACTCCCTTTCTATGTCCCTGATTCTATTATGTTCACCAGTTTATTCTGTTTATCAAGTTATTTATCTTCTTAAAGGATACCTTTCAGCATTTCATATAATACTGGTTTGGTGGTGATGAACTCCTTTAGCTTTTCCTTATCTGTGAAGCTCTTTATCTGACCTTCAATTCTGAATGATAGCTTTGCTGGATAAAGTAATCTTGGTTGTAGGTTCTTGCTATTCATCACTTTGAATATTTCTTGCCACTCCCTTCTGGCCTGCAAAGTTTCTGTTGAGAAATCAGCTGACAGTCGTATGGGTACTCCCTTATAGGTAACTGACTTTTTTTCTCTTGCTGCTTTTAAGATTCTCTCTTTGTCTTTTGCTCTTGGCATTTTAATTATGATATGTCTTGGTGTGGTCCTCTTTGGATTCCTTTTGTTTGGGGTTCTCTGCACTTCCTGGACTTGTAAGTCTATTTCTTTCACCAGGTAGGGGAAGTTTTCTGTCATTATTTCTTCAAATAGGTTTTCAATATCTTGCTCTCTCTCTTCTTCTGGCACCCCTATAATTCGGATGTTGGTACGCTTGAAGCTGTCCCAGAGGCTCCTTACACTATCTTCGTATTTTCGGATTCTTTTTTCATTTTGCTTTTCCGGTTGGGTGTTTTTTGCTTCTTCGCATTTCAAATCTTTGACTTGATTCTTGCGCTCCTCTGGTCTGCTATTGGGTGTCTGTATAATATTCTTTATTTCAGTCCGTGTATGCTTAATTTCTAGTTGGTTCTTTATCATAGCATCGAGGGTCTCATTAGTTTTCGTGACTCTCTCCTCAAGTTTATTGACAGCTTCTAGCACATTTTTGCAAGCCCTCAAAATTGCGATTTTTAGCTCTATATCCTCCATTTCTGTCATGTTTTTTTGTCTCCGCATTTTTTATGCTTTCTTGGTGCACCCCCTAGTGGTCTTTGTGCGCAGTCTTGTTCTAGTTGAGCCTTGATTGTTGTAGTTAATACTAGAGGGATTTGACCACCAGGCCGACTGGCTGTGTGAATCAGCTGTGTCTGCCGCGGAAAACTTCTGTCCTCTGGGGAGGTGCTAATCTAGCCTTTGCCTGAGGCGATCCGGCAAATGGCTCTGCGCAGGGCTTGGGCGGGGCGGGATCAACAGGGCGGGCGGGAGGAGGGAGCGGTTATGGCTGCCCTCAGTCCCGTGCCCAGAGGCTCTGCT
>NW_005370127.1:1798080-1806483 GCF_000412655.1 Myotis brandtii
TCTCAGGGAATCAACAGGGCGGAGCAAACAGCTATGGCTGATCCTCAGTCCTTCCCTAAGAGGCCCCGGGTCTCAGTGTTCCTCGGTAATCGGGTCTGACTGTTTATCGGTAATCGCTGCAAGCACCTCTGAGAGAAAGCTGCCCTCAAGTTTTGCCCGATGCCAGACAGTCCCGTTTCTCCCCGTATGAGTCTGGGTCCCCAGAGACTCGCCCGGAACCGGAGTCAGAGCCGTTGGGAGCTTGAGACTCCCTCCTGATTGAAAAAGACAACCGTGGCCTCAGTTGCCAGCCCTTTCCAAGTGCACTTCCGTACATCTGCACTTTACTTCCGCACCTCCTCTGAGTCTCAGTGTGCTTTTCTCTTTCCTTTTAGTTGTAGAATTTCCACTCAGCCAGCCTTCCTGTGGTTCTGGGTGATGTCCGTTCCGTCTTTTAGTTGTATTTTTGAAGTGGTTGTTTGGTCCGTTTTGTCTTTTACTTGTATTTTTGAAGTGGTTGTGCGAGGCAGCAATTTCCAGTGTTTACCTATGCCACCATCTTGGTTTCTCTCCAGAAAGTGGATTTAACCTCCAGTCTTTAAAGGAGCCTGGAGGTGATTTCTCAGACAGCTACCCAATTCTATGCTCACCAAACCACACAGGGTATTTTAAAGGGCTTATTGTTGCATATTTAAATACCACACTCTCGTTTCATCCTACTCTGTGTGCTTTTCCCTCGTTATAAATTTAACTTCTCCACATGGTCAGCAGAGAAATAGTGCCCCCAAGGTGAAATTTCTTGATACTCCTGCAAAAACATAGGAAGAAATAAATAAAAATAAAAAGGGATTTTAAAACGTTTTAGTTTTTTGTTGTTGTTAATCCTCACCGAGGATATTTTTCTATTTATTTTTTTTTTTAAAGAGTGGAAGGGAGGGAGGAGGTGAGAGAGAAAGAGACAGAGGCATGGATGTGAAAGAGACACATCAATTGGTTGCCTCCCACACACACCCTGACCAGCACAAACCTGCAACCCAGGTATGTGCCCTTGACTGGGAATCAAACCCATGACCCTTCGATGCTCGGGCTGACACACTAACCACTGAGACGCTGGCCAGGGCTATATTAGATTTTTTAACCTAAAAAAAGACTATTATTAGAAACATAAGAACATTTTGTTCCTGGCTTTATTAAAAAATATTTTTCTAATTGATTTAATTTTTTAAAGTTTATTGGGATGACATCTATCTATATATAAAAGCCTAAGTAACCAAACAACCAAACAACTGGTCACTATGATGCACACTGACCACCAGGGGGCAGACGCTCAATGCAGCTGCAGCTTGAAGATTGCAGCGGAGCGGCAGCGAGCCTACCAAGTGGTGGTGGCGGCGGCAGGTGCAGCGGGGCCTGGATGAGCGGGAACGGCGCAGTGCCTGGCCGGGGCTCGAGCTCCCGGCCTCCTCCCTGGCCACTTGCTGCTCGGCTGTCAGACTGCTGGTTTCTGCCCAATCCCTGCAGGTGGCCTGCGGGAATCTGGCCGAAACCAGCAGTTCGACATCCCCCGAGGGGTCCCGGATTGCGAGAGGGTGCAGGCCAGGCTGAGGGACCCCACCAGTGCACAAATCCGTGCACGGGCCACTAGTTAGTTAATAAGATCGTATAGGTTTCAAGTGTACATTTCTGTGATACATGATCTGTATATTGCATTGTGAGCCCACCACCCAAAGTCAAATCATCTTCTGTCACCATATGGGCAAAGGGGCCAAGTATATGGTGACAGAAGATGTTCCTGACTTTTCATTACTACCTTAAGAATACTGTTTTTAAGGACCAGGTGAAAATATTGCTGTTTAATAATATTCCAAATTATCAAAACTTTTTCATATATTATCAATTGATTTAATCCTCAAAACAGCATGTGGGATAGCTAATAAGCATTATTGTGACTTTCTTACAAAGATGAAAACAAGTTTGTGGAGACACTTAGAGTAAGAATGACATATTTTTGTCTGCCTGGTACTTCTTTTTAAAAATATATGTTTTTTATTTATTTTTTTAGAGAGAGGGGAAATGAGAGGGATAGAGAAACATCGATGAGAGAGAAACATCTTCAATAAGCTGCCTCCTGCACGCTCTCCACAGGGGATCAAGCCCGAAACCAGGGCATGTGTCCTGACTGGGAGTAGAACCCGTGGCATGACTGGTTGTGACATGGAGAATGATTTTTTTTATAGGTAGTGTGCACTTATTTAATCTAGGATGGTGCTTTAGAACTTTGGGTTGTGATCCATTAGTAAGTTGTATAATCTAGTTATTAAATTACAGTGAGCATTATTTTAAAAGTGAAACAACAAGAATAGAAAAGTCAGAATGCATTGCATCTGGTGAAGAAGAGGAATTATTAGCATTTCTTACCTTGGGTCATGGCCTTAAAATGTTTGGAAGTCCTGAATACACAGATAATTGATAGGATATGGAAATCATAACTTATGAATTCAGCATTTTGTGAAATTATCAAAATTTTATCTCTTTTCCCATATTTGGTTGTTTTATTTTTCAAGTGCAGTTTATATTCAATCACATTTGGTTGTTTTAAAATACAACAAACCATAGTTCATATATGTGCCTGTTTTTGTATATGAAGTGAGACATAGCCAGTTTATTAAATTTTAAAGGAATTTTAGACCAAAGATTTTTCTCCCTTCAGGTGGAGTATAATGACCTATGAACTCAAATTGCCACCAAAGGCTTCTCTACTTCCAGGACCTCCAGAAGCACCTGAAGAATTTTATGTAAGACTTTAACCCTTTACCTATTTATTATATGAAAATGGGGGTGAATATCTTGAACAAATAAGAAAGCTTATAAGATATGGTAGCATGTTTACTTAATTTTATGTTTTATTGTTTGGTGTCTGGTCTCATTGTCTTCTTACAGTCCTCTCCCAAGAGGATGGATCCTTATGATCTAGGTTAGAGACCTTGCATGAACACCCACTCCGGGAGTGTGAATTTAGCCATATCACTCACCTTCATGGACCTCTGTGACTTCATCTGTAGAGTGAGACTACCATGTTGTGAAGACTAAATGAGATAATGAGTGTGTGAAAACACCCCTCATAGTTCTTCCCGAACATTCCACCTGGCTCCTTCTTCTGACCAACAGGGTTTCAGGGAAGGCCAGATGATGACAGGTTCCTATTGGCTTTTACTCATCTTCTGCTTCAGCCATGAACACCTGTATGATCAATAGGGTTAGCCCAGCTCCCCTAAACAATCTCCGAACACACCAATACTCATGGCTACAATACTGTATACCTTTGTTGAGGGTGCATCAGAACAGGTCTACAGGTTAAGCCTGTTGATCAAGATAAAACAAAGGAAGAAAAACAGTGCACTTTATTCCATCCCTGCTATGGACCATTAATAATACAGTTTTTAGATGTTCTTAAAGATTCAGCATTCTGATTAAACCTCAAAGCCCTGGAGACTTACAACAAAACCAGATTTTTAAAGGATTATTCTCTGACTCACTAAGACCATTTGATCTATGATAGCTTATTTTCCCCTCGAGGAAAATTCATCTGTTTATTTTACAGTTGAAATCTTTGTTTTGTCATTAAGAAAATTATGATCTTGTCAAAACTAAGGAAAGGAATGGGAACTAGAAACATGGAGCTCTTCCTTAAGGAAACTAATTGAATTTTGAAAAACTTTTTCTGATATAAGGTAGCAAAAACTGCTTATAAAAATTTTGAAAATTTAGAGAGAGGAACCAAGATGGCAGTATAGGTAAATGCTGGTACTTGCATCTTCCCACAACCACATCAGAATTACAACTAAAATATAGAACCACCTGAAATCTTGCTGAATGGAACTCCTACAACTAGAGATTCAAAAAGAAGCCACATTGAGACTGGTAGGAGGTACAGGAGAGGCACGGAATGGGCTAGTCTGACACCCATGTGTGGCATGTTTTTAATTGTGAGGGATATCCCATGCGGAGCAAGGAGTACCAGCCCCACACCAGGACCCTCAGCTTAGGGTTCCAGTGCCTGGAAGGCTTCTAGAGTCCCAGGCAGTTCCTCTTAAAGAGCCTGCCCATGGACTTACTCTGACTCACTCCCTCTGAGCTATAGCACTGGGGCAGCAGGTTTACAGGATCCAGGGACATATGGAGAGGAATTAAATTGTCTGGCATCAGTGCAAGAACTCAGGAGCAGCTTTCTCCCAGACAAAAGAGTTGGGACCCCCCCTCCCCCCGACACACACACACACACACACACACACACACAGCTGACTGGCAGGAACCATATCTGAGTCACCATCAACCTGGGCCACACTGTCTGCCTCACCCTGAAGATTCCCTGAGACCATGCTCCACTTAGTTTGCAGCCCCATCCAAACTCTTTGCAATTTATTTTTTATATGAATGGCCTGTCCTGGCTCAGGCTTCAGACTTTACTAAAATCTCTCAAACAAACTGCAGCTGGACTCAGTGTTCCCATACCTCGGTAAGCGGCCCCAGGCCTGACACTAGCAGCAACTTGCCAAGATTAACAGCTTGGCCTTTCCTGGGCACTTTCTAAGCCCAACAAAAATAGCAGCCATCTTCAGATTGCTCTGTAGCTCATGCTGGGTGGCCCCAGCCAGGGCATAGGCAGTGGCTGACTTTGCACCTCCTGGGAGACCCCAGAACCAATGCAACTGGCGTACAGCTTCAAACCACACCAGATTACAACTCTACCACATCCATGAGTGATACACTTAAGGGGCGGACTTGGTGAGTACCAAAGTCCCACTGAAGCAAGTCCAGCTCCATGGGGTTATCCCCTGCATAGCAGCTCTCCCACTGTAGTTGCAGCTGGTCCTCACAGCCAATTGGCCTGGGGGTCAATTCCTCCAGTGACACCAACAGCAACCAAGGCTCAACTATAACAGGACAGTACACATAGCCCACACATTGGTGCACCTAAAGGGGTGTAACTATAACACAGGGGTGGGCATCCTTTTTGTGAGTGCGTGCCAAAACCAGCAAAATCTCTGACTCAAAATTCTTCTGCGTGCCAACCCTAATTTTTTGAGAATATGTTACGCCTACTTGATATCTCTTAAGGTGTATGTATGTGAAGAACCTTGAAGAAATAATAAAATTCATTTGAGCGACAAAAACACAGTATATGATGATGAAAAATACATTTATTTTTTAATGTTTGCATGTTATGTAAAATTATTTATTTATCTAAGATGCACCTACACTGAATTTATTTGAAAAATAAAAAAGTCGATATTAAGAAAAAAATTGTAAATGGAAGATTATAAGAGAGGGTTTCGCGTGCCAGCAAAAGTTACTGGCATGCCATGTTTGGCACACGTGCCAGGGGTTGCCCACCCCTGCTATAACAGGACAGTGCACACAGCCCAGCTCAGATTCCTGAGGAGGCTGAGCCATGGACCCTACAGGACACCTACTACACAAGGCCATTCTACCAATTCCAGGAGACATAGCAGCTCTACCTAATAATAGAAACAAACACAGGGAAGCAGCCAAAGTGAGGAGACAAAGAAACATGTGACAAATGAAAGAACAGAAGAAATCTGCAGATAAAGAGCTAAATGAAATGGAAGCAAGCAAACTACTAGAGTTCAAAACAATGGTTATAAGGATGCTCAAGGAACTTAATGAGAGCTTCAAGAAACTTACTGAAAATATCAAAGACATGAAAAAGGACCAGTCAGAAATGAAGGATACACTAACTGAAATGAAGAATAATTTACAGGGAATCAATAATAGAGTAGAGGATGTCAAGAATCTAATTAGCTATTTGAAATATGAAGAAGCAAAAAAACATCCAATGAAGAGCAAGAAGAAAAGAAAATCCAAAAATATAAAGAGAGTGTAAGGAGTCTCTGGTACAACTTTAATTGTACCAACATTCACATCATGGGGGTGCAGGAAGGAGAAGAGAGGGAGCAAGAAATTGAAAATGTATTTGAAGAAATAATGACAGTAAACATCCCTTACCTAGTGAAAGAAATAGACTTACAAGTCCAGGAAGGGCAGAGTCCCAAATAAGAGACCCACACCAAGACACATCATAATTAAAATGCCACAGGTTAATGACATAGACAGAATCATAAGAGGAGCAAGAGAAAAACAGTTAATTACCTATGAGTGCCCATACTGCTGTCAACTGATTTCTCAACAGAAACTTTGCAGGCCAGAAGGGAGTGGCAAGAAATATTCAAAGTGATGAAAGCAAGGACCTACAACCAAGATTACTCTACCCAGCAAAGCTATCATTTAGATTTGACGGTTAGATAAAGAGCTTCCCAGACAAGAAAAAGCTAAAGGAATTCATGACCACCAAAACAGTATTACATGAAATGTTAAAGGGTTTTGAAGAAGAAGAAGAAGAAGTAGGAGGAAGAGGAGGAGGGGGAGGGGGAGGGGAGAGGAGGAAGGAAAGATGAACAATAAAATGGTAATAAATACATATCTATCAACAATTAAATCTAAAAAAATAAACGAATAAGGAATCTAACAAACAAAACTGATGAATAGAACCAGAGCCATGGAAACATGGAACAGACTGACAAATCTCAGAGGGAAGGTGAGGGGTGGGAAGAAGTTAGCCAAAGAACTTACATACATATATGCATTACCCATGGACACAGACAATAAGGTAGTGAAGGCCTAGGTGGGCAGGACCTGGGTGGAGGAAGTCATTACAGGGGCCAAGGGTGGCGGGGGAGGGAGACATCTGTAATACTCTCAACAATAAAGATGAAATAAATTAATTAAAATTTTCAAAAATATAATAATATATAAAAAAGAAAATACAAATCTTATAATTCTACTACCCAGAGATAATTACTATTAGAGATTAATATATTGCCTGGCTGGTGTGGCTCATCAGTTGATTGATGAGGTAGCAAGTTCAATTTTCAGTCAGGACACATGCCCAGGTTGTGGGCTCCATCCTGGTAAGGGGCATGCAGGAGGCAGTCAATTGATGATATTCCTCTCTCATTGATGTTTCTCTCTATCACTCTCTCAAAAAAAATCAATAAAAACATATTTTTAAAAAGAATAATATATTAATTATTTTATTTCCAGCAGCATTTTTATTTATAATATAATATTACTAGTGACCTGTTGCATGGATTCATGCACATTGAAAGGAAATTAATTAGAAGAAAGATCTGTGCAGTTACATCACTGAAAAAATTACATGTCAAAGTAGTATACTAGTATATAATATAGTATTATAAAATTAAAACATGCATGCAATTGGTGCCAGCAAGAGCTTTACATGTATCGCACATGCGTGAATCAACATTTATTTTTAAATTGCCAGTGCATATCATATGTACTGGCAATGAATAAATCGCAATGTGGTTCACAGTTGAATGTCAACAAAAACAACCAAATTCAAAAACAACAATGTGATTGGTGCCAGCAAGAGCTTTATATGTATTGTGCATGTGGGAGTCAACGCTTATTTTTAAATTGCCAGTACGTGTCATATGTACTGGCCGGTCAGACGGACGTAAGGTTTGTCACTTAGCCATATATATATATATATATACATACACATACATACATACATATACATACACACTAGAGGCCCAGTGCACAAAATTCATGCATGAGGTGGGGGGGTGTCCCTCAACCCGGCCTGCACCCTCTCCAATCTGGGACCCCTTGGGGGATGTCCGACTGCTGGTTTAGGCCTGATCCCTGTGGGACTGCTGGCTCCCAACCACTTGCCTGCCTAATTGCCCCTAACCACTCTCCTGCCAGCCTGATCGACGCCTAACCACTCCCCTGCCGGCCTGGTCGCCCCCAACTGCCCTTCCCTGCTAGCCATCTTGTTGCTGTGGGTGCTGTCATCTTTGAGGGATGGCAGTCAGTTAGCATATTCCCTCCTTATTGGCTGTGGGTGCCGCCATCTTTGAGGGTGTGGCAGTCAATTAGCATATTCCCTCATTATTAGCTACTAGAGGCCCGGTGCACAAAAATTTGTGCACTCGGGAGGGGAGGGGGGTCCCCCAGCCCGGCCTGTGCCCTCTCGCAGTCTGGGACCCCTCGGGAGATAACGACCTGCTGGCTTAGGCCTGCTCCCGGGTGGCAGAGTGCAGGCCCAATCCCTAGGTGCAGCCCCTGGTGGGGCTCAGAGCAGGGCCGATTGGGGAGTTGGGGCGCCGCCCCGTCATGCACAGAGCAGGGCAGATTGGGAGGTTGCAATTCCACCCTCAGTCACGCTCAGGGTAGGGCCGACTGGGGGGTTGGGGCACCGCACCCTGTCACACACAGAGCTGCAGGGCGATCAAGGGGTTGGGGAGCTCCCCCCTGTCACACACAGAGCCACAGGGCGATCAGGGGGTTGGGGAGCTCCCCCCTGTCACACACAGAGCC
>NW_005370127.1:1807336-1829283 GCF_000412655.1 Myotis brandtii
TATCCTATATAATAAAAGGGTAATATGCAAATTGACCCTAACAGCAGAACAACTGGGAATGACTGGTCACTATGACACACACTGACCACCAGGGGGCGACGCTCAATGCAGAAGCTGCCCCCTGGTGGTCAGTGCGCTCCCACAAGGGGAGCTCGGCTCAGCCACAAGCCAGGCTGCCAGCTGCCAGCACAGCGGTGGTGGCGGGAGCCTCTCCCACCTCCTCAGCAGCGCTAAGGATGTTCAACTGCAGCTTAGGCCTGCTCCCTGCTGGCAAGTGGACATCCCCCGAGGGGTCCCAGACTACGAGAGGGCACAGGCTGGGCTGAGGGGACACCCCCCCCCCCGCGAGTGCACAAATTTTTGTGCACCGGACCTCTAGTATATAGATATACATTTTTTCTTTTTCTCTTTTTGGTTAATTCTCAACTGCAGAATTTTTTCAGTTGCATTTTAGAGAGAGTGGAGAGGGGGGAGGGAGGGTGGAAGGAGAGAGAGAGAGATTGAGAGAAATGTCGATGTGAGAGAGACTCATCAATTGGTTGCCTCCCGCACGTGCCCCTACTGGGGCCAGGGATCGAATCTGTGACCCAGGTATGTGCCCTTGAACAGGAATCCAACACGACTGTGGGTGGGCAAGTCGACAGTCTAATCACTGAGCCACATCAGCCAGGGCCAGCTTATATATTTTTTAAAAGAAAACATTCATTTTGGATTTCCTCAGACATGATCGTGAAATTATTATTTTTTAATTTTCCTTAAGTGGACAGAGAGGGTGGTCGATCTTCCTAATTATCTTACTGCCAGCATTCTTTTGGCATCATGGAATTACAGAGCTTAAGGAATTGTGACAGTGTCATTGATTGATTCCTTATGGCCAGAATTCAGTCATGCTATTTGCTGTTGTACTTTTTAAACATTGTAAAAATAGTGGTTTCATGATTTCCTTCAGTAACCATGATTATTTTTTATTACTCAATATTATAAAATTTATTGTTTACCTTTAACGTACAATCACCCTACCCATCATGTCTTCCTTTAACCCTTTGTGAATAAATTTGTATCCTTCCATTAGCATGAGCTTATTAGTTCACTTCTGTTCCCATCTTGGGTGTCAGCTTAATCACTTGCTCCAAGCAGCCATCCCTATCTCTCAAGTCCTAGGACTCTGTTATTCCTCAGGAGTTCTGTAGCCCCTTCACCTTCCATGATCTAGGTACTATCATACTGTGAAGATCAGGCAGTGTGTATTATTCACTCACCATTATACTGTCATTTGACACTGTGACTGGCAGAATAACAAAATTCTTCTTGTTAAATTTTGATCTAAAGACCAAACCTTTTTGGAACAATGGGCATCTTGGCATCAAAGCCCTCTGGCCTCACCTCTCTTAGGAGCCAGATTCCTGCTTTCCAATTGGATTAAAAGCTTATTGATGCAGGAGTCCTATTTTTGGTCTCTTCTGTATCATATCCCAGTCGTACAAGTCTAGTAAGTTAACAGATGCCGGTTAATTAATGCCGAGGTAATCAAAGAGAAAGTAAGAACTGAGGTGCCTCAGTCATCTCCCTGAAAACAGGGAAGAATGGCCTTAAATCTCCAGAAACAAAATTCTTCCTATTACAGTAAATTTATTTTTAAATATACTCTGATAGAATAATAAAAGTTCTCTCCCCCCAACCCCCAGTTCTGTTGGTTTTCTAGGAGCTTGGTAATAGCATGCTAAGAAATTGTAACTTTATTATCTCTTTCATTCATTTAACAAGATTAAGTACCTGTTGGTACTCTTGACTGGAAATAAAAGACGTACCCTCTAGCTTCAGTCAGCTTAGGTGTTGGGTGCATTGGGGCACCACAGTGAGCTCAGAGGGCTACCATGAGATATTTTAAATTCAAAGAAAACTCAACATCTGTCATACACTGTGCAAACTGCGAGCTGGAGGTAGTGCCCAGTTTAAACATTTAGGGTGTACTACGTTCCTTTCAGTGACAGCATAGTTTTGGGTTTTCAGGAGTTGCTGAGATAAAATAAAGCAATCACCACACTAAACTTGCTGTGGAGTAGGAAATGCGGGTATCATTGTCCAATCTCATTCCAAGGTTTCACATGTATACAATGCCAAGAGACTTACAACTAGTTATTTAAAAATGAAATAAGATGTTTGTGGTTTTTTAAAAAATGTATATCCATTATTTTTTCAAATGGTTATTGAGTTTTTAGGACATAAATATTTATTAAGTTGTTTAGACTTAACTACTGTTAGGTACTTCTTTTGGCCTAAGGGCACTATGACAAAATTGTTAAGACATTAAAAAGCCCGACTGGTGTGGCTCAGAGGTTGAGCATCAACCTGTGAACCAGGAGGTCATGGTTTGATTCATAGAGCACATTTCTGGGTTTCGGGCTTGATCCCCAGTAGGGGGCGTGCAAGGGTCAGCCAATCAATGATTCTCTGACTTCATTGATGTTTCAATCTCTTTCTCCCTCTCCCTTCATCAATAAAAAAATATTGAAAAAAAAAAAAAAGAATCCCTTGACTTACTAGGCTTGAACTCAGAAAGTTTAGAAATCTCTGGCCTAGTAGGAGGGACAGACAAGGAAATGATCAGTAATGTTTAGGTATTTTCAGGGTGTAATGGTTGTACAGAAGAGAGGGTTCTTCGCCTGGTAAGTTCAGTGAAGTCTTTACAGAGGGAGTTGTTCCTAAACTTTGTTTTCAGCACAAAAGAAAAGTAGGGATAAGCCGGTTGAACAAGAGCGCTACAAAGAGCATGGTAATAAGTACCTCGGTAAATTGGGGCGTACAAATAATTCTATGGAGTTACCGCATGGTAGAACATTCGGTGCAAGGAAAGAGCATCAAAAGACAGGACAGAAGAGGAAAGGAGGGTCAGACCGATCCTTCAGGGTCTTGGGAATTCTAGAGGTCTTTCTTGTTAGCTAAAGGGTTTTTATATTATCTGGAAAGTAGGAGGGGTCCACTCAGACATTTTTAAGCAGGGATGTGGTATGATCAGATTTGTGTTTCTGTTTTTTTTAAATCCTCATGCTTTTATTGATTTTAGAGAGAGATGAAGTGAGAGAGAGAAACATTGATGCGAGAATGAAACATCAATTGGTTGCTCCAACAGGGGATCAAACCCACAACTTGGATATGTGCTCTGACCGGGAATTGAACCCTCGACCTTTTGGTACATGGGATGACACTCCAACCAACTGACCTACCCGGCCAGGGCCAGGTTTCTGTTTTTGTTGTTGTTTTTTAAACACTTGTTAAGTGGAGAATGGTTTGAAAAGGAGCAGGAGAGATACAAGAAGCCCAGCAAGAAGGCTATAATAATGATACATGTGAAAAATGATAAAATTTGTATTTAACAAATACAGTTAAGCAAAGACCAAGACTTGGTTAGGGGGACAGTGTGGTGGGAAAAGCCCCACTGTCCTCAGACCTGCCCCCAGCTTGTTTCCTCTTCATTAGCTGTGGATCCTGGGAAAACCACTCAATTCACCTGAGCCTCACATTCCCTGGCTGTGAAACAGGACACCTACTGGGATAAATAAATACAAAATGCTTAATCACAGTGCCTGCTACACAATAAGAATGTTAGCTATTATTATCACCTGACCTTTGTGACTGCTGAATGACTGCATAATAGGTTAGCAAGCGATATCAATCATTTTATCCTCAGACATGGAGGTTTTATTTCATTTTCTCTGGAGGAGATTGTATTCGTTGCCTTTGTTTATATTTAATGGACAAAAACTTGGATTTCTTTATTGTAAATTCAAATGGAATTAATGATAGTTTATAATATTTTTTTCTACCTTCTTAGGCTTTATGACAATCTATCCTGTAGGGAAATGAAATAAAACTAATCTTTTTGAAAAAATATTTTCTTTCTTTCCTTTTGGATAGATGTATTTTCATTTTTCTGATCTTAACTGTAAACATGCAGTTTTTTTAATGTTTAGACCCAGAAAGCAATAAAGTGGATTTGTGAGTCAGTATAATATTGTGTGAAGCTTTTCCCCAACTTGCTTTCAGGTAAATTTTTCCCATACATAGTCTGCCTTTGAAAAAAGTAAGAAATTTAAAAGAGTGACAACATACTAATTAGCCACTGGTGGAATTGGATGTTAATGGTGAATGAGGTCCCTTTGGGAAGAGGCTACTCAGGAAAGCTTTATAGGGGATGTGGATCATTGAATCTTCATTTGAGCCTGAATGAACAGGCTGATTGGTGGAGAGCAATGAAAGGACATCTGAGTCAGGCAGGAAAGCAGAGAGGCCGGTCTGCAGAGAACAGATGGCTTACAGTGGAAATTTTTGAGCCATGTGACATGGAATATATTTGAGGCAAAAACTTGATGGAAGACTCTTGATATGAAACTGTAAATATTGTGCACATTTTCATATATTAGGAAGATATGTTCTTTCAACAGACTATTAAAGTTTGAGTCACATAGAAAAGGGAACATAGGACTCCATTGGCATTTGGTTATTTCATGGTTTGAGAGAAATATTTATTTACATGCTTGTATGATTGTATTCAGCATTTAAAAAAAGCTTTATTGAATTACTAGAGGCCCGGTGCATGAAAATTCATGCACTGGAGGGGGGGGTCCCTCAGCCAGACCTGCCCCCTCTCACAGTCCGGGAGCCCTGAGGGGTGAGAGGCGACCCGGTGATCAGGGGAAGGCGACACCCCATCACACCTCTGTTGCTGCCGCTGCCGACAGCACAAGCCTTGGCCGGCCCTGGTTACCTGAGCCTTGGGAGGCCCTGGGCGGCTGGGCAGCCGCCATCCAAGGCTTGCCTGTGCCTCGGGCCAGCCCTGGGCAGCTTGGGGGATGAGGGGACTGGGAGACTCTGGAGGCAGGCGCGCAGGGGTGCTGAGGGGACTGGGCGCCGCCATCTTGTGGCTGTGGGCGTCGCCATCTTTGAGGGCATGGCAGCCAATTAGCATATTCCCTCCTTATTGGGTGTGGGCGCCGCCATCTTTGAGAGTGTGGCATTCAATTAGCATATTTCGTCCTTATTGGCTGTAGGCACTGCCATCTTTGAGGGTGGGGCAGTCAATTAGCATATTACCTCCTTATTGGCTGTGGGCGCCACCATCTTTGCCACAGCATGAGGATCAATTAGCATATTCCCTCTTTATTAGATAGGATGTTACAAAAAAGTACATATCATAAATGCAGACCTTGGCCAGTTTCCACAAACTAAATGAACCGATGTAATCAACACCCAGATTACAAGGCAGCATTAACAGCACCACATGAGGCCCCTCATGCTCCCTTTTATTCACCACTCCCACCTCCCACCCCAATAACCACTATCCTGACTTCCTGGATATCCTGGCATAGATTAGTTTTATCTGTTTTTGTACTTTATAAAGTAGAATTGCCCTAACTGGTTTGGCTCAGTGGATAGAGCATCAGCCTGTGGACTGAAAGGTACCAGGTTCGATTCCGGTCAAGGGCATGTACCTTGGTTGCGGGCACATCCCCAGTAGGGGGTGTGCAGGAGGCAGCTGATGTTTCTCTCTCATCAATGTTTCTAACTCTATCCCTCTCCCTTTCTGTAAAAAATCAATAAAATAGTGCTCGCTTCGGCAGCACATATACTAAAATTGGAATGATACAGAGAAGATTAGCATGGCCCCTGCACAAGGATGACACGCAAATTCATGAAGCGTTCCGTATTTTTTTTAAAAAATCAATAAAATATATTTAAAAAATAAAATAAAATAAAATAGAACCATTTGGTATCTGCTCCTTTGTTTCTGAATTCTTTCACTCAACATTTTGTCTGTGAGAGTCACCTATATTATGGCTTAGTTTATAGATCATTCATCCTCATTGCCCCATAGTTTTTCATTGCATGAATATACTACAATTTGTTACCCATTCTACCAGTGAGTGAATATTGCTATGAGCATCCTAGTATATGTCTTTTGCTGAAAACACATCTGCATTTTTGGGGAGCATGTATGTTGAAGTTTGCTGGGTCCTACCATATTATGCCTATGTTCAACTTCAATAGAGCCATGTGACATGGAATATATTTGAGGCAAAAACTTGATGGAAGACTCTTAATATGAAACTGTAAATTTCATACAATTTCTGTAGAGTGTGTGTATCATTTTGCTCTCCTACCAGTAGTGTATGAGTGTTCTATTGCTCTTGCCAATGCTTGACATTTTCTGGTTGTTGTTTTCATTTTATCTATTCAGACAGATATATGGTGGTATCACAGTGTGGATTTACTTTACATTTGCCTGATGGCTGATAAGGTTAACACCTTTTCATCTGTTTATGGACCATTTGGATATCTTCCTCTTAAAATTCTTAGTCTTTGGCCCATGCTTATTAGATTATCTGGCATTTTTGTACTCAATTGTATGAATTCTTTGTATTTTCACACTTTTGACACTTAAAAAATGTTTTAAAGATTTTTTATGGATTTTTCTATGAGTATAAATTAAAGAATTCCAGTAACTAATAGCCTTTCACAGAAAGGACATATTTATCTATTTTGTAGAATGACTATTATATATTCATTGTAGCCATTGCCCTGTGTCACCTGTGCCATGAATGATCCCATTTTTAAAGCAGTGATAACCGAGTTGTATAATTGCCGGCAACGATAACACAATATAGTTTTTTCTATTTTTTTCAGATGACAATTTATGAAGATTCAGTTGCAGATCATCTTACAAAAATCCTTAATTCTGATGAACATGCAGTAGTCATATCATCTGCTAAGTGAGTTACAGAGTGAGGTCATGAAATAGTTATATGGTGAAAATGAAAGGAAAGATGGTTCTTACCACTGACATTTCTCTGTGACTTGTTTTCCAAAAGATATCTTTGTAGTAGCTTATAGAATTAGATAAACCAAATTTCCATTTAAAAAATCATTTAACATTTATGGTGGAGAATTTTTAAAGGATATTTTTAAGGCTTAATTTGAAAGATTTCTTTGTCAAAAAGGTACAATAAGTGTTTAGAGTTTAATTATGCTAAGTTCCTATTTAAAGAAGTATTTATGGTTATTATAATATAGGAAACACATTTTATTATAATTTATTACTTCCATAAACACTACTACTTAGGAAATGTTTATATCAGGAAAAGGAAAACTGATGAGATTTTTTTAAATGCCTTTTCTCAGAATGTTTAAAGTACATAATTATATTTTAATTTAAAGTTACCAGATTTTAGTTAAGCTGATTCTGTACATGGAGCCAAAGCTACTTGATTTTATCATTCCACACATTGCCTGGCTGGAATTTAGAATTTAGTTTTCAGCCATCCTAAACTGAAGTTATGAAGACTGGAAAGTCAACTAGAAGAAAGGATGAAACCAAATGAAATTGTCAACTGATAAGCAAAAGTAAAAAAATGCTTTAGAACTCTGGCTTAGCCAGGGTATATAACTGTTATTCAGAAAGAGGAGAAAAGAGGGGAAGAAGGAAAGAAAAGAAGTAGGGGAATAATAGAGGAAAAATACACAAACTTTAGTATAGTATATACTTAATTTGCAAAAAATCAAGGAAAGACAAACCAGAATAAATAAATTTGCTTGTGACACAACTACAAATGTAGTAACAGTTGGTTTTGATGCTATAGCCCCCAGGAATTGGGAACAGGACTGAGCAATAGGAAAGAATTGAATGACTCTCAAGAGAAGCACACTGGTTGCCCAAATAGGTGGGCTACAGAAGGTCTTTGGTGGGTAGTGCTGCTAGTGGTTTCTATGTTTTTGTTTGGTTGGGTGTTTTTTAGTGAATTGTATTGCTTTATCGTGAAATATGCAGATCTCTAATTTGTCCCAGACCTCAGCACTCCCTGTTGTCTTTCTCATCTTGGACCAAATTCATATACCTAAGTTACTTCCTTAAGTACTTCCTACATTTATTTCCTCTAGGAAGACATGTAATGTTTGCCACCCTTGCCGTATGAATCAAATGCTTCTTATAGGACATTTTAGAGGAAATAGATAGATAAAATGGAAAGTTGGAACCTTTCTTAAGGTATATCAAGTTATAAAAGAACTAGAGGCCCGGTGCACAAAAATTTGTGCACTCGGGGGGGTCCCTCAGCCTGGCCTGTGCCCTCTCGCAGTCTGGGACCCCTCGGGGGATGACCACCTGCTCGGTTAGGCCTGCTCCCCGGGGGATTGGGGCTAAGCTGGCAGTTAGACATCCCTCTTTCAGCCCGGGAGCCCTTGGGGGATGTCCACTTGCCAGCAGGGAGCAGGCCTAAACTGCAGTTGGACATCCTTAGCGCTGCTGAGGAGGTGGGAGAGGCTCTCACCACCACCGCTGTACTGGCAGCCGTCAGCCTGGCTTGTGGCTGAGCAGAGGTCCCCCTGTGGGAGCGCACTGACCACTAGGGGGCAGCTCCTGCATTGAGCATCTGCCCCCTGGTGGTCAGTGTGTGTCATAGTGACCAGTCATTCCCAGTCGTTCTGCTGTTAGGGTCAGTTTGCATATTACCCTTTTATTATATAGGATTATTCTTTAATACAGTTAAGTAACTATTGTATCTGGTCACATTTCATAGTTTGGAGGTTAGCAAAGTCTTACTATAGCCTTCATGTGTTTGATGTGTTTGATTACTGACTCCTACACATTCTCTATATTTTTTAATATTTAGGTTCATAGTTACATTTTTTTCTTGTGATGAGAACTTTTGAGATCTACTTATATTTTTAATTACATGGAATTAATGTTATAAAATGTGGACAGATGCAAATAGGGTTATTACAGCAATGACCCCTTTTATTCCTTATTTTTCTTGAACTTAATACCTGTGAAGTATAACATTTTTAGCAGAGGGAATTTTTTTCAAATGAAAACTTATGAAGAATCCCAATATTTAAAAAAATTACATTTTGTTGGCATTAATAAATTGGATAAGATTAATTTATTAGTCATTTATGAGAAATAACTAATATTGTTATAAATGACAGGATTTTATATTTAATGCAGTTTTAAGTCATTTCTGTATTTTATTTTGTTTAGGTATAAAGAAATTGCCTTCAATTAAATAAAAATAGAAGATGCTTTAGTCCAAGATTTACATGAAACTAGTGAATTTTGAAATAAAAGTTAACATACTTGTCTCTAATATATCTAATGATTATTTGAGCATTAAAAATTATATTCCTTATTTCCAAATAAATTTGAATCAAGTATTTGTGGAATCTTTGAAATATTTTTGCAAAACAGCTTGAAAACCACTGGAGTAAGTCCCAGTGTTGCACTAAGTACTGTAGGAGTAAATCTGAGGCCCTAGTTAAGACTCAGCCATTTGCTAGCTTTGTGACCTGTGTCTGCTTATCAGGTTCAAGAATGGAAAGAATGCCTATCCTCCCTCCCTCATGCAACTGTTAGGAGAACTAAGTTGAGCAATAAAGTAAATAGAGCTTATAAACTAGAGTGCTGTGTTAAATCATTAAATCATCACCTCATGTTTTCCCCAATTTCATTTGGATTCTTTTTTTTTATCTTGACCTAGCTCCTTGTCTAGGCTGTGCTCTCAGCATTAGCATTAGTGTTCTACCTGACTAGCTCGTTTGCCTTTAAGTAGATTCTATTCCAACCCTGGTCCCCTCTCATCACTCACCTATACTTCTAGGCTTGCCTGGCTACCCTGTCTTTACAACCCCAGATTAAAATTTTAAAGAGATTCAAGACAGAAAAGAGAAGACGACATGGAATAACATTATACCCATAATACAGCATATTTTTTATTTAATTTATGGACATTTTCAAACATACGTAAAAGTAGAAAGACTGGTGTAATGATTTCCCACTATGCTTGTCACTCTGCTTCAGTATTTATCAACATTTTGTCATATACTCCCCATTTTTCATTGATTTTTTTAGAGAGAGAGGGAGAGAGAGAAACAGATAAATATCAATGTGAGAGAGACACATCGATTGGTTGCTTCCCGCACCCACCCAGACCAGAGCCAGGGATGGAACCTGCAACCCAGGTACATGCCCTTGACTGGAAACCAAGACCCTTCAGTACGTGGGCTGATGATCTAACCATTGCGAACACCAGCCAGAGCCCCATTTTCTTTTTGCTACAATCTCTCTAAGAAAATCCCAGAAATTATTGTATTCCACTTGCAGAATATGTATTTAATAATCTTTAAAAAAAATAATTCTGTGTTACTCAGTCCATTTTACCCAGTTATCTCAAAAGGTTTTGTTTGTTTGTTTGTTTGTTTTAAAACATTTAATTTGTTTAAATCAAAATCTCAAAAATGGTTCAGGTGTTGCGTTTGGGTGATATGTCTCTTTCAGACTTGTAAAATCTATAACAGTTTCCTAATACTTAATCCCTAGCATAACACATAACCGCTTTTCTCTTCAGGAACAATGTATTATCAAGATACCACTAGGATGAATAGTATAGTGACAGTGACAACATAAGTGACAAATTTATTATTGTTTGATCAAGTCTGCAAGTCCTGTTATGAAATTATATAATGCTTAGGAGATAATGCTCTTTTAAATGGGATTGGAAAATACTCTTATCAAGATATAATTTGAATATTTGACAAAATCTTGTTATTACCTTAAAATTGCTTTTATTTAAAGTATGTAGAGCAAGGTTTATTAATGTATCCATTTCTCACTTAGAATGTCTTGAACTTATCTAGGACATGTCAAGCAGTAGATAGAATTATGGGTTTGTATACAAATGATTCCAGTATTTTGAGAGTTTGCTTATTTTTTAAATATTTATAAATGGGGAAAAAATCAGCCTACTGAGTTTATGGAATTGTACAATTTCTTTTCTTCAAAGGATACTATGTGAAACTGTAAAGGACTTCGTTGCCAAAGTAGAGAAGGCATATGACAAAACGTTGGAAAATGCTGTTGTAGCCGATGCCGTGGCCAACAAAGTAAGGACACGATCAGGGCATGAAAGGTTTTTACTGACAATGTTAACATTGAACTTGTTTTACAGCTAAGTTGATTAAGTGGTTTTCTTGCCATAACATAAATCACAAGAAAGTTTCTTTTGAATCAGATATAACTGTTTAAAACATTCTATTTTACGGTTACTCCTTAAGATGTAGGAAAACTACATTGCTGGAGACCATCTGACAAACTGAATTTTATAACGCACCTCCCTGTTCCCGCTGACTGGCATGGCGAAGGAGAAAAGCACAGTAGTCAGGTCACAGGGCCAGTGCTCGGTGGCCGAGGTTCCGTGGAGAGAGGAATGGCTTTCCGTTTCCAGGCAGACTCTGGTGCCTCCCAGCGCAGTTTCTCAGACTCCCTAGACTTTACAGGCCTCTATATCTTCCAGGGTTCCGTTTCTTGCCTTTATCTTTATAGATTTTTTTCCCCCTTTGAAAGCTTTCTGAGGCTAAACTAAGAGTCGTTTACTGAACCCTAAAAGCTACTGTCTGCTTTCATGCATTCATGACAGGGCATTTTTAAAAAAGGCTTGGTGCTCTTGGGCTTGCAAAGAAATGATCTCCCCTAGATTCATGTTGTAGATGGGGGTTTATTTGAGAGGAAGGAAAAGAAAATAGAAATAAACATACAGTTGAAGTTTCCAGTCTCTTTCTCTTGTGTTTCTACCCTGTGGAGAGCTTCAGAAAAAGAAACCCTCTCGACCGACACTTTTCTTTTAACTCTTTCTGCTGTAACTTTGTCTTGCCTGTTATCAAGGACAAATAAACGGAGAAGGAAATCACTGGAAATTCAGTCCGCAATTACCCTTAGTAATTCAAGGAAAGTAGAAAGAAACAAGGGCCAGTGCCTGTGCATTTTCCTTTTTGCTCTTTCTTTGAGCCAATAATTCCTCAGGCACCATTCACTCCTTTGCAAACCAAAGCTTTGAAGGTGAGCTTATCAAGACTCAGCAGAAGTTAAAGTGTTAATATGATAGTTTGTGTACTGTATGGAAAATTTTGTATAATGTTTAAATTTTTGTGTAATGTGTCATCTTATAGTAAAGTGGGGTTTTTTGTTTGTTTTTTTGGAGGAAAAATAGCTATACAAAGATTGTAAAGATTTTCACCCATGAAGTGGCGTCTAAATCATTCTGAAAGTATAAATAAATAAATTTAAATAAGAGGTGTGCTGTTTTTTAAAATTATAAATTATTTAATCCATTGGCTGTCTAAAGTATACTGTATAATAGCAACTAATGGTAAAATCAATATCCCGCATGTTTCCTTTAAAATCAGAAACCATTCATTTAAATTATCATTTTCTATCTCTTGTAAATGGAGATTCATTAGGGCATTCTTTTCCTTCTTTTCTTAGTGTTCGGTCCTCAATGAGAAGCTTGAACAACTGCTCCAGGCTTTGCGTACAGACTCCCAGGCTGCTCCTGTTCTCCCAGGCATCAGCCCTGTCCTTGTAGAAGAAGACACAGTGGAATCTTCGAGTGAAGAGTCCTTGTGTGAAAGCAAGGAACAGCTCTTGGATGACACTACAAAACCTTCCTCCCAGAAAGCAGTGAAACCAAAGGAAATAATGTTGCGGGCAAATAGTTTAAAGAAAGCAGTGAGGCAAGTCATTGAAGAAGCCGGAAAAGGTACACATATTAACAAAATGGGCTTTTGAAGACGTTAGCAACATTCTCCTTGCAAGCACAATAAAATGTTCATATTGGTCACACTGGACACACATAAAAAAAAATTTTTTTTAAGACAAGGTAAAAGATAAAATAATTAAAGCAAAATTTATACTAGTAAATAGTTCTAGTTATTGTTTCAGTAGTAGGGATCAACATAGTAATGCTACTTAAAAAAATAAAACCTCAGAAACAAAGTATACTGGAATCATAGAAATAAAATTAAAAATTGCTTTAAATAATATTCTAAGATTTAAAATATTTTTTACTTAATTGGAATCTTTGAATTCTAAACAAAAATCAAACCTGTATACTACTTTAAAAATATTTTCCTAATATTTTTTTCCTAAATGTTTAGGTTGCTTTTTTAAGAGTTTATAAAAATTTTGCCTATACTTTAATTTTTATCTATATATATATATAAAAGGCTAATATGCAAAGTGTCCCCTTGGGAGTTCGACCAGGAGACTAGTTCTGTCACTCGCTATGACATGCGCTGACCACAAGGGGCCGGTGTGGAACGAAGGAAGGTCCTGGCCGGCAGCTGGGGAAGGGAGGCTCCGGCCGGCAACCGGAAGGAAGGCAGCCAGAAGGCCCCAATTAGCCCTGATTGCCGGCCAGGCCTAGGGACCCTACCAGTGCACGAATTTCGTGCACTGGGCCTCTAGTGTTAATATAATATGTATAATCTTAGAACTTCTATAGTAGACTAAAAGTAAATTTTAATGTAGATAATAAGTATCCAAAATTCTTTACAGGTTGCAACTTGCAATTGGACTTGTATTTCATTCTCTAAATTTCTTACGTTTTACTTTTTTGTTCTAATAAAAATGTAATTTTGACAATTTACTTTTATAATCTCTAGCATTTATAGACATTATTTCCAGGTTTATTGTCAATTAGTGTTTATTTGTGACTATGGAATTTCTTTTGGTTTATGTTTCAATTTTCCTTCCCTAAGCATATATTGATTTTATTTTTTCTTGTTTCAACATGTTTATCTTCATATTACTTAAAGTTATGGATGAGCAGACAGTTCACCCCTGTGAGCCAGTTAATCAATCATTCGATTATGATAGTACAGAAACAGATGAATCTAAAGAAGAATCTAAAGATGATGATGCAAAAGAGTCATTAATTGGTAAGAAAACTAAGAAAATTATTTTGCAATTAAATAAAACATAATTGTGCTTTTAGTTTTCAAAAGGATTGTCAGTTTGAAATAAACTATTTGTATTTTGTTTTCAACAAGGCTTTTCAAAATTTACAGCTTAGCCATTCATGAATACTAAAATAATAAAGGTAACATTATTTAGACTAAATTCTCTCACTTTTTATCATATAATGTAGAGATTATTATAGTAAACTAAGGATTGTAGGACCAAACATGCTTAAATATCTCAGTTTTCCTTAAAAAAGAGAGAAGAAGCAAAACACCTAAACCACCAGATTTTAACCTGTTTGAACCCACACATCCCTTTGAGAATTATATAAAAATTGTAGGCCCCACATTCATAAAATTTGGCATTTAAATAATTCATCAATTCCTTGAGTTCCATTGATCAGCAAATAGATGGTTAATAATTGTTACTAAATTAAGCTTAATATTAAGATATCTAGTTACAACCCTTTCACTACTGAAATTAATTTTGCCAATAAATTAATATGTAGTTGCTTAAAGAATATTTACGATTCCTCTACCTTTTAAGTTTGGATTGAGGATGGATTTATACTTATATTGTATAAGGGAAAAATTAATATACTAGACTAAAACAAAGAAATTAAAATATTGAGAAGATAATATGAAAATATTTCCATAGTACTATTGTAAAGTCAACACTTATATTAGAGCTGTTTGCAATCATTACATTTTTACTTTCATTACATATGAACTTGAGCAGATTACTATTCTGTGGCTTTCTCATCTGTAAATGGGAAAAATAATATACCTGCTTCATAACAACCTACTTGTTGCAAAGGATAAGTTAATACACAAAGTGTCTAGAATAGTGACTCATATATAGTGCTGTTTATATGAGTGTTTATTGTCATTGTCATTATTATTACTGCTATTACTGCCACTGCTACTAATTACATTCACTTTGAAAGACTATTCCTTAATTGTATTTAAAACTCTATAAGAGGCTTCAAAATGAGACCTTATAGACCTTACATGTCTGGCATATTCCACAACCTTAGCCTTTTCAGACTTCCTGTATGCATATTCCAGCACACATGAACTTCACACTTACATTGTAATTGGCAAAGGAAACTAAGAAATACAGATACGGAGCTATAGATATTGATATTGAAGTAGACAGATTATATGCATCTTTAACGATGCAGTATTTTATCTTATTTGTTGGCGAGTAATCCAATTTATTCAGAATCAGCAATAAAAGTGTTTCTGCATTAAATAATCATTATTTTTTGAAGCACACTCATTGCATTATCATTATTTTGTGTAATGATTCCTATGTCTGAGATGTGCAAAATACAGTATATTAATATGATTAATGAGACATTTAAGAACTGTGAAACATTAATTTATTTACCTGCAATGGAACATCAATCTTAGCCACCAGGATGCTCTCTGCTTTTTATCAGAGTTGAATATCAAAAGGTTGTTTTTATTAGAAATTAGCTCCAGAGCTTCCATCTGTCAAAAAAAGAGCGTGTCTGTTCAGTTACTTTTCTTTAGTGTAACTGGACTGTTTTTGAACAGAGAAGAGAGTGTAAGATTAATATAATTAGTTTGTAATTAGTCTTAGGAAGTCTAAAGGTAATTAAGTTTGAGTATTTTTAAATTGAGTTAGAGGATTACTGTTTCTTTAAACACCTGCCAATAACTCCTAAATTAGTTAAAGATATATGTGCTCTCCATTAAAATTCTCCAGTTTAGGTTTAATTAAATTTCTATTTTTGTCGTTAATTTTGAGAGTAATTCTCTTTTGGAACAATTTTTAAAATGTATTGAGCTTTTACAAAACATAATGGGACTGTTTGGGGCAAATCTTTGTTTTAAATAAATAACTAATTGAGAAGCACAGGAAAAGTATATTGCTTTCATTTGAAAAAAGAACCTATTTTCTCTTTCATTTATAGAAGAAAATTTTAACTCATGGTTAACATATTAGCTCTGGGAAATACATTAATTAAACTTGACCATTCATCCAAGATATATGAAAAAAGGGTTGCACTGATAACATACATAACCCATATGTTTTATTTTTAAAAATTATCAGGTTTCAGAATTTTTTTATTTTTACATATGGGATGATCACATTCAAATTATGAATATTACTGACCTTTAATTATGGTAGGCATCTTTTTTCTAATGATCTCCACCTATTTAAAATGAGAGATCAAGATCAAGTTTCTCCATATAGTAAATCTCAAGAAAATGAAAATGGTAAAATAGGTAAGCACAGTGTAATATTTTCATTTTCAGTTCTATGGATTGATTTAAATATGTATTAAATTATTTTATGTCATGAATTTATAGGGGCTTGCTCATTTCTATAACTTTATCATTTCTTCTTTTTAATCTGGACCTTTTGCCAACAGTTAAAAGTGCACCTCGGTCTCCAGATGGCCGGGCAAGTCGTTCCCAGACCGACTCTGGCCCTGGCCCAACTGTGGCAGCCAGCAAAGAAAACCTCCCCGTGCTCAACACCAGGATCATCTGCCCAGGTAGTACATATTCTGAAACATGGTATCTTTTTTAAGTATTTTTGTAAAAATGTATAGCTACTCATTTCTATGAACTTTTAAAATGTGTGTTTTTTATTAATATGTATTTTTATTGATTTCAGAGAGGAAGGGAGAGGGAGAGAGAGATAGAAACATCAATGATGAGAGAATCATTGATTGATCGAGCCCACAACCTAGGCATGTGCCCTGACCAGGAATGGAACTGTGACCTCCTGGTTCATAGGTCGGTATTCAACCACTCAGCCAGGCTAGCCGGGCTTTTTTTGCTTGTTTTTTAATCCTCACCCGAGGATTTTTTTCCTCATTGCTTTTTTAGAGAGAGGAGAAGGGAGGGAGAGGGAGGTAAATATTGATGTGAGAGAGACACATGGATTGGTTGCTTCCCACACATGCCCTCACTGGGGCAGGGATCGAACCTACAACCCATGTGCATGCCCTTGATTGGAAATTGAACCTGTGACCCTTCGGTCCTTGGGCCAACATTCTAACCACTGAGAAACACTGAGCAGGGCTAAAATGTGTTCTTAAAGATAAACGTCCCTTCAGGAGAACGTGCTTGGTACATTTATCAACCAGAATCCAGATCCTTTAACTTTTGTGTGTATAAGAATTGCCTAGAAAGTACTAAAATACATGTTTATGGTCTCTGCCCTGAGAAATTTTGTTTGAGTAATTCTAGAGTAGAACCCAGTAATCTGCATTTACTAAGTACCCATCAGGGCACATGCCTGGGTTGCGGGCTCGATCCCCAGTAGGGGGTGTGCAGGAGGCAGCCAATCAATGATTCTCTTTCATCATTAATGTTCTCTCTCTTCCTCTCCCTTCCTCTCTGAGATCAATTAAAAGAAGAAGAAGAAGAAATAACCAATCCTTCACACACACTTTCAAATACTAGAAGAGGAAAAAACACTTTCCACCATTCTTTGAATCCAGTATTACCCTGATATAAAACCAAAGACATCACAAGAAAACTACAGATCAATATCATTCATGAATAGCAACACAAAAATCTTCAACCAAATACTAGCTAATTGAATAATCCAACAACTCAAAGCAATTATACACCATTACCAGTATTCTCTCAGTGATGCAACGTTGGTTCAACATAATGAAAATCAACGTGACATACCATATTAATAAAGGACAAAAACACATAGTCATCTCAGTAGATACAGAAAAAGCATTTTTAAAAGGTCAACATCATTTGAAGGTAAAAACACAACCAGGAATAGAAAGGAACTTCTTCAACCTGATAAAGGGCATCTATGAAAAACCTACAGCTGACATCATACTTAATGGTGAAAGGTGAAAGCTTTCTCTCTAAGATCAGGAACATGAGGAGGATGTCTACTCTTTCCATTCTAGTCAACATTGTATAGGAGGTTTTAGCTTAGGAAATTAGAAAAAATAAAAAGTATTAAAGACATCCAAATTAGAAAGGAGGAAGTACTGTATGTCTTTAGGACTTATGTTACATATAGAAAATCCTAAAGAGTACACATACACACACTATTAGAGATAATAAATGAATACAAGGTTGCAGGATAAAAGATCAGTATACAAAAAGTAATTGCATTTCTCTAGTAATGAACAGTCTTAACATGAAATTAAAATAATTTTATTTACAATAGCATAAAAAATAACAAAAAATAAGAATAAATTTAACTAAAGGTGAAAGATTTGAATACTGAAAACTACAAAACATTGCTGAAAGCAGTTAAAGAAGATATAATTAAATGTAAATACATCTGTGTTCATGGATTGGAAGACATAATATTATTAAGATGGCAACTCATCTCAAATTGACTACAGATTTCACACAATCCTTACCAAAATCCCAACTGCTCGTTGTGCAGAAATTGACAAGCTGATCTTAAATTTCACATGGAAATACAAAGGACCCAGAAGAGTTAAAAAACAACATTGTAATGGAAAAAGAAAGTTGAAGGACATACTGCCTGATTTCAAAACTTAATACAAAGCTACAGTGTTCAAGACCACATGGAACTGGCATCATAGTCATATAGGCCAATGGGATAGAACTGAGAATCCAGAACTCTAATATTTATGGTTAATTGGTTTTCAACAAATGTGCTAAGACAGTTATTCAATAGGGAAAGAATAGTTTTTTCAACCACTGCTACTGGAGCAACTAGATATACATAAGAACTAAGTTAGACCCTTCTTTCACACCATACATAAAAATGTAAGAGCTAAACCTATAAAACCACAAAAAGACAGTATAGACGTAAATGTTTGTAACCTTGGAATAGGCATTGGTTTCTTAGAAAGCACAAGCAACACATGAAACTATAAATTGGACTTCATCAAAATTAGGGATATTTGTGATTCAAAGGACACCATCAAGAAACTACTGAGATGACAGTCCACAGGATGGGAGAAGATATTTGCAAATAGCATATCTGATAAGTTGCTAGTATCCAGAATATATAAAGAACTAAAAATTCAACAATAAAAAGACAAATATCCCAATTTAAAAATGGGCAAAGGATCTGGGTAGTCATTTTCCCAAAAAGTTATATAAATGGCCAATAAATAAATTTGAAGTTTGCATATTTAGAAGTAAGAAAAATGCTTCATTTTTTATGTTCAATACTATATTTTAAAATTTATTAATACCTACACTTAACATTTTACTACTTATTATTGACACCAACATGATTTTTCACCTTAGTATATATGTTAACATTTTAAGTTGAATATTATCTATGCTTTGTGAATATGGAAATGGTAACTCCATGACATTTTGAGTAATTCAGCCTTTATTGTAAACTTCTATACTTCATTTGTTATAACAAAGGAAGTAATATTTGTTGAAGTTACAGAATCATTGGGATGGTAAATGAGAAACGGTTACCAAGAGACTCCGATGTAGGTACTCATCTGTTTCTCTTTTTTTTATAGCAACATATAGACTCTAAGAAGCATCAAAAGCCTTGTACCTACCAATGTCATAATTCTTAATTTTTATTAATGAGAAGAGCAGGCACTGAAAACCATGCTTTGAAATTAGTCCTAAAAATATGGACTGGATTTTCCTTAACATGTGATCCTATATATGCTTATTTTTCCCTGTCCAGGTTTAAGAGCAGGACTAGCTGCCTCAATTGCTGGGAGTTCTATTATCAACAAAATGTTACTAGCAAATATTGATCCTTTCGGTGCAACGCCGTTTATTGACCCAGATCCAGATTCAGTGTAAGCAAATACTTCCATAGATTTTGTTTTGGCTTTTCTTGTCACTGTTTGATACTAATGGTAACATTTAAGATGTATTATAATAAATACGGTTCCACGTACAAAAAAGAATCATCAGAAAATGTCAGCAGTTGATAATGATGAGCACATTGGCCCTTGTGCAATACAGTGGTTTTCATGACCTGTTCCTGAGGTGGGTCCCTTCCAGCTGTTGCCTTAGACCAGCGGTTCTCAACCTGTGGGTCGCAACCCCTTTGGGGGTCGAACGACCCTTTCACAGGGGTCGCCTAAGACCATCAGAAAACACATATATAATTACATATTGTTTTTGTGATTAATCACTATGCTTTAATTATGTTCAATTTGTAACAATGAAATTGGGGGTCACCACAACATGAGGAACTGTATTAGGAAGGTTGAGAACCACTGCCTTAGACAATAAGCCTATGGCGAAGTGAGACTCCACTCTATACTCGCTTTTCTCTGGAACATTTCATTCACTGACTCTTTCATATCCATATTCATGCTATTCCTTTCACCTCCTTTCTTCTTGGTCTTGCCAAATCTGACATCTTCCACTTCCAGCTTCTGGGTTTAGTTATTTCAGGAAGCTTTTGGCCCACATTGATCTCTTCCCTTCTTAAACTCCTAAATTTTTTTGGCAGTTCAATGTATCTTCCTTTTACTTCCATGTTTAATTTTGCCTGACTGTATCTCATTTCTCTAATGACAACCCTCAACAACAAGACCATATTTTAAACTTTGTACTTTCCAAAGTACCTGGAAGAATGGAATAGATCTGGTAGGGTTTTGCTTATTAAGTATTTATCCATTGATAAGAGTAGGAGTGGAGGAGTCTTTCTAATGATGAAAAAAGAGGAGTCTTGCAAGCCCTTCCATTTGTGTGTGTAGTGGGGCCTCATGTAGGAGAGAGAACTGAGATTTTTGTGAGACAGTAGAAAAGCATTGCCATGACTCTTTCTTCATTTTGTCTTGCCCACCATCCCTTTATGTGTTACCAGCATTTACACACATATACTGGAGTCGTGCATAGTTCATGTGAATAGGAAGTGATTTCTGCTCAACTTTACTCTCAGGAATGGAAGCTTTAATGGTGTTAAGTGCTGTGTATAAATTGTAATTGTTATGAACTGAAATTGACTTTTATGTACTCTTCCTTATTATCATAGAGATGGATATTCAGAAAAATGTGTCATGAACAATTACTTTGGGATTGGATTAGATGCAAAAATTTCATTAGAATTTAATAATAAGAGAGAGGAGCACCCTGAAAAATGCAGGTAATTTTGGTAATAGTAATAATGTTATTACATGAAGGCAATTTTACTTTGATTTCATTTATTATCTCTTTTGCTTGCTCTGCCTTTAAAGACTAAATAAATAGTAGTTACTGAAATTGCCTGCCAACATTTATTTTCAGGAGCCGAACTAAAAACTTGATGTGGTATGGAGTCCTTGGAACCCGGGAGTTACTACAGAGATCGTACAAGAATTTAGAACAGAGGGTTCAGCTTGAGGTAAGTTTATCTTAAAGTAAAGACATTTCAGGTTATCTTACTTAGAAAAATGATTGTATTTGGCCAAAATTCCTCTTGATTAGTGTTTAAACACTTGAGGGGAAAAAATGGAAGTAGTTACCAACTTTCTACTAAGGAGGTATAGACATCAGATATGAGTGACACAATTATCATAATCATTAGCCCTGAAATTTGAATGCTGCTGTGGAGTCATGGGACCCCGTAAAAAGGTGGAGCCATGGACGCATATTTATAGGATAGATTTCTAATGTATTTCCAAATTCTGACCCAATCCTATAGTGCCTGAAGTTTCACAAATCCTTGAAAACATTTATTGTAAATAGAATGTTTTAACATAAATGTCTTTTTTGTTCCAATTATTTCTAACAAGTTAGTAAATGAGCATTTAAGTTTTTAGTTTTTTGTTTGTTTGTTTGTTTTTTACTAGTTTAAATAGGAAATTAAGGTCAGCAGAAGTTACTTAATCTCCTCCAGTAACAGGAAAAGGAAGGTTGGGGTCATGTCATGGCTCTGAAAAGTCTAATTTCTAAGACTTTTTTCTTTTACCCTTGGTCCAGGACTCACTGTTTATGCTGATAGGCATTTCATTCCTATCTTGTATCTTTTTATAACCAGCTATTTCTAATGAAGGTATATCTGACATACCAACAAGTGAGCAAATCTTACATCTGCCGCTCAATGAATTAAACAGAGGATTTTTTTTATTAAATCTTTATTGTTCAGATTATTACAGTTGTTCCTCTTTTTTCCCCCATAGCTCCCCTCCACCCAGTTCCCACCCCGCCCCCGTCCTCATCCATAGGTGCACGATTTTTGTCCAGTCTCTTCCCGCATC
>NW_005370127.1:1830668-1843735 GCF_000412655.1 Myotis brandtii
TCTAAGGAGGTGCTAATTTAGCCTCTGCTGGAGGCTACCCAGCAGGAGCTACGAAGAGATCTGCAGGTTCCCCTTCCTTGTTTGGGGTTTGGAGTTGCCCAAATGAGGCCCAGCTGTGAAGCAATGCAAGCTGCTGTGGGGCCTTGGGCCTTCTTTTTGGGTGTTCTGGGTCTCTCTGACCCAGCTACAGTTAGTTAGGTAATTTTAGATTGCAAAGGGCCAGGGCATTCATATGCAAAAGCCTCTGCTGAAGCTTGGGTGGGGCGGGGTCTCAGGGAATCAATAGGGCAGAGCAAGCAGCTATGGCTGATCCTCAGCCCTTCCTAAGGAGGCCCATGTCTCAGTGTCCTGGTAATCGCAAGCACCTTTGAGAGAAAGCCGCCCTCGAGTTCCGAGTTCTGCCCGCTGCCAGACAGTCCAGTTTTCCTGTATGAGTCTGGGTCCCCAGAGACTCACCCGGAACTGGAGTTCAGAGCAGTCGGGGGCTTGTGACTCCCTCCCAATTCAAAAAGACAGCCGTGTCCTCAGTTGCCAGCCCTTGCTGCGTGCGCCTCTGTACCTCTGCACTTTACTTCTGCAGCTCCTCTGAGTCTCAGTGTGCTTTTCTCTTTTCTTCTAGTTGTAGAATTTCCACTCAGCCAGCCTTCCTGTGGTTCTGGATGATGTTCGTTTTGTCTTTTAGTTGTATTTTTGAATTTGTTGTGGGAGGCAGCAATTTCTGGTGTTTACCTATGCCGCCATCTTGGTTCTCTAAACAAAGGATTATTATTGTAAGTGTTATTTTAACTCTGGAATGTGGACTAGTGAGTGCCTGGCTCAATTCTTACCAACTAAATGTTCTAGTAAAGATAAGCTTCTTATACTTTCTACTCTAGAGCACTGACTACTTGATCAACTATCTTGATTAATCAATGCTTTTAAAAGTTAAGATAGATGTTACTCACCGAAAAGGTGAAGAATTTGGAAGGCTTAAAACTAGTAAATGTTGTCCTGACAGCCCATCCCTAGATCAACTTGGGTTCTCTCCTCTGCATTGTACTGTAATCATTCATTTTCTTATCCACATCCTCTAGTTAGCCACACTCTTTAAGGATAGGTAGGATGTTGTATTCATCTTTGTTATCCCGAGTGTCTTGCACATTTCCTGGCCCTGTCTTGAGGGAGAAACAGAGGTAAATAATCATTTAACCATAATTTGGCAAGTACTGTGAACTTTCTGGAATCAGAATGGCCTGATTGCTTTAATTCCTTTAGCTCTTCAGAAATAGTATTTCTAACCTTTTCTATTGGTGGTCCAGATTTAGAGCAAGACCATCTTCCTTGCCCTAGCTGGTTTGGCTCAGTGGATAGAGCGTCGGCCTGTGGACTGAAGGATCCCAGGTTCGATTCTGGTCAAGGGCACATGCCTAGGTTGCGGACTTGATCCCCAGTGGGGTGTGTGCAGGAGGCAACCGATCAATGACTCTTCATCGTTGATGTTTCTATCTCTCTCTCCCTCTCCCTTCCTCTCTGAAATCAATAAAAAATATACATATATTTTTTAAAAAGACCATCTTCCTTATGCAGCTGCATTTTACACTCCATTTAACATGGGTTTTAACCCTTTTTGAGCTGTGGCATGCTGTTGAAACCATGGACCTCCTCTGAGAATATTGTTTCTAAATGCATTATGTAAAATACATAGACTTAAAAAAGAAACCATTAATATGGAAATTAATTAATGAAATATTTAAACTATTAGAGAGTATGTTAAATTAAGCAATTTAAATAGAACTTCCTTTGAAGATGAGATGTTAATTTTTTTTCATACCATGTATCCAAATAAAGTGTATTCATTTATAAATCTTTAAAGCTGCTCTGATTTTTTTCATTTAAACTAAAAAAACACACAACACAACTCAGTTCACCCATTTCTTCCATCCCCCACCCCCTGCCTCTTGGCAACCACCAATCTTTTCTCCGTATTTATGAGCTTTTTTTTTAGATTCTATATCTAAGATTATATGGTATTCTGAGTTATTTTAAATGGTTGAATCTAATGAAAAAAATAAACTGTTGAACAAAATAGATCCAGAGACATAGAAGCATGGAACAGACTGTGGAATCCCAGAGGGTGGGAAGCGATCAACCAAAAAAGTTGTATGCATATATGCATAACCCATGGACACAGACTATAGGGTGGTGGAGGCCTGGGACATGTGGCAGGGTGGGGTCAATGGGAAAAAAGGGGACATATGTAATACTTTCAACAATAAAGATCTTAAAAAAAAAAATAATAACACTATAGGCTTTGTATTCCAGAGATATAAAACTTCTAATTTGGAACAGGTTATCTTTCTTTCAAACTATTATTTTCAAAATTCTTTGTGAATCAGCCAATAAATAGCATATCCCAGCAATGGTGAAGCTACTTCCAATTTGAGTTGGTGGACAGTTATTCAAAGGAGTACCAGAAAGATCACTTAGTGGTGTTTCAATGTTTACAGAATAAAACCTATATTCCTTAAGTTGATATTCAGTGCTTTTCACAGTTGTATACCTCCCAGGATTTACTTTATCTCTCTCTTAATTTTTAATCCTCTGCTCAAGAAAATAAAGTTAATCTTTAAAACTCCAGGAAAACATGTTTTTATGCACTTTTGTTCATGCTCTTCCTTTTCTTATTCCTTCACTGATCTAACTCTGGATAATTCTTTTGAAAATTCTCTACCAGTTAGTTGTCATTTTCCTCCTTCTTCCTTAAAGAAATGGAAGTAATAGTGTCTACTGAGGTTGTTTTCAAATAAAATGAGATAACATTTTAAAATAACATATAACAGGAACTACATAATACTACCTAAAGTTTTCCCTCATATTTTAAATTATATGTCCTGGATTTTAGCTATGATGAAGTATCTAAAACCAGGCTGCCATTAAATAAAACAGAGTAGAATATTGGGCAAACTATAGCACGCTTAGAAACTGAAAAGAAGTAGAGCAGGTCTATGATACTGAGAGGAGTAAAGCAAGCAAGGCTCATTTGCCTTAAAGATTGAGATAATTTTTATTGAACTTTAAATGCAATTTTTGTAAAGTTATATTAATTATTTTTAGTGTTAACATAATAATTACATAATGAAAATATAGCGTGTATATTAAGTATGACATCTGCAAACTAAACTCTTAAAATGAAGGCTATTCAGTAAGAATTTATTCATGTCATGTATAATTGATATCTTTTTCTTATTTAAGTGATCATTTAATTTTCATCTAAGTGATTACTTAGAAGGCATGGAGTATAAGATACTTCTTGACATACATGTGTGTTTTTGATTTTGGTTCTGACTACTTAAAAAACTCAGTTTGAGTTTAACCAGATACAGAGCACTAGCAAATTACTGGAAGCTGTGAGATGTACTAGATGAAATGGTTAGGACCTTCACAGCAGCCACTTTCAAAAGAAAGCTTAATATACATACTAAGATTATCTATAATAATAAAAGCGTAATATGCTAATTAGACCAGATGTCCTTCAGGATGAAGCCAGAGCCAGAGAAAAGCCGGTGCTGGCAGCCAGGGGAAGGAAGGCCTGCTCTTGCACGAAATTCGTGCATTGGGCATCTAGTGATACTATAAGTGAGAATATCATAACTGACCTGAAAAAAATAACCTCAAGATAAGTATTGATTGATTTTGGTTAAAAGAAGAGGTAAAACCTTTTTTTGTTGTTTAGTTTGGTTTTCTGTAAAACCTTCTGCTACAGTTATGTACACTTCCAATTTTTTAAATTAAAATCAAAGACCATAAAAGTAATGTTAGGAATATATTTACAGGGAAACAAACATTACCAACACACTTGCCTCCGTCATCCTTTGTCTTTGGTATACTACTGGCTTCCAAACTAGTGGTTTTCCTCTTTTTATCTAACTTCTAAGCTTTTTACCTTACAGTGTGATGGACAGTATATTCCTCTCCCCAGTCTGCAAGGAATAGCAGTACTGAACATTCCCAGCTATGCCGGAGGCACTAACTTTTGGGGTGGAACTAAAGAGGATGATGTAAGTATTTCCTTGCTCTTTCCAGATTCTAGAGGCTGCCCATGTTCCTTGGCTTGTGGCCCCTTTCTATCCTCAGAGACAACAAGGGCAGCTTGAGTCTTCTAGCATTGCATCTTTCTGATCTCCTCTACTGCCTTCCTCTTCTACTTTAAATGACCTTTGTGATTACATTGGGCCTACCCACATCATCTAGGATAATCTCCCCATTTTAGGATCCCTAATTTAATCACATCTGCAAAGTCTCTTGCCAAGTGAGGTAATATTCACAGGTTTTGGGGATTAGGACAGAAACATTTTGTTTAGGGTTGTTGGGGGCCATTATTCTATCTATCAAAATACCTTTCTGTACTTGTAGTTTTCTAAATTTATGTGATATTATTATTTTTTTTTTAATTTTAGAAATGTCAAGAGGGTTTATTTGGCCATTGAGGTTGAGTGCTATTTTTGTTTTCTTTTTTATAGTTTCCTATATTAAAAAAGAAAAACACACAACCTAAGAAAGGTAATTGTTCTAAAAATAATTTTTAAAAGCAAGGACACAATTATTAAAGTATATATAACATAAAAATGAGAAGTGTTATCACCATCTTTGTTTGAAGAGTCACATACATTCAATAATAGATCCTTTGCTTTGAGGCTTATGATATAACAGTTCCACTGACCCATTTTCTCAGAGCTATTAAATAAGCATGCAGGAATTAAAGTATAAATATATTGGAAAGAATTTTTAATATTTACAATGTGAATATATTCACTTCCTATTGAAGTATAAAAACTAACATGAGCAGTCAGTTTATTGTCAGCCTGTCACTACTCATTGTTTGTTTGTTTGTTTGTTTGTTTGTTAATCCTCACCTGAGGATATTTTTCCATTGATTTTTTCAGAGAGAGTGGAAGGGAAGGGAGAGAGAGAGAGATAGAGAAAGAAACATCAATGTGAGAGAGACACATTGATTGGTTGCCTCCTGCATGAGCCCTGTCCAGGGCTGGGGATGGAACATGCAACCCAGGTATGTGCCCTTGACCAGAATTGAACCAGAGACCCTTTGGTGAGCGACACTCTAACCACTGACCCACTCCACCAGAGCAGCCTGTCACTACTCTTAAATATTTTAAGGGGAAGAAATTAATGAGATTAAGATGAATAAAGCTGCCCAGTCAGTGTGGCTATGAACCAGGAAGTCGAGATTCAATTCCTAGTCAGGGCATGTGCCTGGGTTGTGGGCTCCATCCCCAGTGTGGGTCATGCAGGAGGCAGCTCTCCCTCTCCCTTCCTCTCTGAAATCAATAAAAATATATTTTTAAAAAACTAGGCAGTCTGATGACAGAAGCGATAATTATCAATGTTCGCAAATTTGTGTCCTGATAGTTTCAGTGAATGTTTTCATTAGGACACTGCTTTATACTGAATTTTTTTTCCAGAGGTCTAATTATTTATGATATAGTAAAAGAAAGTAAAAGGGGAAAAGTAATATAGGTGAAATTTAAAACTTTAGGTTAAATTAATTTTGTGAAAATCCAGTTAACATCAAAGCAAAGTAAGTCTTACATGATTTTTATCCCTTGAGGTTTCTTGTCCATATTCTCAAATGCCCTAAAGAGTTATTGTATTAATATAGAAAGCACATATACATATTGCTTGTAACACCTTGAAAGATTCCCTTAAAGCTTACCAAGTGAACTGGATCATAATCTTCATGTTCATTAGCTTTAACCTTATGAAATCTATATCCCCTTTGGTTGTGTTTTTTTAGGTTTCTTAAAACTGCAGGCATCATTTTGTCAAGACATTTGAGTTATCTATAAACAGATATTTAATACATTTTATACCAAGATGAATTATAAGGAGCATGAGTATTATGTCGTGTGGGTCTTAAAACCTATTTTTATTAGGTTTGTTTGTTTTAAGACATCTTCAGCGATATCTTTGTCCTTGGGTTATCATTTCCTACTAATACTTCATTTTCTTAGTATTTTTATAATTTTTTAAAACTATGTATATTACAGAGTTTGCATTGCCTGACTTAACTTAAACCTTAATTTCATTAGTGGAAGTGTAATATCGTTTTTCCTTTCAGATATTTGCTGCACCATCATTTGATGACAAGATCCTGGAAGTCGTTGCAATATTTGATAGTGTGCAAATGGCGGTTTCAAGGGTCATTAAACTACAGCATCATCGAATAGCCCAGGTTTGTTTTTCTAATCGGATCTGACTTCACTACTTGGGACACTGGGGAAGCTATTTCAGATGACTCCTACACTGTATATTCATTTTAAAATATTGACTTTCTTGTCATGTCAGTTGTTACTATGTCATTGTAAGTGGAAAATTATAACATACCATTCCACAGTCTGGACTAAATGTCAAGCTTGAATGTGGATTGTCAATTTCTCAGGATGATTTGTATTCTAAAATAACTTGTTTTATTTCAGTGCCGTACAGTAAAAATCACTATATTTGGTGATGAGGGAGTCCCAGTGCAGGTGGATGGTGAAGCATGGGTTCAGCCTCCAGGGATTATCAAAATTGTGCACAAGAACAGAGCTCAGATGCTAACAAGGGACAGGGTATGTAATCAAAAACATTCCTCCAGACTTTTATTAAGCCTTCTAAAAATACCTTAAATTGTCACCAAAAAAAAATAGAAATCAAGAGAAAAGGTTGAAATTGCCATTTAAATCTGACATTTAAGTCATTGTGGTTTTAAATATGAACAAATATTTTAGTTTTTTAAAAAGTTAATAGGTTGTTTTTTTTTAGGTTTACAGAAAGTGCAGAAAATTTTAATTCTGTTCCCACAGACCTCATCACCTGGACAAGCAAATAAATGCCTCTATTATTATTGCATCTTGTATTAGCACATTTTTTACAATTGATTAGCCAATATTGATATATTATTATTAATTCAAGTCTTTTAGTTTGCATTACTGTTTGCTGTTCATTCTGTAGGTTTTGACAAATGTATAATCACTGGTCTTCACCATGACAGGATGATACAGAGTAGTTTCACTGCCCTAAAAATTCCTTGTACTCCACCTATCCATCCCTCCCTCTCTTACCCCAACCCCTGGAAACCACCAATCTTTATACTATCTCCATAGTTTTGCCTTTTCTAGAATATGCATTTTCATTTATTTATTTTTAAAATATGTTTTTATTGATTTTAGAGAGAGGAAGGGAGAGAGAGAGAGAATCATCAATGAGAGCGAAACATCAACATCGATTGGCTGCCTCCTGCATGCCCCGGCTGGGAATGGAGCCTGCAAACCAGCCATGTGCCCTGACTGGGGAATCGAAACATTGACCTCTTGGTGCGTGGGTCAATGCTCAACCACTGAGCCACACAGGCTGGGCAAGAATATGCATTTTTTAATTAAAGTCACACACCTAACAAATAAGACTGCCAATGTTTATCCTATCTGTTATACATTGATAATAATAATAAAAATATTGAAGCTATCTTTTTTTTTAACATTTTAATAACATATTTATCATCAACAATTACATTACTTTTAATTTATTGTGATATGCTGGAAAACTTTAAAGTGTGTTTTTTATACTTATGATTTATTTAATGATGTGTTAAATTAGGAAAAAAGCCAATAGATGTTTTAAAGGCATAATATCTAAATACACATTTATTTGGGTTTCTGAGGCTCTAAACTAACAGTTCATTGTAATATTGATTTTTAAATAGGCTTTTGAAAGCACTCTGAAATCTTGGGAAGATAAGCAGAAGTGTGATTCTGGTAAACCAGTTCTTCGAACCCATTTGTACATCCAACATGCTGTTGACTTGGCAACGGAGGAGGTGTCTCAGATGCAGCTGTGCTCCCAAGCTGCGGAGGAGCTCATTACGAGGTAGGGTGGTCCTGCTGGCTTTTGGGCTGTGAGAACTCTGGTCTTGGCCATTTTTGTTTTATGAGTCATATATCATTTCATATATTTGGGGTATCTAACAGATGAATTTTCGCTCCTTCTTCATTTGCTGCCTCAATACTTGCTGCTCTCCTTCATCAGATCCCCTCCAGCACATATGCTCACACCTGTGTTCTCTGGGACTGTGAACAGGTCTTGCACTTCTTGAAACACATGGAGAGCTTGCCTAATGTACCCAGCATACAGTACTCTCTGTTACTGTTTGTTTCCCCAGTTTATACGCAGTCTTTGCTGACATATATTGCCTTATAATTAATTATTAATTAAATGTTGATAGATTGTAGAAAGAAATGGAAACAATGCTCCCAAGGAGAGTCGGGGGGTGGAGGGGATGGGAAGAGCCCGAGAATCAGTTTCCAAAGATTGAGAGACCACACAGAAATTGTTTTTAGTAGACAGAAAGGGAAAAGATAGAAATAACAAGTTCTATGTGTGTAAGACATAAAATCACCAAGACCAGGAGTAACCTTCAGAGGGAAGGAGGCACCACGGACAGTGCGGGTAAGTAGGAGCTGCCTTCCCAGGTCACTGTGAATATTGAATGAGACCCACCATGTACAGTGCTTGTTAACACATCATGTCTGGCACATGTTGTGTTCTCTGAATGGTAGCTATTATATTCTTCCCACACCTTCATCTGGACACGATTACAATGTTGAAAAAGAAAAGAAGGAAAATAGAGCTCAGTGGTACTGGAGGCTTACTTGCCCCCTTTCCCTCCCTCCTACCTACTGTCTGCTTCCCGCCCCCTCATTCCTTATTCTCCTCTTTAACTATTTCTCAGACACCTAGAATGTGCTTGATGCTAGAGATACTGAGAAAAAGGCATATACTCCCTACTGCTAGAAACCAAAATTCAAAATTAGAATAAAGTATGATAACTGCCAGATACTGAGTTGCTTAGAAAAAATGTAGGGAAAATGAATATTGAGTCAGCTAAACTCACATGACTGCATTTTTGTACATTTAGATTCTTATCCACAGAGATATTAGTTTTAGAGTAAATACTTCTCTTTTAGATACTATGGACAACATCTATGGACTCCATTTTACAGTTTACCCCCCAGATTTATCGAGGTATAATTAACATAAAAATTATATTTAAGGTGTACAATGTTATGATTTGGTGTACATTAACACTGTAAAATATTTACCACAATCAAGTAATTAATACATAATATAAAAAATATATGGATGTTCCTCAAAAATTTAAAGATAGAACTATATCATTTTCTTGAAACCAAAATATACTTCCTATATTATCATCCTGTCAAACAATCAAATAACCTTATCAAAAAAGGAAGTACACCTTGTCCAGACTTGGTTTTGGCCAACCTAGTTTGTTTCCCATCTGTTTTTTTTAAATTTTGCAAAAGGTGAAAATCAGGCACACTAGTCAATTTGAATATCAAATGAATAAATTTATTCATCCAATATTCAACAAATAATTTGAACATGTTCTGTGTGCCAACCATCAGTTTAGTCACTGGGAATGCCAAGGTGACTGTGTTGCAGTCCCTCTTCTTAATTTGCTGGCAGAGTAGTAGGAGGAAGAAATGTGGCTGAAGTGTTGTCACAGGTCACACAGTGGGTGCTGTGTCACACAGAGGAGGCCAGAGGCAGTGAGGGAGGCTGCCTAGAGGAAGTGACTGCTCAGCTGAGTCTTGGAAGAAGAATCCTTAGGAAACAATGAATTGAAGCAGGAGAGATAGAAAGAAGAAGATGATTTAAGGTAGAGTGGCATCTAGAATTGGTACATGGGTGTGAATTAGGATGACCCTAAGGTTTCTAGTGAAAGGCTGGATGGATTGTGTTGCCTTTGATAAAGCCATAGTATTCAGGAAGAGGAGCAGATTTTGAGAGAAAGATGATGGGTGGGTTCCATATTAGGCTAAGAGAATTTCAATTACATTAGAAATATCTAGGAGGAGATTCAGTTAGCAGTTGGGAATGTTGATGTGAAGTTGATTTGCCACTTTCTCTTTGAAAATTAGAATAACATTTACTCATCTCTATTCTGATAAATAACTTGTTCTTTATGATTTCTCAAGGTTATTGGGGAGAATGCTGAGGTGACATTTGCAAGTTCTTTTAGACCATGGATATCAATTGTATGGTCCTTAATAATTAAATTCTTTTCCTTTACTCTTGATTAAACTATGTAGGATTTCCGTCTCGTCTCATCTTTGTTCTACCCTTTCCAGATTGAAGATCATTCTCCTTGAAAATGTGCGAAGCAAAAAGCGTTTGAATAGTCTTGCCTTCTTGCTCATCTGAAAAACCTTACATCATTTTCTAGCAGTTGGAACTTTTCCTCTATTCTCTTCTTTGGACTCTTCTCTTCCTTAGTGCCCTTCAGGATTTTGTCTTTCTAGGACTATTCTTAAAGGTTTCAATTCCAGAGAACGGTGGCACAACAGTCCTTGGAGCTGGATAGACATAGATTCAAATCCTGGCTCTATTACTTATTAGCTTTGTGTATATTACTAAATCTCTCTGAGCCTCATGTCTTCATTAAGTGGAGAAAATTAATCACAGCTACCTTTTAAGTTGTGAATATTAAATTAGATAATATATATAAAACACTTAGCATATAGATGATAAATATGGCAATGTTCTTCCCCTAATCTGTTGTATTTGTTCCTGGTGAAATTTTCAATGAATAAAAGATACGTTTCTACTCTCTATATTTGGGACCCCTCTCACTTTCCAATGATACTGCAAAATGAAGTGTGACTATATTTTGCTTTTCCAAGTAGCACTTCAATATATTTATCTGATTCTAAGCCTAACTTTTTATATAAAGACTAGAGGCCCGGTGCATGAAATTCTTGCACAGGGAGGTGGGGGCAGGGGTCCCCTTAGCCTGGCCTGTGCCTTCTCACAATCTGGGACCCCTCGGGGGATGCCCAAGTGCTAGTTTAGGCCCCATCCCTTCAGTCAGACATCCAGCAGTTGGACATCTCTCTTGTAATTCGGGACCCCTCGGGAGATGTCTGACTGCCGGTTTAGACCCTTCCTTCCCCAGCTGCTGGCCGGAGCCTTCCTTCCCCAGCTGCTGGCTGCTGGCCAGGGCCTTCATTCTGTGCCACCCCCTGGAAGTCAGCACACGTCATAGCATCATAGTGAGCAATTGAACTCCCGTTCTCTCGGTCTAACTCCCAAGAGGACACTGCATATTAGCCTTTTATATATATAGATTTTTGGGGGTTAGTATTCTTTGTTTCAATGGGGTTTGAATTTTGTAAATCTACCCTGTGCCATTCATAATTGAACATTAAAAATTTTTCTTAATGACCTTTATTATATGTTTAATCTACCACTTCTACACTTCAGAAAAATCAGCAATGCTCAAAACAGTCTTTTGTTCATTTGTTTTGTTTTTGCTTTCAGGATTTGTGATGCAGCCACAATCCACTGTCTCTTGGAGCAGGAACTGGCCCATGCTGTGAATGCTTGCTCCCACGCACTGAATAAAGCCAACCCCCAGTTCCCAGAGGTGAGGAGCTAATGGTAAATTCTGATTCCACAGACTTTTTTGGTGTTACATATATATTTTGATTCTATAGAAAGAACATGATGAACATGATGTAGTCTATATGAATCTTTGCCAGAAACTTATGGTAAATTTGTGGCCAAATATTTCTTTTATTTTCTTCTCCCTGTCATTTTTCCATTCCTGCTCTTACATCTCTTCATGTTTTCTATTTAACTTTCCATCAGTTGTCACCTTGCTATTATCCTTCTACTCTTTCTCCCTTTAACTACTACCATTCTTCCTTATTTCCTATTTTACCTTCTCCCCTACACCTAGATATAGAACAAACTTAGATATCATGCATTTTATTAAAGATGTTCATTCATTTTTGAAATTGTGCACTGAAATTAATTTTACTTCATTTTGCTTTACCAAACTAATAAATTTAATAAGTTTTAATGTAGAAATTAAAATTTTATAACTTCTGTTATTTTCCCCCCAATTTTTTAATGTAGAAGTTAATAATAGAGTGGATATAACTCCCTTGAAATGTGACATATTATAAAAGGCTATATAACATATAGGAAACAGATAACATTATTTTATGTTTAATTGTTCAATTAAAGTTAACTATATTAATATACAAATAAGTGTTAGTCTTTCAGGTTAAAGTCTAAAAAGCAATCTGGTTGGAACTACTGAGAGTGAAATTCATGGATAGAACTAATTATGATCAGATAATCCCCCTTTTAAAACATGATTTTCTTTGACAACTTCTTTATGGAAATATGTATACATTGTTGTCACATATACGTATTTGTACGTAGGAGATATGGTCCTGGGTGTATCCACTGTAGTCGGTGGTTACAAGAATTAGAAGAGTAATTATGCTGACAAACATGACCATGAAATTGTGCAATTATAATAGAATTTTGGTAGATTTAAAAAATATTTGTGATGTGAATTTAAATTGGAAGAATAAAATTGAAAATATTTGCTAATGATTGAATTCCAATTTAATACAGAACTACTTGTGTTTGATTTTTTTTTTCCTAGAGTCTTACAAGAGACACTGCCACTGAAATAGCCATCAATGTGAAGGCACTATATAATGAAACGGAATCTTTACTGGTTGGCAGAGTTCCTTTGGTAAGGAAAAGAAATGGTTGATCACATAAGAATGATGACACATGTATGGACCTTACCTTCATTAGGGAATCGTGCATTTATCAGATTCTAATGAAAAAGCAGCCTTCTGGCCCCCATCCTTAGAGATTCCTTTTTACCTAGCTTTTTCCTTCAAGAAAATATATGGCTAACTCTGGGAGTTATGATCCAGGCCTACAAGAGATTACTCCTCACATATGCCAACATATGTTTATGCAATCCTGCTCTGCCCAGTCAGTTTTGAGAGATGTGAGCTTTATAAAGTGCAATAGACATTCCTCAGGTATCATTAACTCATTATTGCAGAAAAGTAGAGGAAGTCATAGGTTTGTTCTCAAAAGGCCGGGGAGGGTTGGGGGGCAGGAGGGAGGCGGGTAAGAGATCAACCGAAGGACTTGTATGCATGCATATAAGCATAACCAATGGACATAAGACACTGGGG
>NW_005370127.1:1844409-1871788 GCF_000412655.1 Myotis brandtii
ATAATAAATAAATAAATAAATAAATAAATAAATAAATAAATAAAATAACAGGTTTCCCTAAAAAAAATAAAATAAAATAAAATAAAAATCTGTAATAAACTTCAAAAAAATATATATGATTGGTATGGTTTTGTAGATTTGCTTAAAAGACACTTTCTAGACTTAGTTTTTCAAAACTCAATTTCAAGAATTAGCTGTATCCCTAAATTAACTCAGATTGGTGCTGGACATCAGGAATCTGACCACGGTCCATTGACCTCACATAAGTGCTAGAAGACCATAGATATCCTGTTTGGTTTGCCCAGAATCCTTGCCTTGTCAGCCTTTATTCTCAGTGTTTTCAAATGTTCCAGCATGTTGGGTCTTTTCGCCACCTAGTGTTCAATTGTGGTTTATTCACACATGCTGTTGCAACTATGTTCTTCCTGTAACAGTTCTGATTAATTGATAGGTGATGACCTTAAAACATTTCTCTTGACTGTGATTTTATCTCTTGTTTTGTATTTAAATATACACTTAAATAAAAGTGATAGTAAAATTCATAGTATCTGTCACAGTGGGAAAATGGAAGGTGTGTTCTATAGTTTAGATAACTAACAAATGACTGCAGTTGGAATTACTGTTTGATTGGAGTCCAGAAGAGTGTGGCCCTCACAGCATCCTTTATTCTGAGAGGAGGAGCTAAAGGCTACATGAAGTCCATTGCTCTCACCTACCTCCTAAGGAAACTGAAACATAGCTTCTTTAAGGCAAGAGGTGATTGCTTCTGCTGTGGCCATGATGAATAATTTTTAGGAAGAAATATTGGTTATATCTTTTGATAAAAATAGTGGGAATCTTGGCTATTCTTCATGCTTCTATTATTAACCAGCATCTTCTTGCTCCTCTTCTAAACTTAGTCCCATAAGAAATCCAGTGAGCTGGATTTGGTCCCAATTTTTAGATGGAGGACGGGTATATTTCCTTGTGTTATTTGAAGTACTTTTAAGGTAATTTCTGGTTGACAAGAACTAGAAGCATAACTTATTCTGTATTTTAGTTCTCTATACCAAAAGTATCCATTAAGTGTTATTTGGTTAGTATTTATCAGTTATGTTATTTTAATACATAAGGACTTCCCTCACTTTTAATTCTTCTGTCACTGTCAAAAATGTATGTTTGGTCTAAAATGTTTACCACTAAATTTTATCAAATTTACCTTAGGCAATATTGATATCACAATAAAGAGAATCATATTTGAGAGCAACTGAAGTTTACTCTTTACCTGGATTCTAGAATAAATATGTAATCACCATTTATCAATTTTATAAGAGAGATATTTTTAGAATAAAAGGAAAGTGGTAAATTTTATATGACAACCTGGAGAATCTTTATATTTTAGTTTTATTTTTTGAGAGAGAAAGAGAGATAAATTAGATAGAAAGAAAGATAGATGATAGATAGATAGATAGATAGATAGATAGATAGATAGATAGATAGATAATAGATAGATAAAAAGAGAGAGAAACATCAATTTGTTGTTTCACTTATTTATGAATTCATTTGTTGATTCTTGTATGTGCCCTGACCGGGGATCGAATCCGCAACTTGGTGTATCGGGACAAGGCTTAACCAACTGAACTACCCAGCCAGGGCCCTCCATATTTTTATTAACTAGTAGAAATGGTAAACCTTAATAACAGAGGGGGGGAAATAGCGTCCATAATAAATAACAGTAACATTCTCTCTGAACTTTCAGTTTAAAATTCTGTGAACCTATATGTGTTACTTTACAATTTTAAAGTACTTTATAAAAATACTGATTAGCTAGAAGAGACCCTAGAAATAATCTAGTCATATTCTACTGTTCATTGAGGAGGAAACTAAGACTCCTGAAATCAATGGACCTTCCCTTGGTTGCAAAGTGAGTAACAAGTCTGGGACTAGGAATCAGTCACCTCCCTTCTAGTTCTGTACATAATAGTGTTGGTTTCACCTTTATTTATTTATTGAATTTATAAGTGCTTTCTAATAACTGCTTCGAATGGGTGGTTAATAGGAGACCAGTTAAATTATTGTTGAAGTTTCTAAACCCTCTTCCAGATTACAAGCCATTTAGCTTTTTGCCTTGCCCTGATTTTTACAACAGCTTTTCATCACAAATTTTTCTGAGGTTTGTGGGTTGTTGTTGTTTTTTATTAAACTTATTATTTTCATTCTCCAGAAGATTTTTGTGCCAAGCAGTTCTTTTTATATGATTTGACCAATTTAAAAAATATTATTGTTTGTTCACATAGTGATCTATGTAAATCAGAAGGATTTTTGCCACAAATAAGTAGAGTAATCAGATTACTCACTAGAGCAAAAATCACACTAATTACTTATATCCTGGGAAGTAAGGATAACTCTTTCCAGGTCTTTTTCAATGAACCCCATATAAGATTATTTGCTCTTTCCTAATATTCCTTTATATTAAAAACAACTACAGCAATAACCACAACCTAGCCTAGCCTAATAAGCGATGAGGGTGTTCATTATCAAATAAAATAACTTACTCTATTTGAGGTTGGGCACTGAGCCTTGTTTTGCTTTGTTTTTGACCTGCTGGTAACCAGCAGCTGGAATCCCCACACGAGGAGCGGGTGTCCAGTGCCTTACACTCTGTGGAGGTGGAGCTGCAGAAGCTAACAGAGATCCCTTGGCTTTATTACATCCTCCACCCAAATGAGGATGAGGTATGTAGAATTCAGCCTGTTTCTCGATCAGTGTCAACTTGATGATGATAGAATTTGAATCCATCTTTTGCAAAAGAGATATTCAGGGGAAAATAAATTTTGAATATTACTTTTATGTGAACCAAGGTAACATGGGAATCGCTACATTTTCAGTAGTATATGACGGCATGAACTTCTTTGAAGATGTCATCCCGTCAGCAATGTTTTTTGTTAATAACTGAGTCCTGCATTGTCTCTAACATTAGAGTGGGTTTTCTTCTCTTACTGTCCTGAGAAAATTCTCTTCCTCCTCCACTGGAACAGGAGCCTCCTATGGATTGCACCAAGAGAAACAGCAGAAGCACAGTGTTTCGCATAGTGCCAAAATTTAAAAAGGAAAAGGTTCAGAAGCAGAAGATAAGCTCACAGCCTGGTAGGTGGTCCACAATGGGAGGGAAAGTATAGCATTGCAGAAAAACAACTGATTACAGTGATTCCACTAAGGCAATGAAATGCTCTAGACCAGCGGTTCTCAACCTGTGGGTCGCGACCCCTTTGGCGGTCGAACGACCCTTTCACAGGGGTCGCCTAAGACCATCCTGCATATCAGATATTTACATTACGATTCATAACAGTAGCAACATTACAGTTATGAAGTAGCAACGAAAATAATTTTATGGTTGGGTCACAACATGATGAATTGTATTTAAAGGGCCAGAAGGTTGAGAACCACTGCTCTAGATAGTGGCAATCATTGTTCTACATGTTGGATGTACTAAATGCCACTGTAAAATGGTTAAAATGGGGAGTTTCATTTGATGTTCATTTTACTATAATAAAAAATTATATTGTACCTAAAATATGTCCAATATCAGTAGGAATCAGTAGTTATGAAGCACACAAGAAAATGCAGTGGCTGCTGATTTGCTTTACTTGGTTTGGTGGCTGTCAGTGCACCCATGCAGATGGTTTTCTGTCTTGCTCACCAGCAATTCAAGGCCTCGGCGTCTAACTTGTTTCTCTTCTTCAAAATCTGGATCATTTCGATAAATGGAACATAGAAACTTCCATCTTTTCCTTGAGCTTGTTAAATATATTTTCTACCTAAAGTTCTATATTTTCTTTCTCCTGTTTTAAGGACTTACTACACCATTTGGCAATCTACTGTGACATTTGCATTCTCAAGCAAAGATTAAATTCTCTTTGAAGTTGTCTTTCTAGTTCCCTTCCCACCTTTCCCTAGTGCTTCCATTTAACGCTATGCTAGTGCTAAAGCAACTTCAAGTTCTTTGTATATGATGGTAGGTGCCTTTCACAATCAAATCAGTTTCTAATTTCTCTGAGTCAGCTATCACCTTGTCAAAAGTGATATATAATCTGATTTTTGACAATCAAAGAGCAGCTCTTAAAGGGCATTTCAAAACCAAATATGGCAAATAAGTAGGCTTTTAAATAGCAAATCAATGTTGAGTCAAGTATGTAAAAGAATGATTATACATATTGAAAAATAACAATCCAATTAATCTTAGAGTAGTGTTAACTATTTTTAGATGATGTTAAATCAGTTTAACAGGACATTTATTTTTATAATTATCAATAGTAATAGAATCAATAAAGGCAGCACTTGAAGTCAGCAAGACCTAAAGCAGAAGTTTGTGTAAAATTTAGTACCCTATGTTAGATTTTAAATTTTAATTAGCATTTGTAGCTAATTAAACTACAACTAGTTTCCTATATGATCCTAAGGAAATCATCAGAACTTATTTAGACCTTGTACTACCAATCCCAATTATGAGAAATACATCTTTTGTACATACTGTGTAGTTTGGGTGGCTTTAACGAGGACACTGAGCTAACGCTAAGGACACAGGTGCACTGCAGTGAATGTCTTTGTGGTCCTTATGTTGACCTGCATGGGGAAGAAATGGAACTGTAGTTTTGTTGAAACACCTTTAACCTTTCCCTCTGCTAGCACTGCTGCTGTATTTTGTTTGCATCTCCTTTGGCCAACCTTTGCTTTGTAATGCATTGAGCATGTAGAAATTAAGGGGGTTTTGCTCTTAACTTTGGTAGTTCAGAAATGGGGCACAGAGGAAGTTGCTGCTTGGCTGGATCTGATCAATTTGGGAGAGTACAAAGAAATCTTCATCCGTCATGACATCAGAGGGGCTGAACTTTTGCATCTGGAAAGGCGAGATCTTAAGGTATTTCCTTTGTGCTACTCTTTGCTCTTGAAAGTTTTTCTTGCAAAACAAAATCCCTCCTCCTGTGCCTCTCCTGTTACATGCTTATAGCTTGGCTTATGTTATGCAAACGTGCAATAATCTAATATGCATTGTCCTGTGGTCTGAATTCCTTGTATGCTTTTTAAACAAGAATGTCAGCAATATTTTCCTGTCAAAATCTTTCTCCGGCTATTATAGCTAAAGCTTAGCATGACTTTAGTAATTTTTCTCTGCATACATTGGTATGGCTGTCCCTATATGCTAATATTTTTAAATGGATGATGTTTCCATCTGCTCACTCTACTGGATTAGCATGAAAGGTGATAATTGTTGCTGAAAATAACTTTAAAAATCTAATATAAGGCTAACAACTAAAAATTAACTCAAAATATCAATGACAATGCCTTCCTAATGTATGGAACTAGGTGAGAGACCTATAGCAGTCCTGTGATTTTGCATTTCTAAATTGATGTCAGAGGAACAACTAGACCAATAAATTCAAATTTCTTTCTATGACTTATTAAAATTGTATTCTTCTCAAAAATAAATGTGTTTTATTTAGTAACTGAAGTAAAAATTATGCCTTTTACTAAAAACAGCTCAGAGCCTATTTGTCATTTATGATGGAAAAGGAAAATCATTAATTCATGGTCTACAGCAATTCCCTTTCATTCTATCGGTAGAGACTCAACAGTAAAAATGGCCAAAGTAGCCTCTTGGGTCTCAGAGTTAGGAGTAGGATTTGTCATGTTATGTTTTTTCACCACATGTTGCCATCTTAAAATTCCAAGGTGCTTAATAAACAAGCGACAAAGCCTTCAGTATTTGTTGGAGTGATCCCTTTCCTGTAGACCAACTTCTAAAATGCTTGATACAGTTAGTTCCTGACAAATTCATGAACTGTCTGTGTCTTTATCTATAAGTACATTAGCAGACATTTTTGAACAGATAAAGGGTAGTGTATAGTTGTTTAGAATGCAGAGTCATATAATTTTAGCACAGTGACAGACATTTATACCTAAACATTTTTAGCCCAGAATAAGCTATATATATAAAAGCCTAATATGCAAATTGGCACGGAACAAAGGAAGGCCCCAGCCAGCAGCCAGAAAGAAGGCCCCAATCGGCCCTGATCGCTGGCCAGGCCTAGGGACCCCACCCATGCATGAACTTCATGCACCAGGCCTCTAGTAATAAAATAATAATTAATTAATTTTCTTAGTTGAGAATCCCAAATCTAGAACACAACAAAAGATACGGTGTTAGAGCTCATAAAGTAAAGGTTGGCTTCAAAACTTGAATGTACACAAAAAAATAAATGTGAGGGATCGTTATTTCCAACTTATTTATGTAGCTTCTGATATCATCAGCAGGCAGCAACATTTATTGAATAGCTACTGATTAATGTTCTACCAGCTTCCCTGGGGGGTATCTGCCCTCTAGAAGTTTGCATCTCATTTGCCATGGATAAGCATCATTCAAGGATTAGACAGCGTGTGGGTGTGTGCGCACATGCTCATTATATATGTGTACATAACAAACACATATAAACATGAAAATACACACAGTGAGTGAAGCAAATATTTGCAGAATGAAAAAAAAAGAGCATATACTTATACTAAGTCAAAGTTAGAGTGGAAGGACCAGGCTGGAAAAAAAGAATAAGAGCTAAGTGTAGATAGTCAAGAATTATTTTAGTAAACTTTCTCTTCAGCTTTCATGGGACCTTTGGTTCTGTTTTGTTTTTATTTTTAATATAAATAACATTCTTTCTTAAAAGTTTTGTTTTAGAAATTTTCATTGATAGTTCTTTTGGTTCTAAAGCAGAGTGTGGGGAAATGGGAAAGGAGAAAAATAGTTTTACAGAAAGAGCCTTCAGTAGAACAAAACCATGAAGGTAGAGAATGAGTTGCCCTGGGTCTCTATGGTTGTAGCTGCCAGAAACAGCAGACCCTTCAGGGTCACGTCTCTAAATGTGAAGGATTACCTACACTGTCTATGAATATATTATATCAGTGGTTCACAAGTTTGTATTTCCAGCCCTGACCTCATTTGTGAACTTTAGGATTATTCTACTTGAAACTTGGCTATCACACAGGAATGTCAATCTTAACATGTCCAAAACTAAACTTTTGAGCTCCTATCCCATTCCCATTCTGCCCCTTCTCCAGTGCTCTTAGTAAACCACCCTTCTCTCTCTCCAGGTGCTTGAGCCAGAGAAACCCAAGGTCATACTTGGCACCTTCCGCTTTCTTATCCTTTCCCCCTAACTCATTAAGCCCGTCACAAAGTCAGGTTGCTTTCTCCTGTCCATATCCTACTCCATGATACTGTACCCTCTGCCTGTGTAAGGTTAGTGTCTTCCTGGCTCTCCCTTCCACTGCTACTCTTGCTCTCTCTAGCACATTATCCCCATTGCAACCAGAGTGATAATTTTAACATTAGACATATCACTTTCTGCTTAAAACCTTTCAGTGGCTTCTCCTTTCTGTTAGAATAAAGACTCACATCTTTGTGAGGCCAACAGGTTCTGCCTGTTTATTTAACCTGCTGTGGAATCACTGGCCCCTTGCTTATTTCATTTGCTTAAAAATAATAAACTCATTCTCACCTTAGGAGTGTACCTTCTGATAGTATGCTTCTCCTCCTGACCTCACCTGGCTAAGTCCTGCTCAGATCTTGGCTCAGGTGTTACTGCCTTATCACCAAAACAACTAGAGATAGTAATGTGACCGTCCAAAGGTGACAAAGGGAGAAAATTCCTAATGTGCTTTAACAGACAAATAAACTGATTGATTGCATTATTTTTATTTTTTTTAAATATTTATTGTACTGATTTTTTACAGAGAGGAAGGGAGAGGGATAGAGAGTTAGAAACATCGATGAGAGAGAAACATTGATCAGCTGCCTCCTGCACACCCCCTACTGGGGATGTGCCTGCAACCAAGGTACATGCCCTTGACCAGAATCGAACCTGGGACCCTTGAGTCCGCAGGCAGATGCTCTAACCACTGAGCCAAACCAGTTAGGGCGATTGATTGCATTATTTTTATTCCTGGAAGACAGTAGGAAAAACTGATAGACACCAAAGAAAATGACAAAGACACAGTTGTTTTTGTTTGGTTGGTTCTTGTTTTTTTTTCTATTTGGAAAGTTGTGTATGTGTGACTAGAAGGGTAACTCAATATCTACAAAGCATGCTTCTGCAAAATTAGGCCTATTAATCCAAAGAAAGCAAAAGCCAATAATAAAGACTATGAAAAATAAATTATGAAATATATAACTAATATCAAGGCATAACTTTGTCACAGCCTAACTCCTAGAAAACATGAAAGTACTGAATTCAAAAGAAAGAAAATATAGCTAATAAGTTAGTGTAGCTCTATGGGAAACATTCATTTCATTATACTACAATATTAATTTTGAGTAGAATCTGGCCTCTCAAAGTTTTTATTCTTGAGAATACAATGTGCATATGGCCTAAAATAAAATATGTAGTGCTAAATATATATTTTTTCAAAATGTAATAAATTTTTTATTACAATTTACATTCAATATTATTTTGTATTAGTTTTAGGTGGATAGCGTGGTGGTCAATCATATACTTTACAAAGTATACCCCTTCATATTTTTAGTACCCACCTAGCATCGTACATAGTTACTACAGTATTATTGACTATATTCCTTATGCTATACATCACTGTGACTATTTTGTAACTATCAATTTACATATCTTAATCCTGTCACCTTTTTCACCCATCTCCTAACCCCTCTTCCATCTGGCAAACATCAGTCTTTTCTCTACATCTGTGAGTCTGTTTCAATTTTGTTTGTAAATTAATTTTGTTCTTTAAATTCCACATGTAAATGAAAATATATGGTCTTGCTCCGTCTTATTTCACTTAGCCTAATAACCTCTAGGTCCATCCATACTGTTGTAAATGGTAAGATTTCATTCTTTTTTTATGGCTAAGTAATATTCCATTCTACATATGTACCATAACTTTCTACCCACTCGTCTATTAATAGGCACTCGGGTTGCTCCCCCAGGTAACTATGTTATCACAAAGCATAAAGACTATTAAATATTCCACGCAAATCAAAGAATCTGAGTACAACTATAAATGCAATTTAATCTTCCTCTAGGATTTGACCTTGCTTTTGTTATTTTAGCAAAAGCAAGGAAAATATATAGTTGCCTTAAGACTTATTGTGGATGGCCTGGTGTCATATGAGAAAATATTTTTCAGGGTCAGTTAAATATTGTAAGAATTTTACCCTGAAATTATCTCAAGCTTGAAAAGAGCACTGGCTATGGAAAGAGTATTTTCCAGAAGGATTCAGAGGCTTCAGTAACACTGCTGCTATGGAATTCAGATTGCTCATAAAGTATATGGGAGCGAGAAACCACGTGTGTGTGTGTGTGTGTGTGTGTGTGTGTGTGTGTGTGTGTGTACTTAAAACAGGTTGATCTATTTCATTTAAAAGTAAACAGTGCTCTTAGTCTACAGAACAAAGTGGATATTTAGAATTTTTATCTTCTCAGAAAAATAATCTTGTGGTACCTTATCCTGTTTTCTAGGCTGCTTTGGAGTTAATCATTTTATTAATTTTCAAATATTTTAAACTCTGTTTTGTAAAGTTAAATATTCCACTTCACATATTATGCCCCTTACACCTGAAGAAGGCTGTCGTGTTTGGAGGCCATCACCCTTTCATTTAGTTTCTCAGATAGTGAATATTATGGCTCTCTTGGATGGGTTTCATTCATTCCTGCAGCAGGTGTTTATTTGCTAAGTGCCTGCTCTGTGCCACACACTCTGCAATCAGCATCCATTTCTGAAAATTAACTATTGAATCTTGGTTCTTTATAGAAAATAGTTCTTTAAGAAATGAGAAGAGTTCTGAGGGAAAGGAGCCAAAAGAGGTGGAGGAAAAACACCAACCCACAGATAGCTATGTCTAAGAAATTTTTTACACTTATACATTACAAAGTGTGAGGAATACTTAAAATTCCCCAGCAATCAAAGACTGTGGGTGCAGCTGCAACTAACTGCATTTGTGTTCCAAATGTAGGTAATGGGCACTAGTGTCTTCCTTCAGGATTAGGCCTCACTTTTAAGTTTACTTTACCAAGGAAGTGTGTAGTTGCCTGGAGGCTAATTGTGGGTACCCACGTGTCACACCTAGCGTTTCACAGAGATCCCAAATGGACCTGTGTTTCTTAAGAAAAGAAGAGCAAAGAGAAACTAATTTAGACTCTAGAAGAACTGCCATTGTATATAATTCATGAGAATGTACATTTAAGAGTTTGTGTATTTTATTGGTTGTTAATTTTTCAATGTCAGGTTATTTTTGTTTTATAAACTTGTTTTTTAGCTTTTACTTCCTGAATCATTAAATATAAACTAAAGTAAATGAAGTGAATGCTAATTATAAGCTTAATATTTAATCTCCAATTTTCTCTTGTCAATAAACTTCTTTCTCTACTTTCCCACCTCTTTTTTTTTTTCCTTTTTTGTTTAGGACCTGGGGATATCGAAAGTGGGTCATATGAAGCGAATTCTCCAGGGAATTAAAGAGCTTGGAAGGAGCACTCCCCAGTCTGAGGTGTAATCATATTGGTGCTATTCCTTAGAAGGGAAGTAATTGCTATTTAATACAAAGTCCTTGGAAGCAGTTGACTGTTCGTGTAGTTTTCTGCCCAGATAAGTAAGCACCACTGAAGCACCTCCATGGCTTGATATTTTGCTGTTGGTGAAAATTTTGATTTGAGGTATTAGAAAATATTTTTGTGCCAAAAAATACATTCCACAAAGCTATTTTCTTACTGTGCAAACCTGATATGTTCAAATTTGCTCATATAAGTAAAACAGTAGGAAGAGACAATTGCATTGTCCAAAAGGTGAAATTGCAGAATGTTTGCTTTCCTTAAACCTGGTCAGATGGAATGTTCTTACTGTGCACCCACATAATAGTATATGGCTAAAACTTCTTAGGTCTCATTATTGGAAGCATTGGCTTCTTCCTTAAAATTGTTGGTTAGAGGACTAAAATATATAAAGATGTGTTTTGAATGTTAGATTGGTATCACCTCAGATTCCTAGTGTCTTGTGGTCAAATAATAGGGTTAAAATCCCTCAAATACTATGAATGAATGAACGCAAATCTTAATGCACGGTGTTGCTGCCTGAATTGTCTCTTTCTTGCATGTCCAACATCTAATATTGTAAAACTTAGTGTTAATGTCAGTTTTAATGGGATTAATTTATTACTACCTAAGTACCTTTTTGTTAACTATAGGCACTTTTCTGTTCTTTGATGTGGACTTTGCATAAATATTCTGTATCTAAGAATTTGTGAACATGTGTCTATGCCATAATCAACAAATGCTAAACATTTTAGGCAAACCAATTTTTGTCAACCTATCATAAAGAGTAGGTATGCACATTAAGAAAATTCCCTGGATAGTTTCATAAAATTACATATTCTGTTGTCTAACAACATTATGCTTTCCAAACCAAATTTTCCACATTTGTTCTTATTTTCCATTTCAATTTAATAATTATTTAATGCTGTGTTTGCATTTATATATAGTAACTGTTGACATCCAGGAATTTCTTCAATGTCTCAACTATGGTTTGTATACTGATCAGTTACCCAGACTCACCCACTAGCTAAAGTTATGCTTGACATGAACTTCCTCCCAACAAGAGAAATTTAAAATTTTTAAAGGCCTTTACATTATTATTATTATCTCACATAATTCTTATATCTTATCAGGTAGGTATTATTTTCTTTTTCTAACCACCATACTTCAGTGTAGCTCATTAGGAGTCAACATTGCAATTATCAAATCTTTGAAAGCCAAAAGCGTACATATCAACAAGTCACAAAATACCTTCAAATAATCTCTTTTTAGATATTCTATGCCAAAAATTAATTATAATATTTAAAAATCTTCTATATATAAGAAGTAAGCAGGGTACTGTACTGACCAGGTGGTGACAGTTTTCATAAAGTAACCTTTTAGGTAGGTGCTCAATAGGAATATATACACACGCATATATACATATACACACATATATGTATATACACCCATATACATTTATATGCATATTCACGCTTATAATCACAAAATATGCTCTCATTGACATTTTCTAGACAACTGTTTGCTGAATGCTTAAAGAGAAATATTGATGGGAAAGCATTAAAATGAACTATTGTCAGATATAATTTAATTATATCAAAGAAGTTTAATTATTTCACATTTTATTCTTATTTATAACTTTAGTATCTAACTACTAGAAAAAACACAAAATTTGGATATCTTAAAAATAAATAAACCTGATAGGTAGGTTCATGACCAAGTGTGTCTGACTATATATTTTACCTAAGTTGTGAATAAGTGGAAATTTTCCAAAGAGAATTATACCAGGTAGCTTAATAGAGTAAAAAGTTATTCACTTAAAATGTTAATGTTACCCACACCTAAGAAATCACAGGCCTTTTCCAGTTCCCTTTGTAGTCCCCTGCCCCCTGCCCCCCAGCCTGCACGATGTCCTGCTCTTCCAGACACTTCCCTGGGAAAATAAAACATATGCCCGGTCTCCCTGTCCAGCAAGGAGGTGGGAACTCTAAACAAGAATGAATTAATATAAAGATCTTTATTGATTTTCACTTCCTCAAATACCTCTTTGCCAATAGAGAAGATTCTTAAGCTATTACATTTTCATAATGGAAAAGGAAGATATAAATGACTGAATTTTTTGGTTTGATGTTGATCTTTCAATCTTTGATACCATCTCTTATATTTACTGTAAAACCTCAGTTAATGGAATCTTTAGGTCGGTAGAATTTTCCTGCAAGTGGCTCTTGGATGAGGGGAATCCTTTAAAATGACCATTTCGATGTCTTTTTTGTTGAATGATAGCACATTTCCTGATACATTTTGTCATGTGGAGTTGTGTAGGATCCAGATGACTTCACTCACACCTGTTTGCCAGGGTAGTGACCTCAGAGCCTCCTTAGGCCCCTGGCAGTATCACAGAGGGACCAGCTTCTTGTAATAGATGGGGTTACAAAGAAAACAGGATGAAGAATTTCTCTAGGGTGTCTGATTACAGCTCTGGGGAGTGCAGGTGAAGCTTCTGTGCTAGTCGACGCACAAGCTGAGCGGTAATGGCTACCTTTCCTCTCTGCTAGGCTCTTACACATGCAGATAATTTGGGAGGGATGGAGAGGAATCACAACCAACATCCACTTCCTTTCAGTCTCATTTTTCTGAGGAAGAACGTGCTTTTCAAGAATGAAAGGGACAGAGTCAAGCCTAAGTAGAATTTCAGTGTAAACTTAATTTTTCTCTTCAGCGTCTTTCCACCTCCCTTTTATTTCTCTTATTTTTTCTGAGTTTATTTCTTTTTTTAATTTAAATTTATTGGGGTGACATTGGTCAACATGAACATATAAGTTTCAGGTGTGGGTTTCTATATTGCACCATGTGTCCACCTCCCTCTCTGAATTTCTTTCCCAGTTCCTGGCTTCACGTTTTCCCATGTGCCCAGTATATGATGGTTGCTCAAATTCTCACTGCCATATACTACCCTTTCCTCATCAACTGTCCCACTGCAAAATGGCTTCTTTCATCTCTCCTTGCCTGAGCACTCATTGTGGGTCATCTAGCAAAGTTTTAGGAAGAAGACAATATAAAGAAACTAACTTTACAGTTTGTATTTAATAAAAGGAAACGCTAATTTAAGTGAATTAATGGATTAGGTAATTGGGAACTATGATATACATTGCTGTGACTAGGAAAGGAGTCATCCCGAGAATGTCTAGACCTGTGCTGTCCAATATCATAGCCACTAGGCTCAAGTGGCTATTTAAATCTAAATTACTTTATGTAGAAATTGAGTTTCTCATGTGCACTAGCTACATTTCAAGTGCTCAGTGGCCACAGTGGACTAACAGATGTTGAGTATATACATCATTGCAAAAACTTTACCAGACAGATAGCATTGGTCTAGAGCAGAGGTTGGAAACATCTGGCCTGCCAAAGCATTAAGGGTGAGTTAATTAAATGTTTAACTAAATATAGTAGGCTGATTTTTAAGTTGATGATTTTCTATGTCTTGCAAATGATGTTATAAATATCCCAATGGCCCTTGGCAGAAAAAAGGTTCCCCACCTCTGGTCTAGAGCATTGCTACCCAAAATGTAGTCCATGGACCAGCAGCATCCTTATCACCTGGAAACTTACAGAAAGGCAGATTCTTAGGTTTACTCCAGACCTACTGAATCTAAACTTTGGAACAAGATTCGTCAGGTGATTAGCACTAACCTAAATATGTTTTATTCCTCCTAGATATTAGGGATTTCTGGTCTTTAAAAGATGCTCAAAATAGCTCATTCCCCAACCCACTATTTCATATCGCTTCTCCAGCTAATCCTAGAAATCAGTTAAAACTCATTTATTCTCCTCATTTATCGCCCTAACTGAGCTTTCTTCTCCACCCATATTCCTAATTCTGGCTCTAGATGAGCCCTACCTACCCAGTTATTATATTTTGGTAGCGAAGGTGGAACACAGGAAATTGGCTAACCAACACAGCTGGCCTCTCTCCAGCCCCTCACCCCACATCTTAGTCACTAACAGTCTGCATTCACTCAGTTTGTTGCTCATGTGGCCTTCTCATTTGTTCACAACTTAAGTAACAGGAAATATTTTCAGAAGAATATGTACTGAGACAAGTAAAGACTGGGTCAGTTTCTTACAACTTCACTTTCTCTTATCAGTAGATTATCCTGTTGACATAGTTCATGCTTGAGAACACAGCAGCACACACACATTAAATGAATCATTAGTCATGAAAACCCAAGATTGCAAATAAAGTGAATGTGTCATTAAAGCCCTCAGAGAAAGCATTTGTTTGCTAGACTAAGTCTGCTAATTATGCTAACTTACCTTGATTATCAGATAGCTAATCATTCCTTAAAATAGTGCCTGAAAATACTTTATCATATTCTTGACCTTGAAAATAAAAATTATTTAATTCTACAATAAGATCTTGGTTAATAATCCTTCACTTAATGTGTACATATTGATATAATTTAAGAGATACTTTATCTAATTTTCATGAATAAAGAGGGCACTACTTTAATCTTCATGGAAGTAATTTTTAACAGGACTTGAGGAAGGAAATATTCATGCAAAGCATGACTTAGAAAATTATAGTGCAAAGTTCTATACATCCTTCTAAAGTAAGTGATCTATTATCTCCGACTGGGCTGACAACATATTGGACTTTTGTGTTATGCAGATGTGAATTCTGTAAGGGTATAGCTTTTCATTAAGCTATAAAAGCTGGCTCAACCTTGATATCTAGGATCTCTCCTGTCCTCCTCCCCCGGCCCCTATAAAGTCATCCTGTATTTTTCAGATGAAATTTGGATAAAACAGTGGGTTTAGAGATTGATGATACAAGTGGCAGTTTTAAAAGATCAAGCTCTTCAGATCAGCTGAAAAGAATGAGAAGTGAAGATTCCTCAAATACTGTCAGACTCCCAGGGGGTTCCAGTGCTTGGGTGCCATGCCTCTCCCTTGCCCTCTCTGCTCACCATCCATGCCAAGTGCAGTAGGGCCTGGGACTTGTTTGACTCTGCTGTGGCATCTCCCCAGTGACTTCCGTATAGCAGTCTCTGCGTCACATGGGCAGCATGTAGGATACCTTCCTAAAGAAACAACCAAACCTTCTAAAAGGCCACGATAATTGGCTTTATAATAAGCAAAGCACTCATTTTTAATCTTTATTGTTGTTTTCTCTTTACTATTTCCTCCAAGTTTTGTTTGGAGATATTTCTGTTAGGATAAAAAAAACTGTAAAGATTTATTATTACAAAGAACAGTGAGATAAAAGACAGCTGGACTGTATCTATTTGTATACTTCTTTTTGTTATTTTTCAGAAAAAGAAGTTTAGCAGAGTAACTGAGAGTGCATTAAACTCAGTAACAATGTTTTTAAAAAAATCATATTACTAATATAGGTGAAGAGATTAACTTCCTCCATGTACTTAAGATATTCTATTTACATATATTTATATCCTCTCTCAATTTTTTATGCACTTCCAAGTTTTAGTTGGAAAAATAGAAACAAAGCCACTACTTAAAAGTTCTAAAAACTTTAAATTATTTCATTTTAGCTACAAGTTATTCATTGCATAGGAATTTATTAATAGTCTCAGTATTTCATAGGAAATGCATTTCAAGAGTAAAATAGCCAAACTTAAAGAACTATAGGGTTACTTTAAAATGTATTAAAATAAGTTTTATACTCAGTTAATGATGCCATTGAAGTAGGATAATGCAGTTAGATATACAAGCTAAAAAGGAAAAAGAATATATTTTGTGGTCCTTACTGTTTGATTGCACTATTGTTTACCACAGCTTAGCCATGTCTACTTCTATATTCTAACTATTAAGCTGATATGTAACTAAAGATTTCTTACAGTTCTGGTAACTGGTAACTAGTGCTGTGAAAGGTTTTGGTATTGTAACATTCCCAGTTTTGTGAGTTATATATTGTATATTGAAGATGATTAATAAATTGAAGTAATATATTTGACTAGAGCTGGGAAAACATGGTAATTATTTTCAAATGTTTAAGTTTAATCAAAAATTTTTTTCTCTTAAGTGAGATCAAAGTCTCACTTTTGTTAAAATGTCTATTTATACAACAGGTTTCTCCTTTTATTGATTTTATTAATTTTCCTATTAAAATTGTTCTTATCTTTTGTACCAAAATAATTATCATGCTGGGTATTCAAACTGCCAAGATGTATTTTAGTTTGCTGGACTTTGGCAGACAAAATATTTAATAACAAACCAGCTTTGTATATTTTGTGGCTTTGGGGGGCAAGATTTTACCTTTGAATATCTAAGTGCTGTTATCAGCAAAGTCAACATAGACAGTATTACTTGTAATTATCTGTAGAAGATTTTCACAAATTGTATAAATCAGTGCATTTATTTATTATGTTGTGAAATTTAATCTTTATACAAATGCATATTCTAGCCCTTTTCTTGTAACTGCTGTTGCTTAGAGTGTAATAGCTCTGTTAATGATTTACTTGCATACTTGAAGTACTCATTTCTGTCAAACAGATGCCCAATTTATTTCCTTGTTTAAAAAAAGGTATAGATAACTGAATAGTAACAGAGACTTTGTTAAAAAATAATTTTGTTTAAAATAAATATGAAAAAAGGCATAAAGCCAAAATAGAATCACCATTATTAGGATTTAATGTAGCCATGATCCCATTCTGCTATTTTTTGCCAATCTGCATATAGTTTATCTTCAAGTCAGAACTTATTTTCTTCTGTATTTGTTGTAAAAGAAATCTCAGTGATTATACTGCCAGTATGAAATTCAAATGCACATTAAGAAACTTGAACCCAAAAAAATCTCACATACCTCCAGCTGCTAGCTCTAGGTTCCAGGCTGTATATTTTTAACAATGATTGCATTTGAATCTGGACTACTTTACAAATAGTAACCATGATGGATAATGATTTGTTTCTGTTAATTACGTCAGTGGCATTTGAGTTCTGAATTATTTTTGTTTAAAAATGTTCTCTATTCACCTAATTAAAAAACTAAAAATCTAAACCATAATGGCACAACATACCACACAGAATAAAATCACGTTTTCAAGAAAGAAAATAAAACTGTTCTGACTTAATGTGAGGCAGTGTTATATACCAAAGAAATCGCTTTAACAAGCCCTAAATTCAACTGTCTTATAGTGTAAGCTGTAGATGAATTGTGAACTATTTTAGCACTATAATAGGAGATTAGGAATTAATTTACTGTAATTTTAAAGACAGTTTTTGTTAATTTTACTGTTGTACAATTATTGAAGGCAGGAAAAAAAGAAATTATAGGAGAAACATCATATGGATATTAAAAGAAAAAGAAGCTTGAGTTCTTTTGAAAAGATTTGGAAATAGGTATCTTTTGAATTTAGGTATCTTTTACTTTATATTATAGAAACACAAAACGTGTGAGTTGTATGGTAGGTACAATACCACAAAAACAAAATGGCACCCTGGTGAAGTCTATGAGACCATGTCTGTGTTTTATCAAAGTAACCAGCGAATGCAGGGGCCCATTCTCCTGTTGAAATTTAGAAGTCAGTGAAGGAGATAGTTTGGATGACCTAATCTTTTGCATTTCCTACATGAGGCAAATGTCTGTGCTTTCTCAACTTAGTGATTGGTATAGGGAGAACTAGTCAGAAGGGCTTAGCTAGTTCCTATAGAAGAGCTCTGGTAAATATAGATCAGACCATAGCATTCAGACTAAAGAGATTTTCATGACTTTGCTAAGCCTTCAAATTTTTGGCAATGATAGATTTTCCTTTCATTTGAAACAAAAAAAGTATTAAAATTTATAATATTACACAGAGCTGAATTCTGTGATTCTTGAGGTGGGAATATGGTTTAGATAATATTGGGTTCCATAACTGACTTTGACACTGGCTCACTGTGTCCTTTCTACAAACTATATGTTTTGGTGCCTCAGTTTCCCCAATTAGACATGGCATATAATATTATCAATTATAAGTACTTGGGAATTTTTCTTTTGCAAAAGGAGTTATGTAAGCATGAATCATACCTAAATTTATTATTTCTTTCCCACTGTCATTTGAGTTATAAAGAAAAGCTTCCAAGACTAAAGCTTGAAAATTAAAATTCCAAATTAACATCCCTTGATGCTCAGTCTTTTTACAGGAAGTTTTGTTAAAATGAGAGTGAACTTACCTTAGTACTATCAGTACCAGAGTAGGTTTGGGTATTTTCCTGTATACTACAGGTTCATATTATTCATTTTAGGGTCAAATAAAAACTCACTTCTAAAATCTTCAGAAGTTTAGTGGGGGTTTTTCTGCACCCACCCCAAACAACCATTTTACAGCTGTGAAAATTAAGACCTTCACATTTTTTTCTTATATTAATAACTCCCTAAAGAGGAAAATGTTTTCCTTTCTTCCTTCCTTTTTTTCTTTCTCTTTTGGAAAATGTTTCTTTAAATCAGTGGTTAAAAAAAAATGGAATGCTCTTACCTTGTGACATCACTGCTCCCTCTCTTACCTTGTGACATCACTCCCTATACTAAGTGAATGCTGAATGGTTTCCTTGCTATTTGATCCCAAGCATGGATCACTGGCTACATTCTCTGGCTGTGAAGTGCTAATTCCTAATGTAAATTACCTTCAAAACTTCCTGTAAAAAGACTAAACTAGAAATTGCCTTAATTATTATCATAATGCAAACCTGAGTGCAATTAAATGAAAAAAATTAGAATAACCTACTTAAAATCATTAAATATAGATGAGGGTAAATGAATACTTGCCTTTATTTTTGCCTGACATTTGAATTCAGTCACTATCTGATCCTTGACTTAAGATTTCTTTGCAAAACATGGTATTTTTTATAGCATAATATGGTCACTTGGAGCTCCTATTGCATCCTCCTCCCCTAAAACTGTATGACATAAGAGGAAAGACTGAATCTGAACTTATTCATATAGTATTTTGACCTGTCTTATTAGCACAACTTAGTTTTCATAATGACAGATTCCCTCATTGATGATTCCGGAATAATTTGATATAGTGACAAGAAGAAATCATTTTTCTGGGAACTTGCTTCCCACAATGACCTAATATACTGTTGACCTTAGTACAATTAAAATTAATTATAATTTTATTAAGAGCCGGCCCTTTTTACAGATTTCAATTGTGCAGCAGATTTTAATATACATACTGTTGAGGATGGAAATATTGCAAACTTGAGCAGTTCTTTCTTTTGTTTCTTCTCCTTTTACTTGAAAAACTTTCAGAAAGCTTTGAGAGAGGACACAGTTTTCGTAGCAACATAGTCTTCTTCCAGGAAACTCATAAACTAAAACATGGAACAAAACCAATGTTTAATCCTAATCTTGGTTTTGGACAGTGTAAACAAAAGCATTCTATATATCAGAGGTTTTTTTTTTTCAGTGTTTCTGCAGTTTCATATTTCATTTTTGTCCATCTCAAAAATTGAATCAGCAGTTTGTGTTCTATTTCTAATTAGTTGTGGTAAGGCAATAATTGCTTGTATCAGTACAACCTTTCACCATTTTTCTCTCCTGTGCTTTTTCTGTTTTTCAGTAACCACTTTTCTGACCTTCATTCTACCACTTCTAGTCTGTCTTCCTTATGGTTGACAGAGTGGTCTTTCTAAAACACAAATTTGCTTTGCATCACTTTGCTAAAAGTTTTTAAATACGCTCTCCTTTCTTTACAACATAGCATCCTAATTCTTTAGCATGATGGATAATGATCTCTATGAACTTGAGTTGTTTGCATCCCCACCTACCAATTTCCCCCCCCCCCCCTTTTTTTAAAGCATTCTTGCCCACCATTTTCCTGGAATTTGGAACCATCCACAACTTAGTCCTCAGCATAATCACGTACTATAGGTCAACTCATTCAAGACTCAGTTCAAATTCCTCAAACCAAGTTAAGCTTTTCATCCATGCTCCATAGAATCTTGAAATTTTTTCTATTAAAATAACATCACTTTTCAACAATTTTATATATTGTATGCCTGCCCCCACCCCCGAATTTCTCTCTTTCTTTTAATTTCTAGTCTCACTATCTAGCTACCACATAATAAGACTTTAATAAGTGTTTTTGAATGGATGATATAAATAGAGAACCCAAACTTTTCTATAGTTTTATACTTTCACAAGTGAAAACTTGGACTTCTCTGAGAGTCCACATGAGGTCTAAGTGTCTTCATGAGCACACACACACTCTGGGAAACCAACAGAAGATGGACAGCAGGGAAGAGCAGTCACTTTATGAAGGATAATCATTTGTTAGCTATTCATCAGAGACACTTACCAAGTCTGAATTCTTGTTTCTAAATATGAGGCTTATCAAAATCACATAACTGACAAATTCTTATTTGTAATTCCTAAATATGCCATAAAGGTGATCTTTGTCTTTTGTAGACATTCGGTATATACAATCTATATAAACACATACACTGATTACCTACACAAAATAATGAGACTTCAGAAAGAGTAAAAAACAATAATGAAGGTGAAATTTTCTTTTAAATAATGTTCAACCAAAGATATTGACTGAATTTGTGTGATTTCAGGTCATTTGTAGCTAATGTCTATTTCACTTTTTTTCTGATGCAAATGTAAGAAGGCTTGTTTGTGACTTTCACCCATTATACAATATAAAGAATGAAAACTATTATCTGTGCACTATAGGTTCATATTATTAATTTTAGGATATACTAAAAACGCAATTCCAAAATCTTAGAAAATTTAGTAGTACTTTTCCTACACCCACCCCAAACAACCAAGGGCCTGGTTTTCTTTTGTGATTCTATAAAACCTTTTGACTGTGTCCCCAAATCATGGTAAAGGTTAACACAAAAGCTCTTTAAAGTTAATCATTTCTAAAATTAAATAGTAGTCCAAAATGTGTGCAATTAAATTAAATGCCCTCTTCCTTCACCCACTTAATAGACATTTTTCTGCCTGCTCTATTCTTGGCATCTGATTAGAGGTTGGGGTACAACTAAAGTAAGGCATAGCTCTTACCTGGGAGAGTTTGTTTGTTTTCATGATTATTTTTCTACAGTCCATTTAAGAAATTGGGAGGACATTTTTTTAAACCAAGTATTTCTCAGGGTATTTCAGAGACGTGGTCTCTTTTCACATCAAAAAACTAACAAATCCTGTGTCATAAAGAAGTAACCCCGTTTTTATGCCTACAGTTTTGTATTTTCAGATCATCCACAAATAATTTTGCCCATCCCTTGTCAAGTACATCTTTCATCAGACCTGTAGAATGCCATTTCCACAACCGTAACTGCTATGTGTGATCCAAGAGACTAATAGATTTGTAGAACATAAGTAACATTTCAAGTCCATTTTACAAAGGCATATGTCCCTATTAATGACACTTACACCAAAATATATGGGGTATGCATTGTGAGCCCACAGCAGAGGGAAACGTAAAGTAATGCTTCCTGGTGTAAAAGGCTCCATTTGAGCTTACGAGTTGCTGTTTCCACCTCGGTTATTTTTATTGGCGAGTCAGGAGTGATATTTAACAGGTAGCGTATTTATCTAAGCATATAGTAAGCATACTAAGCATATTTGTGTGCCACAGTACACTGATATAGATGAAACAAAACAAAAATTTTGGAGTTATAAAAATGAACTTAACTGAATATTTATTGATAGGCAATAGAGTTCCTTTATGACAAGGAAAAAAACTGCCGTTATCTTAATTATCAGTAAGTATGGGGGGGAAAAAAACCCTTGTATGTATATTTACATTTTGATAAGCTTATTTTGAAGTCGCCATTTCCCATCAGCATAAAGTATCAATCATTTCTGTGTTCTCTAGCAAAAGAAAACTCTTAGTTTGAAACAACTTTACTCTTTGTTGGATGTTATAAAAGGTCCACAAAAGAAGGAAGCTCAGATGGCTAGGTAGATACTTTCCCCTTATATTCAGCATAATGATTTTACCTTTTGATAAAGATACACAGTAACTATTTGCCTTCTATTTATCATATTGAAAACATAATAGTAGAGTTCTTTTGACCCTTACATTGGAAAAGATAGTTTTAATTTAGCCTTTGCTATATTATTTATAGTTAAGAGTTTACTACATTTTGGTAGTCTGTTTTGAAATTGTACTGTATCTGAAAGATGCAGATCATGTCTATTTATTACACAATGGGCTCTGTTTGCTGCAGAAAAGAGTAAAACTTTTAACTGCTTAGCACACTTGCCGGTGAAATATACCTGACAGGGCAGAGGTTATAACTTTGGCTCTAATTAGTTTTAATAATGGTAGGAAAATGTGTTTTGTTTGTTTACATGCTGTTTACAATGGCATAATTTTTAAATATATACAACAATTGAGATATTTATTGCATACTATTTTAAAGATGTTTTATGTGTTTTCACCTTTGGAATATATTGTTACAGTTCCTTATACAGGTAATTTGGGTGGCTTTGTTAATAATGTAGCTAGCAATTTTTATGACTACTAAGTGACCAGTTTTCTGTGCCTTTTATTGTGGGATGCATGATGTATTTATTGTACGGGAGTCACTGATGCGTGTATTTTTGTACTTGGCTGAGAGTTACGGTTGATCTCCATGTACATGATGATGAGAGATGCCTTTCCCAAAGGGCACTGCCTTGAGATCATTCTTCTCAAATAAAAAGAATGCATTTGGACAATGTGTGACGTCTACGTTCTTTCTGGTGAGAAATCTTATTTTTTTATTAAACTTTTTAGGTTGAGATAATTGTAGACTCACATACAGTTGTAAGAAATAATGCAGAGAGAGATCTTGTGTGCCCTTCATTCATTTGCCACCCTGCAAACGTAGAATACAGTGTCACAACCAGGATGTTGACACTGACAGTCAAGATGCTAACAGTTCTCCCACCACAGGGATCCACAACAGGGGTCCCTCGCATTGCCCCCTCGTACTGCCCCCTCGTATTGCCACACCTACTTCCCTCCCACCTCCACCCCAGCAACTCTTAATCTATCTTCACTTTTGTAAATTTCTCATTTTAAGAATGTTTTATTAAAATTTACTAAATTTGTGATTTTTTTTCCACTTAGCTTAACCTGCATGTACCAATAATTCAGTTCTGTTTATTGCTGAGTAAGATTCCATCTGGTGGGGGAATTCTTAATGGTAAAACATAATTTGGTTTATTCTTATAGTAATAAGTCCTTGAAGTTCACCAATAAACACTTGTGTTAAGAACCAGATGTGTCAGGCATTGTCTGCAGTGGTAACCATCGATGAGGAGCCCTTTGAGATTACTATCTAATGAGGAAGAAATATTACTGAACACAGAGTGTTGTGTGCATTGATAAAAATATGTCGCCAGGCCCTAGCCGGTTTGGCTCAGTGATTACAGCATCGGCCTTCCAACTGAAGGGTTCTGGATTCGATTCCCGGTCAAGGACACCTACCTCAGTTGCAGGCTCAAGTGCTGACCCAGCCAGGGCATGTGCAGGAGGCAACCAATCAATGTGTCTCTGTCACATCTGTGTTTCTCTCTTTCTCTGTCTCTCCCCCTCCCTTCCACTCTCTAAAAATCAATGGAAAAAAAATATCCTTGGGTGAAGATTAACAAAAACACACACAAAACAACACAAAAAATATGTCACCAGATACATCAGGACATGAGGGCCACAGAGGAAGGGAGGATCTAGAGAAGTTCAGAGGCACCTTCCTGAATAGGTGACAGAGTTGAGTTTTAAGCAGTTTGTTTGTCAGGCCAAGTACGTGTGTGAGACCTGAGGAGGCTGTGCAGGGGAGGACGTGAGGCAGCTTGGCAGTACAGCTGGGTGTTGCTGAGACTAAAGGAGTCCAGCAAGAGACACAGGATGGAACTTGAGAAGCAGAGGCAGGTCAGAGCAATCAGATTTGAGCCCTGGACAGATCAGTGACTTCTGCCGGTGGTAGGAGTGACTAGCAGAGGGTTGAGGACATGGAGATCAGCTTGAGGCTGTTGAAGAGATCTAAGCAAGAGATGGTGGGGATCTTTTTAGGGAAGTTTTAGTGGAAATGGGAAAGAGGAAACATCTGAGAAATACTGAGGTGGAAATGGCCTGTGCATGGAGACTGGCTGTAGGTGTAGGAGGAGGAGGGAAGAATTCCAGGTTTCTACCAACTGGAAAATAAGTACCAAGGTGAAATTCAGGTTTAGGCATTATGGGTAAGGTCACTAGGATGCCTGTGGAATACAGGACAATGTTGGAGGGAGGCATGGAAGGAAATACAGACCTGGTGGATTCAGGCCATCAGAGAACATCCCCAGGAACTCAGAAAAGGGCCCCAAAGAGCGGGACTCGGGCCTGGGAGGAAGGGTGCTGTCCAGGTGGTTCCCCCAGGGGCCTGGGGGCAGTAGAGCTGGTTCTGGGGGGGGCCGAAGGAAGAAGCTGGAGAATGGGACCAACTGCTTCCACCAGGGTGCGAACCGGTGCCAGGCAACACCAGCAGCAACAGCAAACAGGAAGAGTGAGGCCTTCTGCCTCCTGGTTTCCCTCTTGTGTCCCCAGTGGCAATAAGGGCAGGAAACCAGCTGGCAAAGAAGCAATACCATTTGTATTGCAGAGCCCCACGCCCAGCATTTAGGGTATATTTAGAGCTGAGAGGTAACAGTCCAAAAGTGGCCATTAATCCTAATAAGGCACTCTTCTTTAGGAACTACAGGGTCGCCCGGCCGGTGTTGCTCAGTGGTTGAGTGTCAACCTAGGGACCAAGAGGTTTGATTCCAGGTCAGGACACATGCCGAGGTTGCAGGCTTGATCCCCAGTGTGGGACGTGCAGGAGGCACCTGATCAATGATTCTCTCTTTGATGTTTCTATCTCTCCCTCTCCCGCTCTGAAATCAATAAAAATATATACAGTGTTTTTAAAAATTAAAAAAAAAAAAGAACAGGATCATTATTCAGTGGAGAGTAGGGCAAGAAGCTGGCCCAGGAAGGATACTTGAGGGAATAGAGGACTTTGAGCTTGGAAAGGAAAACCGGGAGTAAGGAGTGGGGGTAAAGGTGGAGATGAGATGGGACATTAAGAACTGTTTTCAAATATTTGAAGGACTGTCCTGGGGAATTGGGTTTGCATTAGTTCCAACTATCTTTTTCCCAGGCCTCTAAGGTCAAGCACCTCCCCCTGCACCATTTTGACTTTATTAGGAATGTGTTTACCTCCCCCTTTGTACTATCCCTTCTCCAGTGAACACTGGGGAATGGACTGAGGGCTCCCTGGAGGGCGTGTGAAGCTGTAGCTTCCTGGTGAAGCAAACAGGCCTCTCCTTCCCAACTGACAGTCCAACAAGTTCTGACTTCTCTTGGCTCTTTTCTTTTAATAACTAGCTAATGACGGTGACATGGGCAGCTAACAATTTATCTGTCGTCGTGCTTTTGGGCTGCTATAACAATACAATAGAGTGGCTGGATTTTAAAGAACTGAAACTTATTATCGTTCTGAAGGCTGGGAAGCCTAAGACCAAAGCACTAGGAAATCCAGTGTCTGGTGAGAGCCCACTTCCTGCTTCTTGCCAGCTTCTCCCTGTGTCCTCACCTGGTGGGAGAGGCTCGGGAGCTCTCTGGAGTCTCTTCCTAAGGACACTGATCCCATTCATGAGGGCTCTGCTCTCACAGTTCAATCGTCTTCAAAGGGCTTCACCTCCTAGTACCATCACATTGAGGGCTAGGGTAGCAACATGAATTTGGGGGGAGACACAAACATTCAGACTATAAATAATAATGCTAGCAAATTAGAATTTTTATTGAGGAAATCTAAATACAGTAGATTTTTCTGTTTTTATTATTGTTACTATTATTTTGGAAAGAAGAATTGTCCCAATAGTCCAAGGATCTGGGTTCCATTTTGTCTCTGGTAGTCCTTGTGCCACCACTGCTGCATTCACAAATGTGACAGTCCGGGGATCCTAAAGCAAGGCTGGAATGTGGTGCCAACCACAATGGTAGCATCCTAGCATTGTATGGTACAGTGGGGCCTTGTCTTACGAGTTTAATTCGTTCCGAGACCGAGCTCATTAAGGAGCTCGTTAATTCAAATTACTCTGTCAACTCAATGCAAAAAATCGGCTGAGAGACAGCTGGTATCTCAAAAAACTCGTTAGTCGGGACACTCATAAGTCAAGGCCCCGCTGTACTTTTTTTTTTCTTTTTTTTTTTTTTTGTATAGTACTTCTTAGTTTGAGGCTTAGTTCATAACAACCCTGCAAGTTTAGTATTAGCCCCATTTGAAACACCCTCACACCCTCTACACAACTCCAACTGGTTCTACTTCTGGCAATGACATTTTGGATAAATGTGGGCATTGAGCACTACCTATTTTCAAAGGAGTAACACTGACTCACTAAGTACGAAGCAACCCTAGATAAAGCATGTTCTTTGCATATCTCCTCTCCCACCCAGGCCTCCCTCCCACCCAAATCCATGCTGCCAGCAACCAAGAGAAAGTCCACAAATTAAAGGTGATAGATCCTCCCTTCCCCCAACTGATGGGTGGAGTATGACGTAACCAGCAGCCCAGAAATACCTGAGTGCCTAACCATGTACCTTATATGGACTATACATTGAACCACCAATCAGCACCTCCCAAATACCCTAAGCCCTTGTCCCTAAGTACCTGAGTGCCTAACTATCTACACTAATAAAAGAGAAACATGGTAATTGGCGTACGACCGCTACCCTTCCCATTGGCTAATCAGGGAGATATGCAAATTAACTGACAGCCAAGATGGCGGCCGGCAGCCAGGCAGCTTAAAGCGAACATGAGGCTTGCTTCCTTCATTGAAGGAGGAAGCCAACGTTCCC
>NW_005370127.1:1873389-1873629 GCF_000412655.1 Myotis brandtii
TAAACCCCAGATACCTGCTTTCAGCCGGCCGTGGCCATGGAGCTGGAGCGAGCAGGAGGCTTGGATTGCCCCTGGCAATGGAGGAAGACAAGCTTCCTGCCCAGCCCTGGCTGGCTCTGAGCTCCACTCAAGGCAAGAAAGTTTCAATTATAGAAGGTAAATAAATCCCAGAATAAAAAAATAAAGAAAAAAAGGAGAGGCTGGGAGCTTCCGTCGCCAGGGGGCTTGACCAGCCTGAAA
>NW_005370127.1:1874318-1895930 GCF_000412655.1 Myotis brandtii
CTGAGGGCCCCTCGCCCCCCCCCCTCAGTGCACAAATTTTTGTGCACCAGGCCTCTAGTGTACCTTATATGGACCATACATTAAGCCACCAACCAGCGCGCACCAAGTACCCTAAGCCCCCATTCCTTCCCATTCCTCCCCTCAAAAGGTGTGCTCACCTCTGCACAGGTTGCTGCTCTCCCCTTGCGAGACAGCCTGGCAGGTGTCTCTCCTAATAAAACCTGTAATCCTGGTTTTCGGCTCCCGACTGGACTGGTCTTTCCAAAGGGAATTTAGGTCATAGTGTTTAATTTTTTTCAAGGTTTTTTGACTGTTACCCACAGTGAGAAATACATTTCCCCAGTATGCAGAAATAAATATGTAGATATACATATACACATAAACATGTTTATTAGCGAATTTAATAAAACAGTACTTATGTACATGTAATGTGCTTTAGTATTTTTCTATTTCATTTTTTTAAATACTGATTGCAACCTATTAAAATGATTTTATAACCCACTAATGAAAGGGTCAGTGAACTTTCTCTCTGAAGGGCCAGATAGTAAATATTTTTGGCTTTGTGAGCCATGTGGTCTCTGAGCATGACCATGTTCCAATAAAATGTTATTTACAAAAACAGATAGCAGCCCAACCTCTGCACTAATAGGTCATGGCCCACAGTTCTACAGTTTTAAAAATGCAACACTAGTTCAACAGTTTCTCATGCTCAACAGACAGCCCAAAAAATCACCTAGAAAGCATGTTAAAAAAAAAAAAAAGTCCAGGACCAACCTCAGAACTACAGAACTAGAATCTCTGTGAAAGCACTCAAGGCCAACACTGATCACCCTCCTTGGGTGAGTGTTACCTGAAAGCAGGATTAGGAACCACTGATCTGATCCAATGTCTCCACTCATCCCAGCCCCCATTTTACAGAAAATAAACTAAAGCTTGAAAGACTAAGGGCTCCAGGCAATTGTCAACAAATTTTAAGAATCTATCTCATACAAACTAGGGACTCTTGCCACAGTGGTTAAGTTGGAAATTGATAAGAATCTGAAGCAGAACATAACACTTAGCTCTGTCAATGTAAGGAACATTCAAACCTGTGAAGAATTTTTTATGAGTTTGAGCCAAACTGTGGACAATTGCCAGGAAGCAAAATCTCAATGGATTGAGATAATGCTCCTGAGAATGGCAGTTTCGCACCTTGTTTTATACTTTACAATCAAAAGAGAAGCGGTATGTGGGTTACATGAAATCCATTGTTGATAGATTAGGGAGGCAGGAGAAAGCAAAGGGGTGGGGGGAGGGGAAGCCTCTGGGATTGGATAAAAAGTAAAATGATAAAAGCATACTTCTTTTACATAGGTATAGGGTATAGGATAATTAACAGTCAAAAATTAACTCAATAACAATGAGGGGATTTGTGGTCTCCGTGCAGCGGTGCCTGTGCTTTGAGGGTCCAGAAAAAGGAAAATTACTTTGTAGATGCAAAGAGACAATAGGCTCAGTTAGGGTAAAGATTGACCTTTGTCAGGGAAAATGCTGGCCTAGGACATGGCCACCCACCATAAACTGTTTTAGTTAAAACGTTTTCATTTCAGACCATCCTTTGTGGTTACTTTAGGTCTCTGAGTTTGCAAGCCGCCATGCAGTCCTTCCGTGAGCTAGTCGGGTTAGCATGTGGCCCCTGTTCCCCTTTTCATCCACATCTCTTATAATTTGTTCAGTACATATCCCGGTAGAAATTCAGCAAAAGTTATAACCAATTAAAGGACAGAAGCCAATGCCCATTAAACTGACAATAAGAATATTAAATATCTCAAGGCTACTATAAAAGGTCTGTTTAACCCACAGGCATAAATGTCTAAAAGCCCATTACACCACGATGGCAATTTTCAACCAACAAGAAACACTAATATATAACACTCTAATTAGTTTAATTACAATTTGGTGAACTATGCAACTTCAACTGGAAATGGAATTATTAAAGCATTTCAGCTGATTTCAAAGTGATTATAGCATACTGCCAATATGTTTACTTTTTTCCTTGAAGTAATTTTTAAATTTAAAAGTAAAATTTGTTTTTTATCAAGATAGAAATGATCTTGATACAGACTTAACGTATGGACTTCAATATATTGAAACAAAATGAGTAAAAATGGGCACAAGCAAAAATTGAAAATAAAAAATGAAGATTAGTGAATTAAATTTATGGTAAAGCTCTGTGAACTTAAATATAAATTTATATTCATTTTATACCTACTCATATTTGTTCTGCAGTTTCTGATAACTTTAATTAAAGAGTCTTTAGGTATTGACTGAAGCCATTTCTTAACCTTGTATTCTGAGTCTAAAGAAAGGTAAAGCTTCCAAGCTTTCCTGTGAATGACGGTTTCTTCTCATCCTTGTCTTTTTCATTCTACTCTCACCCCACATACAACACACACACACACACACACTACCCTAAATTACATCCCTACTTTCCTCTCTACCTCCATTATCAACACCACCTCTTTTCCACTTGCCAAACTCCTGCTTAACCAAAAGTCTCAGCTCAAGTGATCTCCCTGTGGAAACTTCTAAAATCTGCTGAGGCAAATTTAGACATTCTGGTCTCTGTTCCCATTATACTTTGTTCCCATTATGTACATACCTTGAGTAGAGCAATTATATTGGATCATAATTATTAATGCAACTCTCTTCCCACTAAATTAGCTGTTTAAGGACAGAGAGCATACATTATTCATCTTGTCCTTTTCACATTGCACAAAGCTTGTCTCCTAGCTAGTCTTCAAAAAATAAACAAAGAGATTATCTCATTTGCAATATTTTGTTCAAAACTTTTACATATATGTTCATAAGTGATATTACACTGTCTTTGACTTGTTTGGGAGTTAAAGTCACAGTAGCTCATACGATGAGTTGAGGGAGCATTTTCTCTTTTTTATTCTGTGACATGACTTGTGTAAGAATAGAGTTGTGTGGTTCTGGATGGGCAGCTCAGTTGGTTAGCGCATTGTCATCCCAATATGCAAAGGTTGCGGGTTCAAGCCCCAGTCAGGGCACATACAAGAATCAACCAATGAATTCATAAATAAGAAGAACAACATTTCAATGTTTCTCTCTCTGTTTCACTGTCTCTGTCTCTCCTTTCCTCTCTCTCAAATCAATCAATAAAAATGTTTTTTAAAAATAATAGAGCTGTCTGTTCTTTTTAAAAATGTTTTAACTTTAACCTTTATTGTTGAGAGAATTACAGATATCCCCCCTTCTTTCAGCCCCCATTTCCCTCTTCCAATCAGATCCCACCCTATCCTAGGCCTTCACCACCCTATTGTCTGTGTCCATGAGTAATGCATATACACATATAACTTCTTTGGTTACTCTTCCCATCTCTCCCTCCCGCGCTTCCCTCTGTGATTCGTCAGTCTGTTCCATGTTTCCATGCCTCTAGTTCTATTTTTTAAAATATATTTTATTAATTTTAGAGAGGAAGGGAGAGGGAGAGAGAGAGAGAAACATAAATGATGAGAGAGAATTATTGATCAGCTACCTCCTGCATACCCCCTACCGGAGAGCAAGCCCACAACCCAAGCATGTGCCCTGACCAGGAATTGAATCATGACTTACTGGTTCATGGATTGGTGGTCAATCACTGAGCCATGCTGTCTGGGCTGGTTCTATTTTATTCATCATTTTATTTTGTTCATTAGATTCCTTGTTCACTTATTTTGATTTCTAGATTCAATTGTTGATATATATGTATTTATTACCATTTTATTGTTCATATTTTTTTTATCTTTTTTTTCTTCTTCTTAAAGAATACCCTTCAACATTTCATGTAATACTGGTTTGGTGGTGATGAACTCCTTTAGCTTTTTCTTCTATGGGAAGCTCTATATCTGACCTTCAAATCTAAATTATAGCTTTGCTGGGTAGAGTAATCTTGGTGGTAGACCCTTGCTTTTCATCACTTTAAATATTTCTTATAACTCCTGGCCTGCAACATTTTTGATGAGAAATCAACTGATAGTCATATGTGTGCTCGCTTGTAGGAAACAAACTGCTTTTCTTTTGCTGCTTTTAAGATTATCTTTGTCTTTAACCTTTGGCATTTTAATTATGATGTGTCTTGGGGTAGGCCTTTTCAGGTTCCTCTTGTTTTGACTCTCTGTGCTTCCTGGACTTGTAAGTCTATTTTTTTCACCAGGTAGGGGAAGTTTTCTGCCATTATTTTTTCAAATAGGTTTTCAATTTCTTGTTCTCTCTCTTCTCCTTCCTGCAGCTCCATCATGTGAAGTTGTCCCAGAGGCTCCTTACCCTACCTTCATATTTTTGGATTCTGTTTTCTTTTTGCTCTTCTGATTGGGTGTTTTTTGCTTCCTCATATTTCAAGTTACTGATTGGATTCTCAACATCCTCTTCTCTACTCTTGATTCCTTGTAAATTATTCATTTCAGTTAATGTACCCTTCATTTCTGACTGGTTCTTTTTTCTGTCTTTGATGTTTTCACTAAGGTCCTTGAAATTCTCACTAAGTGCCTTGAAGCTCTCATTAAGTTCCTTAAGCATCCTTATAATCATTGTTTTGAACTTTGTATCCAGTAGCTTGCTTGCTTCCATTTCATTTAGATCTTTTTCTGAAGATTTCTTCTGTTCTTTCATTTGTGACATATTACTTTGTTTCCACATGTTGGCTGCTTTGTTGTGTTTGTTTCATTGCATTAGTTAGATCTGCTATGTCTCCCAGAATTGGTGGAATGGCTTTGTGTAGTAGGAGTCCTCCTGTAGGGCCCAGTGGTTCAGCCTCCCCAGTCACCTGAGCTGGGCCCTCTAGGTGCACCCCTCTGTGGGCTGTCCTGTTTTGGTTGATTCTTGCTTGCTATTGGCATCATTGGGAGGAATTGACCCCTAGGCAAATTGGCTGTGAGGATCACCCACAACTACAGTGGAAGAGCTGCTGTGCAGGAGACACCCCTATGGAGCAGGACTTGCTTCAGTGGGGCTTTGGTGCTCACTGAGTCTGACCCTTGAATCTGTTGCTTGTGGATGTGCAGAGTTGTAATCTGGTGTGGTCTGAAGCTGTCCACTGGGTGCACTAGCTCTGAGGCCTCCTGGTGAGAGCTTCAAAGGGATCTTCAGATGGCTTCTACTTGTGTTTAGAGGTGCCTGGGAGAGACAAAGCTGTGACCCTTAGCAAGCTGCTTCTAGTGCCAGGCCTGCGGCCATTTATCAAGAGGTCTGGGACACACTGAATCCAGTATCAGTGTGCTTTCATCTTTAATTCTGTAGTTGTAGGACTTCCATTCAGCCAGATTCCAGGCAGTTCTGAATGATGATTGTTCTGTATTTTAGTTGTAATTTTTATGTGATCTTGGGAGAACAAGAGTACCTTGTTTATCTGTGCTGCCATCTTGGTTCCTCCTGCAAGTTGTCTATTCTTTGACTGTATGGTGGAATATGGGTAAAACTGTCTAGTCATAGTGATATTATCTTATCCTATTTTCTTTGGGTTTATTTCTCTTGTACTTTTCTAACTTCTTGAGTTGGATGCTTAGTATATTCTCATTATCTATTAATAAAAACATGTAAAGTATTAATTTTCCTCCACACACTACTTTATCTGTATCCTACATTTTTTTCTATTTTCTTTTCTTTTTAGAGGCCATGTATGGGTTCAAGATGGTCATCTGCTTATGTAGGAATCCAAGAGATAAGTTCAGTCACTTAAGGGAGCTCAAGAAAGGTCTCTAACCTTACTCAGGAAACTCCGGCAGAATCCTAATCAGACCACCAACCTAGCATGGTGGAAGCTGGAGAGCAAGAGTTCAAGAGAGAAATCCTGTGGGTGCTCAGACTCAAGAGAAAGTCCTTCAGACACTAACACCAACTCCATTAGATAAGTTCTCCAATTGGCCCTTCTCAGGACTGGCCATATTATTTAGGAAATGTATCTGTTTTTAATCACAGTACTAGGTTAGTTTTTTGTAGATTTTGGATGCTTGATATATATTATTAGAATACTTAATATATTTACATTTTGAATGAAGATTTTACTTTTTTAACTGGATAAAATTTTTTTAAAACTAACTTGGAAGGTAGACTTTGAATTCTAGTTATTTTTGAGATGTTTTTCTTCTAAGAGCATATAATAAATACTTTATTTGCTGTCAAGGTTATCTCTCAGAAGTGACAAGATTTGGGCTTGTAGAATGCCTTATTATTTTAAAGGACAAAATATGAAGGTCGCCCTAGCTGGTTTGGCTCAGTGGATAGAGCAGCGGCCTGTGGACTGAAGGGTCCCAGGTTTGATTCCTGTCAAGGGCACATGCCCGGGTTGCGGGCTCGATCCCCAGTGAGGGACGTGTAGGAGGCAGCCAATCAATGATTGTCTCTCATCATTGATGTCTCTATCTCTCTCTTCCTCAATAAAAAATTATATTTAAAAAATAAATAAATAAAATATGAAGGTAGAAAAATATGGGCAGTATCAGGCATGTTCCCTAAACTTTAAGAAATAAGGTTGATACTTTAAAATTAAGGGGGGAGATAAAGTTGTTCAGGTAATGGTGCTGAAATGATTAGATATTCATAAGGGAAAATAAAAATATATTAGATTCCTTCCTCATACCATGCTTAAAATAAATTTGTAATAAACAAAAGACATAAATGTTAAAACCAAGAATCAAACTTCTTAGAAGAAAACACAAGAGAAAATTTTTATGTTATTGAGTCAGGTAAGAACTATTTTTAAATAAAGTATAAAAGATATAGCTCATTTTAAGAAAAGATTCATAAATTTGACTAAATAAAAATTTTAAGGCTCTGTTTAATAATAAACAACATAAAGTTACAAGACAGATTACAGACTGAAAAAAATATTTTCAAACATACAAATTACCATGGATTAGTTTACATGATACATATGCATATGTATGTATGATATATATGTACATCTATCATGTATATTATATATGTGTGTATCTCCTATAACTAACTTATTTTTTAAAGTCAGGTTTATTGAGATATAATTTGCAAACAGGAAAACTTTCATTTTAGTATAGTTCTATGATTTTTGCAAATGCATACAGTTGTGCATTCAGCACTACAATTAAAGTATAGAATATTTATTTCATCTAAAAAAAGTTTTGTAGGCCCTCTTTGTAATCAATTCCTCTCTCCTTCCCCCCAGGCCCTTTAGCTCCTGACATTTATGTATGTTCTGTCCTTATATTTTTGCCTTTTTCAAATGTCCCTTCAATTGAGTCATATGTACAAAGCTTTTTTAGTCTGATTTCTTTCACTTAGCAAAGAAATATTTGAGGTCATCTCATTGCTTATATTAGTAGTTTTTCCATTTTTACTGCTGAGTAGTGTTCCACTATGTGGATATACAAGATTTTTGTTGTTTGTTTATCTATTCATCAGTTGAGGGACATTAGGATGTTTTCAATTTAGAGTAATTATGAATGTCACCACTGCAAAAATTTGTGTACAGGATTTTGTATGAACATGTATTTTCCTTTCTCTCATGTAAACATTACAGGATTTCTAGCTCATCTGATAAATAATATGTTTAACTTTATAAGAAACTGCCATACTGTTTTCCAAAGTGCTGTGCCATTTTTATTACCACCATTGATGTATGAGTATTTGCTTCCTTCCTTGCCATACTTTATATTGTCAGTTTTTAAGGCAGTTCTAAAAGGTAAGTTCTTGTAGGTCAGGGTATCTCATTGTAGTTTTACTTTGCATTTCCTTAATAATGAATGTTACCAAGCATCATTTTTGTGTGCTTCTCTGCCATCTGTATAAATTCATACAAACTAATTTTTAAAACAAAAAAATCCATTAGAAAATGAGAAAATTGTCTGAACAGGAATTTCCATAAAGGGAGTTAGAATAGTCAATACACATCTAAAATATGTTCAATAGTACTGTAGCCAGGTAAATGCAATATAACTTTAGGTCTCTCTGTCTAGCAAAACTGAGATAAAACACTTTGGGGCAAGGATGAAGGAAATGGAAATTTATACACACTACAAGTAGGGATGTAAATCAGTACCTATTGCTGACCTATATGATAATACCTCATAAGCTGAAGATGCATCTGATCTATGACCCACCAATTCCACTCCTAGGTATACACATATGGGCACAAAAATATATGTACAATTATATTTACTGTAAGAATGTATTAATGAAAAATAGAGATATTTAATAGTCAAAAAATGAATAAATAAACTCATACAATTGAATGAATTAAATCAACTGGTGTCAATCAATATGTTGGATTTTTAAATGTTGAATGAAAGAATAAGCCGGTTTCCAAATATATGTATACTAGAGGCCCAGTGCACAACATTCGTGCACTCGGAGGTGGGGGTGTGGGGGGGTTCCCTTAGCCCGGTCTGCACCCTCTTGCAGTCCGGGAGCCCTCGGGGGATGTCCAACTGCCAGCTTAGGGAGCAGGCCTAAGTCATCAGTCGGACATCCTTAGTGCTGCCGTGGAGCCTCTCCCGCCACCGCCACTGTGCTTGCCAGCCATAAGCCCGGCTTCTCGCTGAGTGGCGCCCCCCCTGTGGGGGTGCACTGACCACCAGGGGGCAGCTCCTGAATTGAGTGTCTGTCCTCTGGTGGTCAGTGTGCATCATAACGACCAGTCATTCCACCATTTGGTCAGTTTGTATATTAGCCTTTTATTACATAGGACTAGAGACCCAATGCACAAAAATTTATGCAAGAGTAGGTCTTCCTTCCCCCGGCTGCCTCCGGGACCCGGGACCCAAGTTTACCTCCTCCAGCCACCTGCAGGCACCCGGGACCTGGGCTGCTTCCCTCCTCCGGCCACCCGCAGGCATCTGGGACCCAAGCTGGCTTCCCTCGGGCCCTCCAGCCCCAGCTTCGTCAAGAAGGATGTCTGGTCTAATTAGCATATTACCCTTTCATTATTATAGATATGACATAGTAACATATATGTAGAAATTTTAAACATTCAAAAAGAGTATAAATTGTTTATGGATTCATACACATACAGTAAAAGTATAAAACAATTAATGGTAATAATGTGTATCAATTTCAGGATGGTGGTGTTCTATGGAAACAAAAGAAGGAGAAATGGATAGTAGAGAATGAGGCTTTAGCTGTCCCTGAAATATTTTACTTCTAAAAAAGAGATGTTATATTATTTTTAATTTATTTTAAATGTTCATAATTTAAAACTGTATCTAGTTCCCATCTTCCATTTCCATCTTCTCCTTGCAGAACCAGGCTCTCGGTTTTATCCTTACATCAATTTTTTTTAAGGTACACAAAATACTCTAGTGTTGACTCAAATATTATGTTCCCAGTATAATAACTTGATTCCCTGATTCATAAGACTTGATTCCTCTATTTTCATTAAGCCTGAGGTCCTTGGTAACTAAGGAGTTGATGGAGGACTGGAAGCTTCCCTTGCTTTGACCATGCCTTTCCCCCAACTGGTGTCCCACTCTTGCAGTCATATAGATGGAGGCCAATTTATTTGTTGATATACTTTCTTAGTGCCTACCGTTGTCAGTCTGTATTTCTGAGTCTGTCTTAAGCCTAGAGTCCCTGAGGTTGTGATTTGTCTGCTTTTTGGATCACCTCCTGTAATTAGTGTTAGATCCTTTGACACCCACTGCATTCATAAACTATCTTTGGGATATGGAACTGAACTCCAGACTGGATTTCCACCAGCTCTGTTGCCTAAAGCCTGTCCCCATCTAGTGAATGAGTGTAATGGATAGCTCCAGCTAAGGGTGATGAAAATTTACAGCCCTCAGCACTTGCTAAGCTTTCAGACTTCCTTCCTAACCTGTGTCAGACTGATCAGATTAAACCTCTTGATATCCAGGCCCTCAAAATAGAAACCCATTTATTAGGACACAGCTGTCTCTTTTTACCTTCCCTCACTCCTCAGACCTAGAGATAAAGTACTTGGAAATAAAACCTTCTGTCTAAGAGATGACTGGAACATCATGAGTCCCTTAAGTTTGTGCCCAGGAAGGCAGGCATGCTCCCTAGCTACTTGCTTTATAAAATACAACACTGTTAGCAAGCCTTTTGCCTTAGGTCCCTGAATAGGTCTGCATTTAAACAGCGTGGTCCTTCTATCTGAAGATTTCTCTCTGACTCTATACTAGGTTGGATTCTTGCTTCTCTCCAAGACCTCTCTATCACCCTTTTAGAGACAACAGCTCATGCCTGATTTAGCCTCTTTAGCAACTGGACTATACCCAACCTGAAGCATCATCATCTTCAAGGCTACTGACTCTGATCCCAGCCCATTCCTCAGGCCAGCCCTTAAGGCAAGCATATGAAAAGAGAGTTAAAAAGTATAGAGGAGCAGAAATGTGTTTGTTGCCCAACTGATGCCTAGAGCCTAATTCCATGACAAACCTTTGGGGATTAATGACCATCAAGACACAGTCCCTGCCTGCCTTGAATGGGTTGTAGAGAAGCAAAGGCAATGGGTGAATGAAGCAGCAGCTAGGCAGAAGCAGAGGCTAGGGAAATTTATCTCATGGAGGCTTCTTGCCAAATGTCTTTTCAGGAATTGGGGATAAGAAGTGATGCCCCCTCCTCCAAGTGGAATACAGAGTTTTATAGGGACCTTGTGACAGTAGAAATCCCAGCATTATGTGTCTCTACATCATCCCTGTAAGGTAATGGCCAAGGACCACAAATGATGAGCAGAGATGAGATGGCAGGCTCTCGGTCTTCTGCTTATATTCCATTTTTTGAAGAACAGGGCTTTTCCCCAGTAGATCTAAGAATCTGGTACGACATGAACTACATATTCCTAAATATACTTTATTAGCATGAAGGATAGGAGTTGAATTGGGCAGGATGAAGAATTTGAGAGTTGTAGAATTTGTGAGCATTTTGGAGCTGTAGCTGTAAGTTACCAATATGATGATGGCCATAATGCTGCAGAGGTGAGAAGGGTGCCATGCAGCTTTGTGAAAGGTTGTAGGGAGACAATGCTATTGAGACAAGTAACATGCCGGTGTGGTTATCCCTGGGTAGCACTGCTAACATATTATTTGAAGGTCACTTTGACTTCCTTACGAAAGCCTGCCGGTTATCCTTTGTGCCTTAGAATTTCTCAACATATTTTACATTTACAAACACTGACAAAAAGAATTAAGTCTAAGAAGTACCTTTGTTAGAAAAGGTAGTTTATGTACACTTGGTATTCTGGGGTAAGGGTGGATGGCATTTAATGAACAAGTGAAACAGGAAGAAGGAGAAATGACTGATTAGTTTCTTGGTAGTGGGAAGATTGAGGTTGGAGATATAACTTTAGGGTCTGGCTGGTTATTCCTGTCTGGCTAGTAGGCTGGGGTAGTAACCTGGGACAAGCTATTTTGATCTGACAGGTAAAAAAAGGGGGTTCTGTCTAAAGCAAGATATCACTATGGTTTACATTCCAAACAGATATTTTGAGAAAGAAAAGAGGTGCTAACCACAGGCAATGCTGTGATTATACCAGGCTTGTGCATGATAGTACCAGGCACAAACAAAATCTAAAGTCACCCTGAATATAAATACACGGGGTTCCTTAGATTAGAGCAATCTTGTTGATGCCTTTGTAGAGGTAAAAGATGACCAATATGAACATCCCAGTGGCTGCTGGCGTAGGTGGAAGTGAGCCACTTGTTATTGGAACAGCCATGAGGTTGGTGTTATATTACTGAGAGGCAGAGCTCAGTGAGGAAATCCACTCTGAAGGTGGCCCAGGGAAACGGAATTCTTGGCATGGGGCACAGAAAGCCTCTGGCTTCTCCCAGCAGGGATTTGTTCTCGTGTATGTCTTCTACCTCATTCCATTCCATTTCTTTCACCTTTTGACCTGCGGTTATCTGAAATCATGAGTCAAAGAAAGTAGAACCTTAAGTTAGCCAAAGTGAACAAATAAAAAGAGGGCAGATTGCTGACAATCTTCTATGCCATGCAGGTGATTTGAGAGAGGATTCTCTGAGGGCAAGCAGAGGATTTGCTTAGTCTCTTCATATATTATTGCCAGTTCATGATGAGGGACAAGAGGATGTCACAAAATCCTGTCCCCAGGGAAAGTGCTGAGTCAGATCACTGAAAACAATGAGAGGAAGCCTTTGCCATGTCCTGGCAGAAAGGACTGGTCTACAGATCTGTATGGTACCTAAGAATCAAGTTTTATTTCTGTAGAAAAAGTTGTTTGTAACATGGCATTGTCTGGCCATGTTTTAATAAGGGAATGCTGTTGCAGAAAGCAGCACTGACCTTACAGGAGATTTAGAAATGCATGCACTTCAGTAGATGCTGGTGTGGAGAGGTAATAATGGTCAGGAATTGAATAGAATAATGTACATTTCCGCAAACTTCAATTGAGGACTTTAGTTCCTACTGGAACTTAGCTGAGAATTCTTAGAATTGTATTAAGAATTAAGTCAGCAAGATATGTTCATGATGACTTTTTAAAGTTATAAGAACATTTAGAAATGCATGCACTTTAGTAGATGCTGGTGTGGAGAGGTAATAATGGTCAGGAATTGAATAGAATAATGTACATTTCCGCAAACTTCAATTGAGGACTTTAGTTCCTACTGGAACTTAGCTGAGAATTCTTAGAATTGTATTAAGAATTAAGTCAGCAAGATATGTTCATGATGACTTTTTAAAGTTATAAAAAATGCACACTAACATTAAAGTTTGAAGGGCATCAGGTTGACACTAAAGCCCAAGCATACTGCGAAATGTTGATTTCTCTTTCCCATAAAAGAATTTCATTTCCTCAAGCCACACACAAAAATTAGTGTGGTGTTTTATCAGACTTCAGTTTCCTGAACACCTTGTTTCCATCAGAAGTTTATTTGTCAATTTCAGAATAGCTACTGACCATCTGAGAAGGAACACTATAGGCCATTAAACTGTTAAACAGGAGCTCTGTAGGAATCTTGTTACACTCATTATACCCTGTGTACAGGCATGATGTTTCAAGATAACAAGATCTTTGTAAGAATCTTATTACAGCAACTGATAAGACTAGCAACCTGTATAATCAAATGTGAGATCAAGATAAACTTTGAAAAGAAAGAGTTTTTAAATCAATTTACAGATAAGAGCAGAATATGACAAAGTAAGAAATTAGGACCTTATAAATTTGGGCTTTAAAAAGGGTATTTTAAAAAGAAATAGCAGCCCTGGCTGGTGGCTCAGTTGGTTGGAGCATCATCTCATGCACTGGAAAGTTGCCAGCTCCATTTTTGGTCAGAGAATATACCTAGGTTGAGGGTTCAATAGGGCACGTACAGGAGGTAACCCATCAATGTGTTTCACATAGATGTTTCTCAGTCTAAAATCAATTTAAAAAACAAAGAGAGAAATTGCATGCATGCCAAGAAAGTTGACACCCACTGTTTATAAAGATAATTTATTCCATTTTAAGATATGATCATTATTTTCCCCCTTATATTTGAACCCAAATCCATTCCTTTCCCTCTGGAATAATAAATGTCTAAGATTTTCAACTTCAGTTTATTATATCCCTGTGAGTCTTCCCTTCTCCAGGTGAAATACCAACAAGCTACATTTTGCATATGACATATTTTCTAGTCCCTTCACCTCTGGTCGTATTTCACTTGGTTCATGCAGGTGTAGACTGACTAGCTTAGAGTAGGCCACTACACCTCTTTTCTTCTGAGCATCATACTAGAATTCTAAAATTGCATTTGCTGTATTTTGGTAGCCACATCCTGCAGAGGAAGAAGATTGTGCTGACCACGAAGTGATGTAGGCCAGTAAACCAACAATCCAGAGATGGTAGGCTACTTTGGAATTTATGAGGAATGGCTATGAGGAATCCTCATCTGTCTTAGGAACACTGGCTGTTTTCTTCAGTTCCTTTAAGGGGAAGAGGAGCAAATCTATTCAAGGATGACCTCAGGGAATCCAAAACAAATAAGTGTCAAAAGTAGTAAGGGGCTAGACTAGACATCACTAGCATAATTTAATGGCTTAAAACCCTAATTAGAAGAGGGATTTCCTAAAGCCTCAGAAGCATTCAAGGCAGCTTAAAAGTTCTGCTACTTTTCAACCCATATTTTCACCACAATGTTTAATGCTTCCTGGGCCAGAAGTAGGCATGTAATATTCATGCTTTGCATGCATGAGAATTACCTACTTTTAAATTTAACAGAAATATCCTCCTAATCACAGAAGAATATTTCTGTTGAATTTCATGTGAGTTAACTAAGGAATAAGGATTTGCTTATCTGCATGTTAAATTAACATTTCATTTGAAAAGCAAAGCAGTTAAGCAACAAGGAATGATAGACCCAGAACACCTTGTTCTAGGATCTGTTTTATTTTGTCATAAGGTCATGACTATATTCAAAAGACTTCCCTTATGGGGTGTAATGTGGGGATAAGGACACATATGTAATAATTTAATCAATAAAAAAATTAAAAAAATACTTCCCTTGCCCTTAAAATACCTAATCCAGGAGAAGTTATCTAATGTATTTTTTAAAGTAGTAAGAATGTACGCTATTGGCTCACATGAAGAGATAGACTGTTCCACCTCTGACAAAAGACATTTTGGAAAAGTTGTACATAAACATTTTTTTGTAAATTAAAGTATTTTTTCATTTACTTATACTAAATGCTTTTGAAATGCTTGATAACATTTGTGCTTCTTTGTAACATAAGCTTTTTACAAACCTTTGTGATTTATTTTTTGTAACTAACTCTATATCAACCATTTAAAATCTGGAGGGCAATGATATTTTAGAAACTCTCTTATGGCCCAGCCGGTGCTCATGCCACATTGAACTGATGATCCATGCACCAAAAGGTCGTAGGTTCGATTCCAGGTCAGGGCATATGCCTGCATTATGGACTCCATCTCTAGTGTGTGTGTGTGGGGGGGGGGTGCAGGAGGCAGCTAATCAATGAGATGTTTCTCTCTCATCAATGTTTCTATCTCCCCCTTCCTCTCTCTAAAAAAATCAATAAAAATATATTTTTAAAAAAACCTCTTATGAAGTAATTACATTTAGGTATGATTATTTGTTTTTGAATTTTAGACATTTATGTATTACATTTCCTTAAAAGACGGTACACCTGTATTTCACATATTGGAAATTAAATCAGTAATTAACTATGATGATTTAAATCAGAAGAATCATTATATTTGAGTATGATATATAATGACACTCAAATTTATTTTGCTAATTCAAGAGGTCTTTAGGCACAGCACTTTTGAACTATCATCGGTACTAATAATCATAGTCACAATTTTAGAAGTCATTGAGCATTGAGTGAACACTTACAATATATAAAAACATTATTAATAAGTATCATGTTATAAGAACAGTTAAGATGTGTTTCTGTTCTTCAAGAGTTTCACTACAAAAGAGTTATGTAAGTGTATGTTATAAACTATATAACAGGCTGTGCTATAATATACATGCTTTTACAACAAAGGCATGAATAAGATACTTCATCTTTTAAATTTAAAACGCATTTTTACATGTTTAAATGACTAATGAAATGGTAATGTCCATATTTTTTCCACTTTTAGAATATTTTTCATTGGTTTGTTAAGTATTAATACAATAAATAATGCATATAAACCACCATTATCTTTTCCTGTGTTTTCCAATGTCCTACAAAATGAGTTGTATTAAATCATCATCATAAAAAAACAAAATCCCAAGTCTGAGCAATGTGGAAAAGGACTTGACATTCCTCTTTTATAAGTGAACTGCCAGCTGGGGCCATCACTCAGACCGGAAACAGGAATTCAGCAAGTGGGTCAAAGGGAGACTCAAGATTTCAAACAGGAAGCGACCTGGAATCTGCTTCTCGCTGCCAGAGGTTGCTAGTGTAAAGCTCCTGGGGAAAGATGATCCTGCCTTTGTAGTCAGAAGGTCATTCGGAGGATTAAGCTGAGGGGCTCACGTTGTGCAGTATGCTTATTGAAAGGTGGAACCAGACCGAACCAGCTAATTTTAGTCTGAACCTATGACATTTAGCCTCCCATGTGATGTAGAGCAAATCATTCAGCCTTTCTGGGTCATAATTCTTTCATGTGCATATAACTCAAATGTCTTGGCTCCATTAGACAATGTAAACACATAAAAGCAGCATTTCCATTAAATAGCAAAATTCCTAGTGGAGGAGACACCACCAACTTCATTGCTAGAAATTAGCCTACTAAAATGTCCCCTGGGGACAGCTGAGGCTTCCTAGGCACAGTCTTAGGTACACTCAGACCCAGCCTGTGTTTTTCTACTTGTCACTCTCTGACGTGGCTCTTTAGTACACCACTAGCCTTCCCTTTTCCACATCCCCCTTCTGTAGGTAGTACTGGCAGAGAAAACTTGTGTCCCCTACCATCCTTTTCAACTTCCATTAATTCCCCTTAACAAAATATAGATTGGGCTTCTAACATTTATTAAGACTTTACTTGCCCTAACCGGTTTGGCTCAGTGGATAGAGCGTCGGCCTGCGGACTGAAGGGTCCCAGGTTCGATTCTGGTCAAGGGCATGTACCTTGGTTGCGGGCACATCCCCAGTAGGAGGTGTGCAGGAGGCAGCTGATCGATGTTTCTCTTTCATCGATGTTTCTAACTCTCTATCCCTCTCCCTTCCTCTCTGTAAAATATCAATAAAATATATTTTTTTTAAAAAAAGACTTTACTGAAAATCCCTGTGTAAAAAATGAGGAAATAAAAAAATTTAGATGATACAATTAAACTTTACTTAACACTTAATGAAGCAGACAATCACCATTTGAAGGACTGCAAAATGGGCTGGAAGGCAGGATGCTTTTATTGGGTAAAGAATAAAGGAAGAAAAAAAATACAAAAATATCTGGTTGGCTGGAGCCACATAGTCAACCTTGTTTGGGGTGAAAAGGAACAAGAAAATATGTATAGAGCTCAGACTTGGCTTGATGTTTAGGGATTGGCTGACTGGACATACTGCATTTCTGGTCTAGCAGAGCATTTACAGGGACATCAAAGTTATCTAAGTTTTGATTTGTTGATGTGCCACCCTGGGGAGGAATGGCTCCATCTTGGGCCTAGAGATTTATTTCAACATGAGCAAGGGAAGGAAAAAATAGAACACATGAAGACTCCCTCTCCCTCCCTCCCTCCCTTCCAGTGAACAGTTATTGAATAACTAATAACATCCACTATGTGCCAGGCATGTATAAGTGAAAACAGATGTGGTTCCTGCTCATGGGTCCCATAGTCTAATAGAGGAGGCAGACATTAACTAAATATGTAATCACTCAAATAAAAATCATTGTAAGTTGATAAATGCTTTGAAGAAAAAGTAGAGTTATAGATAAGGAGGAGCTTACTTAAGTCGGGGGAGTCAGGACAAGAGTTCTTGAGGAAATGAGAGTAGAGCTGAATGCTGAAGGATTCATGGGCCTTCAAGAGGCTAAGGAGGATGGACCGAGAAAGAACATTCGATACTGAAGGAACAGCTTGTGGGAAGGCTCTGAAGCAGGGAGGGTCTGGCCCTATTTGAGGAACTGAAAGGAGAACTGTCTGAGAGGGAGAATGATATGAGAGCAGAGGAGAAAGTTAGGTAGATCTTGGGTAGAACCATAGGAAGCCATTGAAGGGTTTGAACAGGGGAGTGGCATGGTCAGATGTGAAATGCCAACCCCATGGGGATAGAGTGCACATACCTCAAACAGTAGGCAAAAAAGACAAAACTAGGAGCAAAGCAACTGTGCTAGGAAAAGAAATATGGACTTTGTAAACTGTACGCATTTTATTTTAAAAGTATTAAAAGAATAAGCAACATCCATACAAAACTGTATACAAATGTTCAAAGCAGCATTATTCATAATAGCCAAAGAGTGGAAACAACCCAAATGTCTATTAACTGGTAAATTGATAAATAAAATGTGAAATGTCCGTACAATGGAATTACAAATGTCCATACAATTGGCAACGAAAAGAAATGAAGTACTGATACATGCTACATGGATGACCCTTGAACACATTATACTAAGTAAATGAAGTGAGACACAAACAATGACATATTGTATAATTCCATTTATATGAAATGTACTGTATTGGCAGATCTATGGAGACACAAAATAGATTATTGGTTGCTTAGGGTTAGAGATGAAGTAGGGAATGGACTGCTAATGGGTATAAGGTTTCTTGGAGGGGTGGGGGTGGGGGGGCAAAATTGTCCTAAAGTTAGATGTTGGTGATGACTGCACAACTCTGAAAATATACATGCATGTATGCATGCATAAATAAACAACTTTAAGTGGGTGAATTGTATGATATCTGATTATATCTCAATGAAGCTGTTAAAAAAGAAAATAATTTTAAAAAGAATCAGGAACTAGGCTTATCTATAAAAATGGATCTCAATCCTAAATTTCTTCTGATGTTATCTTCATTGTACTCCAAATAATTGACCACAATGACTGTCTTGCTAGAGTGAGTTGGGAGGATTTATGCCTCTATTAATACATGTTAGAATGGTAGAGTTGAGCCCATTGTTCATCTAAATTGGCAGTACCAAGCAGCTGTTTCAGGTAATCACACCAGAACTGCAAAAGGCACCAAAAGAGTGCTCAATTCTTTCAGTCTTTTAAGAGTGGTCTTAATTTGTGAAAATAACACCGTTTCTCTTTTTAGTAATTTCCTTTGAAAAACTAACCCTATGAGTTTTCTTAAAATCTTATTTTCATTAAAATTGTTAAACTTTAAGATATTGCCTTGTAAACATTTATTTTCTATTTTTAAAATCTTGATTAGGAACATATGAATCATTATTTATTGAATACATCATAGGTTCAAAATAGCTGTAGAGAAAGGAAATGTGAGGTTCAGCAGGTGGCAATGCGTTTGCTTTCGCACCCGGAGAAGGCCAAGGTTTCTTAGGGAAGCATTCCTGGCATCTGTATTAACCAGTTTCATAGTCCCTCAGCGGGTGTGTGTGTGTGTGCGTGTGTCCAATTTCATTTGATTTGTGCTGTTGACTGTTAGGTTTTTATAAAAATGCACTTCATTTCCTTTCCTGGCTTTCGTCTTACTGTTGTGCATACCGAAGTGGAATTCAGGCTTACCCACCTGGGTGCAGGCTGGTTAAAGGTGCCGTGTTTTGTGTATGAGGAAGCTGAGCCTCTCGGATAAGGCACCGTGATTTGATTGCCTGACCAGCTACTGAGAGGTTTTCCCATGGGAACTCAACTCTCTGGATTTCTGTTTTAGGAAAACGCCTTCATTTTCCGACCTTCAACCTCTATCTTTTCAAGTCTCATACTTAGGAATAAATGTCTTTATTGAGTATCACTTGATGTTGCCTTTGCTTAGAACCGACTTTAAGATTAGAAGAGGTGCTTATTGGCGTGGTGTCACTGGAGGGGAAAGGAGATCGAAGGTGACTTTTCTTTTGGGCCATTTGTTTCCCCAAAAGTAACAACTACAAAAAAAAAATCCCATCTATTTATCCTATTGTGATTAAGTAACAGTAACTGAATACTTGTCCAGCTGTTTTCAACAAAAGGCAGTAAACAGCACTAGGGCTCTGACCTAATGGATTTTAAAAGAGGAATGTCAAGGTCATTGGAAATTAAGTCTTTCAGGACTGTCTCTCACATGGGTTACACGTCTCCAAATTTCTTTTTTTTTAAAATATACTTTATTGATTTTTTACAGAGAGGAAGGGAGAGGGATAGAGAGTTAGAAACATCAATGACAGAGAAACATTGATCAGCTGCCTCCTGCACGCCCCCCACTGGGGATGTGCCCACAACCAAGGTACATGCCCTTGACCGGAATCGAACCTGGGACCTTTCAGTCCGCAGGCCGACGCTCTATCCACTGAGCCAAACCAGTCAGGGCTCTCCCAATCTTCTTGCTTCCTCTGTGGCCTCCTTAAGATCCATTCTCTGCAGGAAAAATATTTATTTATTTATTTATAAAGTAAACCGTGGGTGTCTCCCCCTATTTAAAACTGTTTTCCACTGCACTTTGAGTCAACTCCCAATTCCTTTCCCAATTCCTCTCTTGGCTTACAGAGCCTACAGGATCTGGCCCATGTTTGTTTGCTTCTCCAAGTTTATTTCTTCTTACATTCTCATTTTTCTCCTCAAACCCAACCTAGGGCCTTTGAGTTAGTGGTTTACTTCGCCTGGAAAGCCCTCTCCTCTGGTGTCGGTTGTGGAAATCGCTGTTTCTCCTCCTCACAAGGGCCGCCCCTCAAGTAGCCGCCCGATCATAGCCACCATCACATCACCTGGGATGTTTCCCTGTGTGGGGCTTACGCCCACAGACGTTCTCCCCTCCTGCTTGGGTCCCTCCGTCCCGCCCGCCCCCTAAGACCCCCCCAAACCCTAGACCAGTCTTCGTCGCTGCCCACTCGACAGCCTGGAGTCATGCCTAACATTTGCAGGCGCTCACACACACACTTTGAATCAATGGACATAGGAATGCTCTTTCCTCCCTGCCTGTCTCCCACACAGGGCAAAACTCAGGTTTTTACAGAGAGGAGAGAGGAGAGAGGGAATAGAGAGTTAGAAACATCGATGAGAGAGTAACATCGATGAGAGAGAAACATCGATCAGCTGCCTCCTGCACACCAGCTACTGGGATGTGCCCGCAACCAAGGTGCATGCGCTTGACCGGAATCGAACCTGGGACCTTTCAGTCCGCAGGCCGACGCTCTATCCACATTGGTTATGCTCATATGCATGCATACAAGTCCTTCGGTTGCGATACTCTTAACCGCGTCTTTCTCATCTGTCAGGTACGTCCACCCCGAGGAACAGATGCCCTTGAGGAGGCGCAGCTTGACTGGCCTGGCCTCCCGATTCTCAGGGCAATGCTCACACCAGCTTCCACCCGGGGCTCGCCTTCTCCGTGGCCAATGCTTTTACCCCCGAGTCCGATGCGCGTGGAGACGTCGCGATGAGCACTAGGGCCCCGGGGTTCCCGGATGCTAATGGTCGCGGTTCCGTAGGGCCGTTGGCTGGTTGAGCTCTGAGTGGTCCTCCCGGGAGATGCTGAGGAGAAGGGGCGGAGCCACCGGAGGGATGAGCCGCACTTGAGCGGTCAGCGCTGGTGGGGCTGCCGCTTGGGAAAGGGCCCGGAGTGAGAAGAAAGCGAAGCTTGCTTGTGACGGAGAAGGAGTCCAGCGGACCCCAGGCGGTAAGACTGAGGGGTCCCAGGGAAGGAGGCAGGGCCTGGACCCAAACCCACCGAGCAAGCCAACGCTTGAGGTTCTTTGCCGGAGGAAAGGGTTAAACGGTTTCCAAGGTAACGGATCAGGAAGCGCGCAAGACGTTCGCCGCAGGTTCATAGGTTAGCCGGAGTTTAAAGCTCCCACGGCTGTGCGGGTTCTGGCCAATGGAGAGGCCGTCTCCACCTCACGTGACGTGGAGGCCGCGCCACTCGCCGCCGCGGAGCACGTGAGAAGCTTTTCTCTTTTCTTGGCTTTTTTAAAAGCCCACCCACTTTTGCGCGGGCTAGGTCACGAGGTTCTTCTCGCGAGAGGGCGCACCACCCTCTCGCGAGAGTGAGTGGGAGGCGTGGGGACTCGGTGGTGGTGCGGGCCAGAGCTGCGGCGGCG
>NW_005370127.1:1896122-1902876 GCF_000412655.1 Myotis brandtii
GCGGCGGCGGGAGGTGGGGCTGCGAGGGATGGAGCGGCCCAGTTCCGGCGCCCCAGCCTCCGCCTGTCCGCAGCCTTTGCTCCGACTTGGGGCTGCTCTGAGCTGCGCCTTCGCTTGGATGTGGGAGGAGGGCGGGAGGAGGCAGCGGAGGGAGGAGCGGGGCGGAGGGGAAAAGCCTGGGGCACGGGGCGAGGGTGTGTGTGTACAGAGGCTGAAGAGTCCTCCCGGGGTCCAGCGTGCGGCGGCGGCGGAGCTGCAGTCCTTAGAGTGACAAGTTCACCCATCCCCCGGGTGGTCTTCAGAGCCGTGTTCGCTCGGTGCGTGTGCTTAGATTGTGTGCGTGGTGCGCGCACAGGAGGGTGTGCAGGAGGGAGAGGACATTGCACTTTGTCCCCGAACAGCAGCATCCTTCACTGTCAGAATCCTTGAGCCCTGGAACCAGGCGCAACCCGTGTGGCAGAAATGGAAGGCGTCAAGCAGCTCCTCAGAGGGTTGAAATTTGCATTTTCGGTCAGATTTTCTCTAAGGCTGTTAGTCGTTTAAATGCTGGTCATCCGTATTCCGAATGGATTGAGTATACGTCTGTTATTCCAGGCACCTAAGCTGCTTTATAAAAAAACAAACAAACAAACAAACAAACACATAGATGTGACCAAAGTATTAAAAACGTTGACAAAAAGACTATAGGAATACAAGCTAAACCACCACCGTAATATGATTTGGTAACAATTCTTTTCTTCTGCTTAACCCCGTGCTCTAAAGCCTTATTAAACTGAAGGTGATTTGGCTTAAGATGTTAAGGAAATTTCAGGACGAGAAATACTGCTGAGACATCTACTGGCCTGGTGCAAACGTGAGTTAAGAATTCAGGCTCTCTTTTCAGCTTTGTGATTATTCAGTCCCTCGCAAAGCATGTAAGCTTTCCTTAGCTTCTTCCCACCTTGTTAGGGATGTTATAATGATTGATATTGATATGTGTGGAAATACTCAGAAAATACGGGGTTCTTGATAATGCAAAGATGATTTTAATTACTATTTTAGAGTAAATGGAAGTATAGTTCTCAGCGCATGATTAGGACATTTAAAATATTGTGATTTAATGAATCTTTTAAAAAACAGTTCGTTTTCACGTAATACCCTGGTTTTCATACTTTTTATGTTCCTTCTAGCAGCACTGCTGCAAGGGTTGCCAGTGAATTTCACTGTTAGTTGCAGCTATAACCGAGCAGTTTGTGAGAGGTCAAAGAATGTAGGGCAGTTGGAACAAATGGGATCCCAAGCTGAACTGGTAACTAGTCATTAGTGTATGTCCGTACGTACCCACATAACTGCGTTATTGATAAAGACTAGTGATATGGTACTTGCCGAAGACCCTGAACAACAGTGAGAAATTCTCTAGCTTCTGATCTCCTGGGGTAAGTCTAGAAACTGAAGAAGTCTTTTGCTTTAGAGGCTGGAAGAAGGATAGTACATTTAATATGTATATGTGTAAATATTATATACATATTTTTTAATTCTAGGAACTTAACTTCTAGAAAAGGAAATCAAACCCAATCAGATGATACATTATTGCTCATTTTTAGGGAAGTTTTCACTTATAAATAGTCAATGGAGTTCTGTCTGTACTTGGAGAAAATGTGAAAAACTTAGGAAATGTCTTTTTGAGAATGGGAAAAAGAGACCCATCTATATTAAAAAAGTTCCTTCCCGTTCCATATTGGCAAAGTGATATTCAGGGATAGAAAAATGGACTTATTTATTTTTACTAGTCTTTATAACCTTTTGGCAAGGGTTTCAAGCTTTTAGGATGCAAGTGTTAGTTATTTTGTCTTGCCTTTGAAAAGTAATTGAAGTAACTTTGGGTAGAATAATTATTTAAGTAAGCTGAATTTGTTCTTTTTCTGTCAAGTCACCTACCTTTTTTTTTTTAAAATATATTTTATTGATTTTTTTACAGAGAGGAAGGGAGAGAGATAGATAGTTAGAAACATTGATGGGAGAGAAACATCGATCAGCTGCCTCCTGCACATCTCCCACTGGGGATGTGCCCGCAACCCAGGTACATGCCCTTGACCGGAACCGAACCTGGGACCTTTCAGTCCGTAGGCCGACGCTCTATCCACTGAGCCAAACCGGTTTCGGCTAGTCAACTACCTTTTAATAATAAAATGAACTACTTGGACAGAACAAGGAGTGGGGGCAGGTCAGGAAAAGTTACCAGCTTAGCTTGGGCTTGAGTTAAGAGTGTCTATATTGGTGAAGTGGGGAAAGGAAAGAAAAATACTTTATCAGTTTAAAAACAGACCAAACTTTTATACATAAAAGTTCATTTTATTTTAAAATATTTACTAGAAATTGAGGCATTTGAAATACAGGGTGGGCCAAAAGTAGGTTTACAGTTTGCATAGAAAATATTACAGCCTACACTAATAAAAGAGAATGATGCAAATTGACTGTACCTTCATGACCCCCACAAGCTAATCAGGAGTGAGTATGCAAATTAACCCAACAAAGATGGTGGGTTAATTTGCATATGCAGGCGCCGAGCAGCTGGGGGCAGGACGCAGGTGTTCTGCACCACCTCAGCCACTCTGGGCCTCTGGGCAGCATGGGAAGACAGAAAGGTGGGCTCCGGCCGGAGCTAAGGTGGTGCTGGCAGCCAGGAGAAGGAAGGCTCGTTCTTGCATGAATCTTCGTGTATCGGGCCTCTAGTCTACACTAATAAAAGAGAACATGCAAATTGGTGTCACTCCGCTACGCCCACCCGCCAGATGAGTATGCAAATTAACCCAACAAAGATGGTGGTTAATTTGCATACACAGGCACAGAGCGAAGACTGAAGACAATGTAGAAGGAAGCCAAGCGCTGCAGAAGGGAGCGAAGCTGCGGAGAAGCAAGTGGGGCGGCGGAGGTGGGAGGGAAGCAAGCAGGGCGGCGGAGGTGGGAGCGAAGCCCGCCTCGGTGGGTTTCGCTCCCTTCTCTGCTTTGCTCCAGCCGCAGGATGCTCAATGCAGGAGCGGAAACCACTGCAAGGGGCCTCTAGTCTATATATATAAAAGTCCAAGGGACTGGCTGGCTGGCCAGTAGCTATGACAGGCACTGACCACCAGGGGGCAGATGCTCAATGCAGGAGCGGAAACCACAGGCATGGAAACATGACTGATGAATCTGAGGGAAGGGGGAGGGGTGAGGGAGGGAAGAGATTAACCAAAGATCTTATATGCATACTTGAGGCCGGTGCACGGATTTGTGCACTGGTGGGGTCCCTTGGCCTGGCCTGTGGGGATCGGGCCGAAACTGGCTCTCTGACATCCCCTGAGGGGTCCTGGATTGCAATAGGTTGCAGGCCAGGTCGAGGGACCCCACTGGTGCACAAATCCGTGCTCCAGGCCTCTAGTCCTAAATAACAAAAGCCTAATATGCAAATTGTCCCCTTGAGAGTTTGACCACTCGCTGTGACGTGTGCTGACCACCAGGGGGTGGCGTGAAACAAAGGAAGGCCCTGGCTGGCAGCCAGCAGCTGGCAACCGGCAGCCGGAAAGAAGGCCCTGGACAGCAGCCAGAAGACTCCAATCGGCCCTGATCTCCGGCCAGGCCTAGGGACCCTACCTGTGCACGAATTTCCTGCACCAGGCCTCTAGTATTAAATAATAGTACAAGAATAAACTCTTGTTTTATGTACTCACAACTGTAAACCTACTTTTGCTCCACCCTGTATATAGGTTAGAAACTTGGCAGGATAAAAGGAGAAAACATTTTTAACATTTTTGGATTAATCTGAGAATGTTTCATGGGAAGAAGTAAGAGGTGATGTAGTGGCCTGAAACAGGGAGTATGTTTACTTGAGTTAAAATGAGGTAAATTGTAAAGAGTTTTAGGTTTTGGAATCTGGCAGATCTATAAATATTACTGAGCCTCTTTTTCCTCATCCTGAAAAGAGAGTTAACGTACCTCAAAAAGTATTGGGAAGAGCATAGTAGTTGCTTACTCAGTCTTTTTTCATTGACCTCTTTTAATGTCTTGAGGATTATTTGTGAGGAACAAAAACCCATTTGAATTAACTTACTTAAAAAAAAGGTGTTTGTCAGACCGTTAGATGACTGCCCCTAAAGTCTATTGTATGAAGTCTACTTCAGCTCAGTGTCCTAGGAACCAAAATATCTTCAGAGGGTTAGTCTTCTAGTTTTTTCCTGGGAATTCATGGTCTTATTCTCTGCTGCTCTGTTTTCTGCTACTAGTACTCTGTTATGTCTCAGTTTTGTTTTTTTTTTTTTTTCAGATTGTCCCTCTCTTTAAAGCTCCTGGTTTCTGCTTCCCCATAACTTTGGTTTGCATGAAACGTTGATTTGTCATGGTGCCAACACCAGACTCACTTTGATATTGAAGTATGATTCTCAACAAATACCTCTGTATCTGAATTCTGAATTTCTAAAGAGAGAATCTGATTGGTTAGGTACCCACTTCCAGTTCAGTGGGCTGTGGTTGGGGGAAGATGAAAATGGGAAAATGGATGGAGAGGAGACTTAGGTGTGTCTCACAGTTTGTACTTTTTTAGACTGAGTACCGAAAGTTCTCTAAGAAAGGGGTGTGGACAGGGAGGAAAGGAAGGGTACCTCTGATGTATTTAACATCCTGCAGTTTTGAGTTTTTCCCCTAGAACTTTATTGAACTTGTTTTAAGCAATGTTTTCTTTCAGGACAGATTTTCCTAGATATATGATTTAGGGCAAATTATGTAACTGTTATGTGCTTCATTTTCCTTATATGTAAAACCGGTATGATAACAGCAACTTCTGTTGTGAGAAATCTGAATTCTGTTTAATAGCATTTAAGCAGTGCCTGGCTGGCACAGTATAAGGATGTATATATTACTGAGTACATTCTGGCAGGTACTATGATATGGGCTTCTACAGCATTCAGAGATGAAAGAATATAATTTCTGCCCTGGCCTGTGTGGCTCAGTTGGTTGAGTGTTAGTCTTGTGCATCAAAAAGTTCACCAGTTCTAGTCCAGATCAGAGCACATCCTCAGGTTGTGTGTTTGATCCCTGGTTGGGACATATGTGGAAAAAACCGATTGATGTTCTCTCTCAGATCGATGTTTCTCTCTCTTCCTCTCCCTCTCTCTTTAAAATCAATAAAGCATATTAAAAAAAATATAATTTCCACTCTCAGGAGTTTAAAAGTCTAGTGATGACCACTTCATATTTAAAACTATTTCTTGAAGTTAATCACAGTAAATTTGTCTAAATCCAAATCTACCTCACCTGCTTTTCAGACTGCTACCTTTTTGGGGTTCTTTGTTTACCTCCCCAGGAACACTTTATTATGGTTGTCCCTTTGGATTCTCTCTTGATCCTGTTTTTTTCCCAGTCTCTAGGAGTCCATCCATTGCCTGATATATTCAAGGTTTTTCCACTTTGGTTGGTGAGAACGCAAAGTATTCCAAGTCCTGGCTGGATCCAGGTATTGTTTGGCCTATTGCTCTTTGGTAGTTATTTTCCCAACCTCAGATACTCTGCACAGATCAATATTGAGCCAGGGACTCTAGGGGAACTCATCTGCACATTTCTAAAGCTCTTACTCTTCCTGAGCTCTCTCTCCAGTACTCTGCCCTACAAATTCTAGACAGTTTGGCCTTCCCAAACTCTGATCTTTGTCTCTGCAGCTTAGGTGAGACTGCCAGACAGTTTGGCTTTCCTTTCCCTATGTTGTGACAAGGATGTAGCCGGATCATAGTCGTGCTTTGCCTATTGTGTAATGTTTGAAAACCAATGTTTTACATATTTTGTCTTGTATTGTTATAGTCATATTGAACAGAATATTAATTTTTAACACTTGGCCATTTGTTTGGGATTTGTCAGAATGTATGTTTGGAGCACGTATTGTAAATATTTCTCAAATATTATAAAATTAGAAATTATTGTAGTCTTATTTTCTCAAATAATTCATTAAATGTACCCATTTAAACATTTAAAGGCACATTTTGCACTTTAAAAAGAATTACTTTTTATTTATTAATTGAGCAGATGTTTGAATCTTACTGTGTTAGAATGCAAATACAATAAAACACTTTTATCTCCAAGGAACTCACAATAGGAGGGAAGCATGCAAACATTTGCACCAGAGAAATAAAGTACAAACCACTTTGGCAGCATAAAGGAGGTGGCTACTGTTTGGGCAAGGAGATGAGCCAAACCTTCCTAGGGAGGCCCTTGAACATTCATGAAGAGTCAGTAGCATTTCAGCTGATGCAAGAAACAGTAGATTTGATGAAAGTTTAGGAGGAGGATGGGTCAGGACTTGGTGATTTACTAGATGTGGCAGTCTGTAGCAATTGAGGGGAAGGTCAGTTTCTCGCTTGGCTTACTGGCTTAATTGGTTTACTGACTCTTCCTGATACAAAGAATGCAGGAGGTGACTGTTTAGAGAGAAAAGTTTCATTCAGTTTTCAAACATACTAATTTTGGGGTAATTGAGACATTTACTCAGAAGTACCTAACAGAAAACTGAACATAAGGAACTGAAACTAAAGTTCACAAAGTGTACTGAAGATATAAAGGGTGTCCCAAAATTCATGCAAGAAGTAATTTTGAGCCGAAACCGGTTTGGCTCAGTGGATGGAGCGTCGGCCTGCGGACTGAAGGGTCCCAGGTTCGATTCCGGTCAAGGGCATGTACCTGGGTTGCGGGCACATCCCCAGTGGGAGATGTGCAGGAGGCAGCTGATCGATGTTTCTCTCTCATCGATGTTTCT
>NW_005370127.1:1903199-1911296 GCF_000412655.1 Myotis brandtii
AAGATGAAAATGAGCCTCATCGAAATTCAGCCACATTTATGCAAAACGGTCATGGAAAATTTCAACAAAAGAGTGCGTATGTGCCAGCAAAGCCGTGGAGGCCATTTACCCGATATGCTATTCCATACATAACCCTATACTGTATACTTTATGAATCAATAAAAAATTTACAATTTTTAATGATAAACCTGTGTTTTCTATCAAAATTACTTCTTGCGTGAATTTTGGGACACCCTTTATATACATATTAGGGAGTTATGTGCATAGTAAAAACTAATGGTAGATATAAAATAAACTTGGATAACTAAATAAAATGAATGCCAAAGAGGATGAGGTGGAGGTTAGAAAATATTAGTATTTGAGGCCCTGGCTGGTGTTGCTCAGTGATTAGAGTGTCAAAGGTTCAATTCCTGGTCAAGGCAAGTACCTGGGTTTTGAGTTGGATTCCACCCCCCAGTGGAGGCTTGTGGGGGAGGTGACTAGTCCATGTGTCTCTCTCACATTGATGTTTCTCTCTCCTCCCCCTCTTTCCCTCCCTTCCACTCTCTCTGAAAAGCAATAGGAAAATATCCTCTGGTGAGGATTAAAAAAGAAAATATTAGTATTTGAGTAACAAATTATAAAAGAATTTAGAGAAGGTGACTAATGTAATGGCTAGATATGTGTTTCTCAATCAGAAATAAAAGAGTACTTATTAAAAATAAAGATTTCTATTTTCCATGTAGACCTGAATCTAGATCTTCGGGGTTGGGGGAAGATGTTAGAAGTAAGTTGGTCCTTATGTGTACTGAAGTTTGAGAACTGGTGCCGTAGGAAGAGAGTCAAGATAGGACACTGTTGATGATGGAAGAGTAGGAAGGCATTTCAGAAACTCCTGGGCTTGGTTGGTTAAGTCATGTTATAAAAAGGCCAAGATGTAGATGATGCTGTTTTGAACATTTCTTAGGCCAGAGGAGAGGAGTGCAAGTCATTTAATCTCATGTTAGGTCCACTTTTATGGACCATTGCATAGATATTCTCTGATAGATTTTTTTTCTTTGTGAGATGTTTTACTTATGTTTAAGATATACACAGTGAAGGAGTAGGGTTCATAATTGTGTTTTTTTAATGAGTGAAGTGTAGATGTGAAATTAAATTTAGTTTCTTTTTTATTAATATAAATTCTGAGGTATTATCCTGAAAATAAATAAATCCTGAATTTTGGGTGGCATGATTATATTTGTCTGGATTTTATTTTTCTTTGTTTGGTATATTCCTTCTTATATTGGTTTTATTTATTTTTTAAACTTTTCTTTATAGGTCTGTATTGGATTCTATTTTGCTTTGAAAAGAGTGTTCTATCTAGGTTTGCTACTCAGGAATATTGTAGGTAGAGTGAACTGGGGTAGCTAGAGATGTCAGATCTGGGATGTTGTCTGAGAGCACCACAGGCCTCCCCACATGCTCATTGGAACTCTTTCTTCTGCCCTGAGGTGGGCGTGGCATGTCGCACCTTCAGGTGAGCAGCTCATGTAGATAACTGGTCAGTTTTTTTCCCCTCCAATGATTTAGTGTTTAATCTTTGCTCATATTGCCTCTTGTCAGCAGCTGTAAGGTTATTGCTTTTTCCCATCTCTTTTTTCAACTCCACCCTTTCAGGAGTCGGAGAAAGTAAAGATGTTTTGTGTGCCTCTCCCGTCTGCCCTTCCTCATTGTTTTTAAAAGGCTGCCATTACCATCTCAGGAATGCATGACAATTTATTCAGTAACTCCCTTTTTTCTGGTATCTTGAGTGCTGCTTATTTTTCTCTACGATACAGTGTGATGAACAGCTTTTCAAACCTTTATGCCTGGTTGTTAGAGTTCGAAGATTTGGATTTGAGTCCTCACTCTACTGCTTGCTGTGTGGGCTTGGATGAATTGCTTAATTTCCACGTGCCTGTTTTTCTCATTATAAAATTGGAATACTGGAGAGAGACCAAGATGGCAACATAGGTAAACACCGCAGACTGCTGCTGCAAACAACCACTTCAAAAATACAACTAAAAGACGAAACGGACATCACCCAGAACCACAGGAAGGCTGGCTGAGGAGAGACTCTTCAACTAGAAGGAAAAATAACAGCACACCGAGGCTCAGAGGAGGCGCAGTGTGGAAAATACTCAGGTGCGGAGGTGCGCGCGCAAAGCGGGCTGGTGGCTGAGAGCGCGGTTGTCGTTTTCGGTCAGGGGGGAGTCTCAGACTCTGAGCTCCAGATACGGGCGAATCGCTGGGGACTCGGACCCAAACGGGAGAAGCGGGAGTGTCTGGCATCAGTTGGAAGGCAGCTTTCCCTCCGAGGTTTGCAGCGGTTCCGGGGGTTCTGAGAAGCAGAGCCTCTGGGAACAGGACTGAGGGCACCATAACGGCTCCCTCCGCCCGCCCTGTTGAGCCCGCCCCGCCCAAGCCCTGCGCAGAGCCATTTGCCGGATCGCCTCAGGCAAAGGCTAGATTAGCACCTCCCCAGAGGACAGAAGTTTTCCGCGGCAGACACAGCTGATTCACACAGCCAGTCGGCCTGGTGGTCAAATCCCTCTAGTATTAACTACAACAATCAAGGCTCAACTAGAACAAGACTGCGCACAAAGACCACTAGGGGGTGCACCAAGAAAGCATAAAAAATGCGGAGACAAAAAAACATGACAGAAATGGAGGATATAGAGCTAAAAATCGCAATTTTGAGGGCTTGCAAAAATGTGCTAGAAGCTGTCAATAAACTTGAGGAGAGAGTCACGAAAACTAATGAGACCCTCGATGCTATGATAAAGAACCAACTAGAAATTAAGCATACACGGACTGAAATAAAGAATATTATACAGACACCCAATAGCAGACCAGAGGAGCGCAAGAATCAAGCCAAAGATTTGAAATGCGAAGAAGCAAAAAACACCCAACCGGAAAAGCAAAATGAAAAAAGAATCCGAAAATACGAAGATAGTGTAAGGAGCCTCTGGGACAGCTTCAAGCGTACAAACATCAGAATAATTGGGGTGCCAGAAGATGAGAGACAGCAAGATATTGAAAACCTATTTGAAGAAATAATGGCAGAAAACTTCCCCCACCTGGTGAAAGAAATGGACTTACAGGTCCAAGAAGCGCAGAGAACCCCAAACAAAAGGAATCCAAAGAGGACCACACCAAGACACATCATAATTAAAATGCCAAGAGCAAAAGACAAAGAGAGAATCTTAAAAGCAGCAAGAGAAAGAGACTCAATTACCTACAAGGGAATACCCATACGACTGTCAGCTGATTTCTCAACAGAAACTTTGCAGGCCAGAAGGGAATGGCAAGAAATATTCAAAGTGATGAATACCAAGAACCTACAACCAAGATTACTTTATCCAGCAAAGCTATCATTCAGAATTGAAGGTCAGATAAAGAGCTTCACAGATAAGGAAAAGCTAAAGGAGTTCATCACCACTAAACCAGTATTATACGAAATGCTGAAAGGTATCCTTTAAGAAGAGGAAGAAGAAAAAGGTAAAGATACAAATTGTGAACAACAAACATGCATCTATCAACAAGTGAATCTAAGAACCAAGTGAATAAATAATCTGATGTACAGAATGAACTGGTGATTATAATGAATCAGGGACATAGAAAGGGAATGGACTGACTATTCTTGGCGGGGAAAGGGGAATGGGAGATGCGGGAAGAAACTGGACAAAAATCGTGCACCTATGGATGAGGACAGTGGGGGGGGAGTGAGGGCGGAGGGTGGGGCGGGAACTGGGAGGAGGGGAGTTATGGGGGGGAAAAAAAGAGGAACAAATGTAACCTGAACAATAAAGATTTAATTTAAAAAAAAAAATAAATAAAATTGGAATACTACTCATTCAGTCCTAAGGATTAAATGAGATATTAACTTAATAATCTCAGGAAAGCACTTGGTGCTTTATAAACTTTAGTTAGAATCATAGATGCTCCAGAATCATCGTTTCCTTTGCTGATTCCCAGAAGTAGAATTGTTGTGTCATAGGGTAGGAATATTTTCAGGGTTTTGATATGCATTTCAAAATTGCCCTCCAGAAAGGTGATGTCAGTTTACTTGGGAGCTGAATTTGAGAGTTTTCTGAAACCCTTGTGTTGACCTCTATTTTACATGTTTTACGTGAAGTTTGAGGTAAGTCCATTGGCCTAAGGGCTTCTGGCAGTTGAAGAGAACTCTGGGGATGAGGAGGGGAGTGAGTTGGCCTGGGATAAATAAAAGGGTTATTTTCTTGTTTTGGCCACATAAATCTTTATATTTACACCTTGTTTTGATAATTTTGGTCCTCTTGTTCATTTTGCCCCATAAATATTTTAATTTTTATTTTACCTATGTTTTATAATTTCCAAAGTGCCTCCTGTAAGTTATTTTCCATTTGATTCCCATAATAAACTTTCTGGGTAAGTGAGGTAATATATATATTGAGGAAACAGATCCAGAGATACTGCAATTTACCTAAAGGAAACAAAGCTAATGAGAGGTAGAACAGGAACACAAATGGTACTTTTCTGAATCCTGGTGTATCTCTCTTTATCATGTGTTTTGGGGACCTCTGTTTCCTTTCTTGCAGTCCTACTTCAGTTCCAGTCATTGATCAAATTTTATTGTTAGACCACTAGGATTTATCTTAGTTCAGAATAGTATGTAATCATAATTCTTTGTCTGAAAATTAGAATTTAGTAATCTCTAAAGCAGTGGTTCTCAACCTTCTGGCCCTTTAAATACAGTTCCTCATGTTGTGACCCAACCATAAAATTATTTTCGTTGCTACTTCCTAACTGTAATGTTGCTACTGTTATGAATCGTAATGTAAATATCTGATATGCAGGATGGTCTTAGGCGACCCCTGTGAAAGGGTCGTTCGACCGCCAAAGGGGTCGCGACCCACAGGTTGAGAACTGCTGCAAAGGAAGGTGGATGTGTGGGTGCACACACACACTTCAGCTTTATGTCTATAGTACAAAAATATAAAATTAGAACTCCGCTAAAATTTAGTGTTTTTTGCAGTTCTAATGGGACTAGGTTGAAGTTTGGTTTTCCATATAAGTCTCTTTATAATAAAATTAATATTAATAACTGAATGTCTTTAAAATTTCTACAAGGTTATTCTTTTTTTTTCAGTCCTCATCTCAGGATATGGCCATTAATTTTTTTTTAGAGAGCAGGAGGAAAGTAGAGAGACAGAAACATCCCCAACTGGGGATCGAACCGAAAACCTGAGTGTGTGCCCTGACTGGGAATTGAACCCAAAACCTTTTGGTGTATGGAATATGTGCCAACTAAATGAGCCACCCGGCCAGGGCAGTTAGGTAATTTTTATAAGACAAGTTTGATTGAAACTAATTAACCATTAAATCTTTATTGACTCAAATTTTTTAGTTATTTAGTGATTTAGAATTCAATTCCCATTCCCACCTTTTACTATAATAAAACATTTTCCTGGCTGTTCTCCCCTGTATCCATAGCATCTAATGCAAGTAAATGTTGAATGAATGACCAAGTTACTGTGGTCAGATGTTGATATTGAGGGATTAATGCTGAGTTGATTTAAGCTCTCAAAGGTATTTTATTAAAGCATTGATTAAAAAGTTAAGACTTAATTTTAGAGTGTCTCCCAAGGGCTTTGTATCTGTGTGCACACATGTGCACGCATGTGTTTTAACCCTTTGAGTGCTAACCAATATCCTAGGAACTATGCTAAAATTGCCAAGGCATTTTTGCTGATTTTACAGCAGTTTAGGAAAAAAATTATGAATCGCAAGTAAATGAAGTTACATATTCAAAAACTTAAGGAAACCTTTACTACATCGACATATTTAGCAATATCATCATCACTAATAAAAGCAGACTTAGAACTGGACGCCATTTCGAAGCTTTGATAGCGCTCCCGGCACTTTTGGCGAAAGACAGGAGGAGTGCGATCGCGCTCCCCGGCACTCTAGGGGTTAAGTACTATTCATCATTGAATTTGGATGTTTTTTGAACTCTAGTCATTGGTATGCTGTTAAGATTACTATATAAAGACTTTATTTTTGTTTATTTGATTTTAATTTGATATGTACAGATTTCACATTTTTATTTGTATATTATCAAACTTATTTGCTCAAGAAGTAAGAATGTCTAGAGCATTCACAGTTGCTATGAGGATAGAGTGACTTTTAGGAGACAAGAAGGCTGTAATCTTTTTGTGATATTCTCTGTTTTAGATTTTAAAAGGTTTTTCAAATACTTATTGAGGCTTTAAAATATTTTTATTTGCAATAAAAAGGGCAGTGAGATTGAATGATAAACTACTTTATAATAACCTTGAACATAAAAATAAAATTTTTGTAATAATGTGGTATCATATTAAGGTACTGATATTAACATATCTTTCAACTATTCTTGTTGGAATTGCTAAGTAAAAATTTGATGGCTCAGAATTTTTGTTTATGTTTTTACTCAAAAACTAACTACTTTAGAAGTTATTTTAGGGCAAAATGCTTGCCTGAGTCACTAAAGTTAATAAATTGTTTTCTTTTAATATGTGTTCTTTAGGTGTTTTATGGATTAACTCTTCATTCATCACATACAGCAGCAATATAGTTATGGCAACCTTCCAGACTTTCAGAAACAGTCACATGAAGACTAGAGCATCTGTCAGAAAAGTAAGTTCTCTATATTACATTACTTTTAGTGATAGTTTAGTAAAAATGTTGATTTTTTTTGTTAAGCAGCTGTGATATTCTTGTTTCAAATTACTCATTGAAATTAGTAACATTGAAATACTGCAAAGATTGGAATATATGACAGTAGTGATAGGAAATCATGAAGATAATGAACCTTATTTCCTAAAGATCACAGTGCCTCCCCATTTCTTCTCAGCAGATAGTTTTCTATCATCTTTTTAGCAATATAAGTATCAGGTGTAAATTTTCTTATAGATCTACCCCAAAGTATTATCATCCGTCCATCCGTCCATCCATCCATCCAGCCATCCATCCATCCATCCATCCATCCATCCATCTATCCATCTGTCCGTCCATCCATCCATCCATCCATCCATCCATCCATCCGTCCGTCCGTCCGTCCATCCATTTATCCATCCATCCATCCATCTATCCATCCATCCATCCATCCATCCATCCATCCATCCATCCATCCTTCCATCCTTCCTTTCCCTTGGGCTAGAAGGACTGAAGGCATGTGGCATTTTGATGGCTAATTTGCCCTGTGGCGCCACTTCTGTCCTTGCCTCTCTCTCTTTTCAAGAAATCTGTACCACCAGGGGGCGTACTTCTTATGTCCACTTTGCCAGAGGTATTGCTGTCCAGATGTGCTGGAGAGCTTCCACCTTCCTGCCTGTAAGGACATGGAGGATGTACCAGCCACTTTCTCCTCTCATTGGTGCTTTCTCCCCATTCATTCATTCATTCATTCATTCTGGAAATAAAAATTTCAATGTTTTCTATAGGTCAGGTCCTACACTAGGTATTAGATAATCAGTACTGAGCAGATTTCTACTTTCTGTAAACTGTAGTGTATTATACTCTTCTCATATTATATGCAACAGGACCCATAGCTTTAAGCGAATAATTAAATTATACAGATTGCTTTATATTAATAATTAGAACTAAGAAATATACATACAAAATATAGTAATGAGCTACTGACCTTGTTTTTTAAGCATAATACTACATACCTGTTTGACTCGAATTTACTAATATGAGGAATTAGGCCACAGCTGAAATTTTATACTATTATTATTTTTTTAAATTTTGTTTTATTGCTTAAAGTATTACAAAGAGTATTACATATGTCTCTTTTTTTTTTTCCCCTTGACATTCCCCCGGCCTACCCTACCCCCCAGTGTCTTGTGTCCATTGGTTATGCTTATATGCATGCATACAAGTCCTTCGGTTGATCTCTTACCCCCGCCCCCACACCCCCCAACCCTCCCCAGCCTTCCCGCTGTAGTTTGACAGTCTGTTCGATGCTGCTCTGCCTCTGTATCTATTTTTGTTCATCAGTTTATAATGGTCTTTATTATCCATAAATGAGTGAGATCATGTGGTATTTTTCTTTCATTGACTGACTTATTTCACTTA
>NW_005370127.1:1913953-1914745 GCF_000412655.1 Myotis brandtii
AATTCTTTCTCTGACAGGTTGCTTGCCTCCATTGCCTCCACTTCGTTTACTCCCTTTTCTGGTGATGCCTGTTTTTCTTTCATATGCGGGCTGTTTCTTTGTCTCCCCATGATCTCTCTTCTCCAGGTGTTTGGTTATGTAGTTCTCTCTCTTTGCTGCGTTGATTTAAAGGCACAAAATACAACACAACAAGGCACAACGCACAAGGCAATGAACACAAATGTATTCATGTTACTAATAACCCCAAATAAAGTTGACCACCAGAGAAAAGAGAATTAGGGGTTAAGGAAGAAAGAAGAAGAAAAAAAGAAAAAATAGAAAAAGAAAAAAAAAGAGTGCAAAAATGAGATTGGGAAAAGGAAAAAAAAGTAAGAGAGAAAAGAAAGAGAATGAGATAGAAGAGGGGAAGAAACTATTTATATGGGGAGAAAACTCCAATAGAACAGTCACTAATCCCAACAAATTCCAGCAATAGATACCTAGAGATGATTGCAAACTACAAACAACTATTATGAAGTGGCCTTCCTTATCTCATTTTATGTCCTTCACTTTGAGGTCTAATTTGTCAGATATAAGTATTGCTACCCCAGCTTTTTTTTTTATTTCCATTCGCCTCAAAAACTTTTTTCCATCCCTTCACCATCTGTCTGTGTGCGTCTTTTTTTCTGAGGTGGGTTTCCTGTAGACAGCAGATATATGGGTCATGTTTTCTTATCCACTCAGTTACCCTATGTCTTTTGATTGGGGCATTTAATCCATTTACATTTAAAGTTATTATTGATAGATACTTGT
>NW_005370127.1:1916516-1945193 GCF_000412655.1 Myotis brandtii
CTGCCTTTATTTGTGTTTACAGAAGAGTCAGTTCGTGGTTCAGCCCCTGGGTGGCAGTGTTTCTGGATTGACCTCCGAGGCTACAAGTCCTATCTAGCCAGTATTTAGTTTTTGTTTTCCCTATCGCACTTAATACTAGTTTGGGAGAGTGGACTGCCCCAGAGCTGGTTCCTTGGTCGTTACTTCCCGCTCTGATTCCCAGGTTCCACAAAAACAACTTTCCCCTGCAGTCTCTGTGAGTGACCCCAACTGGGCGATCCTATGTATTGGGTTTAATAATCAAAAGCAAAGATTTAAGGAGAAAAAAAAAAAAGCCAGAGTGCGCAATTCTCCCAAAGTCTCTTCTGCGTCCTCTCTCCCCTGGCTCTAAGCAGCCAGCAAACTGGCAAAATCCGAGGCTGCCTTTTTTTCACCCAATCCAGCTATGGGTTGATTTTTAGTGTTCCCTTCTGCCAGCAGCCCTGCGGGACCCCTTCCACACTCGCGGATCATGCTGGCCCCAAGGGCCTCGGACTTTGTGTGGCGCAGACTTCCCCCGCGCGCGTTCCTCTCTCCAACCTGAATTACAAACCGCACCTTTATCTAGGCGAAATCTGACCTTTCCGTGAGGAGGAGCAGGGCTCGTCTGAGTCCAAGTATTCGCGCTGCTTGAGATCCAGTGTTCCTACGTTCGTAGCTGGACCCTGGGTGCCATGGTTGCAGGGTTTCTGGATGTATACGCTTCCGATGTCAGTCACTCAAGATGGCGCGGTCTCCACGGCTGAGCCGGCTGCTCCGGGAGAGATTTCAGCAGCAGTGGAGGCTGCCCGGTTAGGGGAGCCCTGTCCGGCAGTCTCCAACAGTCCCCTGGAGTATAGCTATCGCTCACCCACAAATTTACACTCTCAGTACGTCCACACACTCTCCTTTCGTTCTCTCACTCTCACACTGTCTTGCAGTCTGCCTTCCCTTCGGCAGCCATCTTCTGAATCCCTCATCATACTATTATTTTAATATCTTTTGTTATTCAGCACATTACCCACATTAGGCACAAAATAAAAATTTGGTTTGAATTCATTTGAATACTTGGAAACTCTTTTAGATAAAAGTATGTGAATTCAAATGTTATATACTGTTTATGCATACACTTGTACCATTTTTGATGTCTTTCTTTGGTATGGCTGAATGACAAAACTTCCCTATTGGCTAGTGTGGAAATTGAAAGGTGTACTTGAATTCTCTAGATTTCATTTTACTTTTCATTGAAAATAGAGATACATTAAATATTTATTAGGAATCAAATATTATGAAGATCAGAAAGAGCTATACTTTCTACTCTATTATTTTTTTAAACATGTTATTATGAAAAATTTCAAGCATATTGAGGAGTTAAAAGCATAGTATACCAACACATAAATCTGTATACCAAATACCAATACTCAACAGTTGTTAATATTTTGTCTTATTTGGTGTATATATGTGTTTGTGTGTTTACTTTTTGGCAGAACTATTTGAAAGTTAAAGTCTTTTTTTTTTTTTAAATATATTTTATTGATTTTCCACAGAGAGGAAGGGAGAGAGATAGAGAGTTAGAAACATCGATGAGAGAGAAACACCAATCAGCTATCTCCTGCACATCTCCCACTGGGGATGTGCCCACAACCAAGGTACATGCCCTTGACCGGAATCGAACCTGGGACCTTTCAGTCCGCAGGCTGACGCTCTATCCACTGAGCCAAACCGGTTTCGGCTGAAAGTTAAAGTCTTAATGTCTCTTCATTCCTGAACACTTGAGCATGCTTCTCCCAGGAATAACAGCATCTTCCCACATAACAATAATACATGATCACATCTAAGAAAATTAAATATAATTCCCTTATATCTAATACTAGCCATACTCAGATTTCCTTTATTACCCTTAAAATATCTTTTATAATTCCTCCCTTAACTTCCATTTTGGATTCAGTGTAAGCTCCTAGGCCTTAAGTTGCATTTGATGGTTATGACTTATTTTCTTTTGGTCTGAAAGTTTCTCCTCTTTCTATTTAAATAATTTTTAAAAAGTAAATATAACCTCAAGATTTTATTGTCTTCAGAATAAAACAAAAGCTGAAGCTTAGAACTGGATCAAGAGGTCTTTTCTCTTTCTCCCAATTCAAAAATGCCTGTGTGTCTTAAGGTTAGCATTCTCTTAGATCTACAGTTGGACTCAATGCATTCAAGCCTCAGCAATTTGCAATTTGAGCCTTTTTCTGGAAAATTGGCTTAGTCTGCCCACCATAGCCACTCTGCTTCCTGTCATAATGCTGCTTTCCCTGGGCATGCAGAGAATCCTTGTCCTTATTGTACTGTCTCTATGTGGGGTCTTGTACTATGGGATCTTATACTTCGTGTATCTCTCTTCTATATTTCATATAGACTAGAATTTAGTATAAAGGATTAATTAGATTCTGGTTAAACATTTTTGGCAAGAATACATGATAGGGTGATTTGAGGACAGAATTTCAGGTTTTCCTATGATCAGCGATGCAAAAATTGATCAGTTGAGTAAGGTAGTAACTCTGTATACCTAGTATTTAAGCATAATACTACATACCTGTTTGACTCGAATTTAAAAGCTGTCCATTTTCTATTTTTTAGTTAGCAATAATCTATAGGCTGATATTTGGTTGTGTGCAAATATCTTGTGTTTTTTTTCCCCCAACAACCTTTCATCTAATATTTTTGGCATTTCTTAATGACCCTTTCCTGAACTTGTTATTTCCTAGAAGTTGCAAAATGGTAATTTTTCTAAATTTTTCTCTATTTTCCTTTTTCTTTTTTTTTACGTTTATTAGCTAACATTTTTTTTCTTAAAGAAAAGCTTTCTGTCATCTACCTTAGAAGAACTATGATATCTCCTATAAAGGGAGGGTAAATGTCCTTTAATTACCAATTTTCAGATTCATGATTTAGTGGAATAGTCACTTCTAGTGGTGGCAAGTGAGTTTATTCCCCTCACTCATTCATTTGTTTATTTGTATTACTCTGGACTCATAGATTTTTTTAAAAAGTCTACATTTTCCAATCGTTTACTTATTTATAGTCTCTTATTCATTCACTCATTTATTTGTTTCAAGTTCTTAAACTATCCCAAACTTGGCCTCTGGGAGCCCCTGCAAGCTAGTCTCTATGTCCTTTTGTCTCAGGCTCATAATTCTTTGATTGCTTCCTTGTTTGTACTGCAACAGATTGATCCCAGTTTCACCTTCCACTTTCTCTTCCTCAGATCTGTAATTGGCTATTCCTCTAAAGAACTCTGAATAATATTCAGAAACCAAAATCTGGGAACTATGAGTAGGAATGTTTATTGCTTCTTCAAGTGTCATGAATTTATATTGATAGTTCATGTTCAGATTTCACATTTTAATTTTTCTTAGTTTATGTTAGTATCTTAGCCTGTAAACCTCCACTCATTAATGAAAACAGAATCATTTAAAATTTTGAATATTTTCAAGCCCACAGAAAAGTTGGGGGAAGAAAAATACAGTGAGCCCCACATATATTTTTCACTTACATTTACCTTGTTAATGTTTTACCATAATCATTCTATCTTTGTACACACACATACACATGCACACATACATATGCACTTTTTTTTTTAACCCTCACCCGGGAATATTTTTCCATTGATTTTTTGGCAGAGTGGAAGAGAGAGGGAAAGACAGAGAGAAACACATCAATTGGTTGCCTACTGCATGAGCCCCAATCAGGGCCTGGGCTGGGGAGGAGCCTGCAACCAAGGTACGTGCCCTTGACCAGAATCGAACCTGGGACCTTTTGGTCCACAGGCCAACACTCTGTCCACTGAGCCAAATTGCTTAGGACCATATGCACTTCCATTTTGCTCATACATGCAGATCCAGGGAAAATCCCAGAGACTGAAAAATCTACCTCTGTAAGCAGAGGGCAGAGGAAGACAGAAGAAAGAAGTAGGTCGCTCTAGTCCAGCAATTAACAGAGTTTATTAAAGGAAACATAGGCTCATCTTGTGCCGTGGCAAGAGGAAGTAGATAATCTCCGTGATGCTTGGCAGGCACTGAAGAATTATGTAGAGCAGGGCAGGATGGATGAGGGACTGGACTGGTCCCAGGTAGTAAGGGAAAATGCCTTTCATGCTTGTCCGGGCAGGGCAATGGCCTGTTCCAGGAGCCAGCACAGCATGGAAATGGAGTCATATCTCTGAGGGGATTTATGGGAAGCAATCTCTCTTCTGGATTTACAGCAACAATCTCTGTTCTAGCCAGGATCTAATATAATACAACTCAAGGGTCCAGTAGTGGTCATGCCAGGAAACAGTCTCTCCTCCATACCTTCTGAAACCATATGAGAGTAAGCTGCAGATATTATTTTACTTCTCTTCTGAATATGTCAGTATACATCTCTTAACATGAGCATCATTACCACCCTTCAACAGTCATTAATTCAATAATATCACGTAATATGCAGTCTATACACAAATTTCTCTAATTATCTCAAAATATCTTTGTTACTTTTCCCTTGCCTGTCTTTAAGGATCTAATCAAGGTTCATAGTGTATGTTTGGGTATTGTGTCTTTGTGGTCTCTCCCAGTTTAGTCCATTTCAATGGTCTAGATTCTTTTCTTATGACAGTAGGTCTTTGGAAGTCTGGACCAGTTGTCTTGTAGAACATCTCTATATTTGGAGTTCATCTGTTTTGCCCTGTGATTAGGTTTAGCAGGAACCTCCCAAAGGTAATGTAGACTTTCCACTCTGATGCCAGCTTGACCAGGTTATAATAATCTTATTAAGATTATAATAATCTCCAATATAAAGACACATAATTGTGTATGTGTTCTCCCACGTCCCGTGTAGTTCAGGGTTCAGGATCTGGAATAGGAGCCGCACACAAAGGAAAGAGAAGAGACAAGAGATAATTTGGAAATATTGGGGGTCCAGGCGGGCAAGTCCAACTCAAGGGGAAGGACTTCCACTGGTGCCCAGGCCTCACCAGCCTTTTATTCAACTTTGGTTACACGTAAAGCCCTTAGTCAGGCAAGCAATTGCGGTAGCAGACAGACTATCTTAAAGGTCAGTAAATATTAGAAGGATTTACTCTGAGACTATTTGATCAGGAAATAGCTTGAGCCCCCATTGTCAGGACTAGACAATCAGTGCATAACTCAGTCCCTTGCCATGGGTTCAAGGTTCACCAGCGATCCGGGGTCCTTGTTTGCACTTCTCTGCTAGTGGAGACAATGGGCGGCCTCCTGCATCTCCCCTGTTTCTTTTTCTTAGTAATTCTTGAAAGGTGAATGCTGCCTGAAGGGTTCGAGTCCTTTTAAGACTCTTCATTCCGCATCTGCAGACTAGAAATAAGCATATGAGAACAAAAATGAGACAAGCAATAGTGGTTATGCTGAGAGGCAAATGTCATGTCCTTTTTAAATTGCTGCCAGGTATCCAAGGAATCAGTCTGTAGTAAGTTTCTTTCTGGGCCAACAGTTCTTTGAGTCCCAATTTCAATGTCCAACAGTTTCTTATGTGTACATGCCAGCAATTATATTCTAGTTCTGGATGGTGGGCAAACGATGGCAATGCAGGTCCAACCTCTGGTTTGGTCCTGGGCTACCTACAGTGATGCACAGCTGCTGACTGCTAGCATGGCAAGGTGTCTTCACCATCTTCCATCTCTGGATTGTTTCTCCTCTTGTCTTCATGTGTTGTCAGTTCCTCTCTCGGATTCATTGTTGCAGGAATCCACACAGGCTTAGAGGAGTTTTCTGGAAATATACAAACATATTCTCGACCAAAAGTTAATAAAGGAATCTTTTCTATAAACTAGACTTGGGATCCTTTCTTTGCATTGTGCCCAAACCATTTTCCTTTGGCTTATTTTGACACCATGTGTGTTTTCATGGGTGTCTTGTCTTCAGCATTACAAGTGAAAAATAATTTTTAAAGTAAAAAATTTTCTTGATGTAATTTACTCACAGGGGATTATTCCACTATCCCCCTTCTCTTTTTATTTAAATAATATTAAGAGGCTTTTGGAAATTTTGCAATGCAGTCTTGATAACTTTTTATTTTAATTTTATGCACAGAAATATGACTACTTTGGATTCATTGCACGTTAAGCAGTTTTTGAACTATGAGATAAACCATTAGTAAAAAATTAGTTAATGCTTCAGGAACAGTTTCCTGCCCAGTATGCTTCAGGACAGTTTTCTGTCCAGTACAACAAAGTTTTTATGAATATTTATTTATTTCAATTAGCCAATTTAAATTAATCTAAAATAAGGTTTATTTTTTAACTTCACCGGTCCTAGGTTATAGACAGTAAATGACATTAACTACATTTCTGCTATTAGCCTTTGAATAACTTTACATAAGTTTTCTCAGGGAGGCAAAAACACAAATTACTTACTTTTGCTTATGAAGCCTAGCATTGACTTTTAATTAAAACTTTCATGTATTTGAAGGAAACCTCTTTTTATTTCCATCCAGAGCAATTATTAGGACACACTTAGAGAGTTTCTTTTAAAAGACACTTTTCTTTCTTTTTTACACCAAGCAACTTACAGGGCTGCTGCTTGGATATAGGGTCATGCAGCTGAATAGCTATATTTCAATGACTCTCATTACATTATGTTGACTACTAGTAAGGATCAGATTTAATATTTTAATAATAATCTTTAATTTACCCTGTAAATATTAGCGAAAGAGATTTCAAAATTTTTAAATTTCTCCTTTTTATTAATATTAGAATTATATTTTTAAAGAGTATCCCCTTGGGCTTATTTGTATATACAGAGGGATCATGGGTAGTCCCAGTAACTTTCAGAGGGCTTTATTAGAATTTAATTGTTTATAAAAATATTGGCTTTTCATTTAGCTGAAATTATATGAAACCTTGATTATAATTTAAAAAGCTAATTTATAAAGTAATTAAAGTAGATATCTTTATTAAAAAAGCAAAGCAAGTAGATTTAGTAAACTTATACCTCTGATTCACAAGGCACAAATGCTGCCCTACCTCTAGCCTACCCAAAATGCAGGCCATTAGAGGCTTCTGCAATTAGAATTCTGTCTTAAAATTCTGCTGTTGGATTTTAAGAAATATTTCGTTACTTTATTTTGCCCTCCTTAGAGGCCAAAATCTTCATAACATTTAAAATATATGTATAAGTAAAATATAGTTATTAATTTTTATTTAATTAAAGCTTTCCATACAATTTTAAGTATATTAGATTGACTAAATTTAAAATACTTCTTTATGCCCTTCCTAGAGGCCAAAACCCTCATAACATTTAAAATACATGTATATAAGTAAAATATAGTTATTAATTTTTATTTAATTAAAGCTTTCCATGTAATTTCAAGTATATTAGATTGACTAAATGTAAAATATTTCTTTTAAGAAGAGAGAACAAATTCTTTTTTGGATCACTCCGGGCCCTTGGAGTTTTCCAGAAATCATCCCTCGGTTATAGCCTTGAAATTTAACCTGGAAAGACTGTCAGGTATATATTTAAAGATTATATACTTTTGAGAGTCGGGCTGGAGTTGTGAGGACCAGGGGGCCACTGGCGATGCCGAGCAGCCGCGGGGACCCGGTGGGGTAGAGCGGGGAGGCCCGGAGCTGGGAGATGTGGGCGCAGCAGGGCAGATGGTTCTCACGAATCCCTGGAACATAATGATAAAGCACTGGCAGGTGCAGCGAAGGGGCCGCCGCTCACAGATGACCACCAGTTTCACAGATCCTGCTATCTCTATGGACCTGCTCCGAGCTGTGCTGCAGCCTAGCATCAACGAGGAGATCCAGACTGTGTTCAACAAGTACATGAAGTTCTTCCAGAAGGCAGCACTGAATGTGTGAGACAATGTTGGGGAGAAGTGGATGCAGAGCAGCTGATCCAGGAGGCCTGCTGTAGCTGCCTGGCGCAGGCAAAACTACTGTTCTCAGGTGGAGAAAAAGTTATACCCAGATTGACCCATGAGCTTCCAGGGATAAAGCGTGGTTGGCAGGCAGAAGAGGAAGGTGCCCATCGAGGAAGTCCCATTCCCAAAAAGAAGAAGGGAAGGCCTCCTGGACACATCCAGTCAAATGACCAGGCAGCCCCTGGCATGGTGTGGAAATCCTGTGAACCAATTTGCCGAGAAGTCCCCAAGTGGGACCCAGCTCGGCTGAATGAATCTATCACCTTTGTGTTAGGATCTCGAGCCAACAAAGCCCTGGGGATGGGGGGCACCAGAGGGAGAATCTACATCAAGCACCCACACCTCTTTAAGTACGCAGCTGATCCCCAGGACAAGCACTGGCTGGCCGAGCAACATCACATGCGGGCAACAGGAGGGAAGATGGCCTACCTCCTCATTGAAGAGGACATCCAGGGCCTCGCTGCCAGCGATGATTACAGAGGATGCCTGGACCTGAAGTTAGCGGAGCTGAAATCCTTTGTCCTACCCTCCTGGATCGTTGAGAAGATGCGAAAGTACATGGAGACTCAATGGACAGAGAATGAGCATCATGCAGTTGAAGCACCTGCACAGACCTGAAGCCAGGTGGCCTGGCCACACTAGGCAGCCTTCCTCCTGACCCTCTTTCCCTGTGGCTGAGGCCCTCACTGAGACTGCTCCCAGATGGATAATAGCGGCATTAAGCTGTGCCTCACAGGGGTGATTCACTACAGAGCATCCCCAGACTGGCATATACTTCTTCTATATTTGTAAAGTCATTAGGATAAGAAGCAATTAAACAGTTTGTAATAAACACACACATACACAAAAAAAGATTATATACTTTTTCTAATTATTAAAAGATATTAATGAAATTTAAACTGGTTTTTGTATTAAAAAATTTCGGTTGGGAATCACAGAATTAATCCTCCTTTTTAATTAGACCAATAAGTAACATATTTTGAATTCCTAATTATTTCAGAGAAAACACAAAAATTATTTCTCAAAAATAAATTTCTATACTTTAGGCATTTAGTTACCATAACTTTATAATTTCTCCCAATTTAATTTGAATTCTTAGAAGCTTCAAATTTCGGGTAGCAAGTTAAATACTTAGCATTTCTCAAATTAGTAATACATTTATATTTTAAGGATGTATTTCCAATAAAATACAAGGCATATTCAATTAACAGATTAAATTCTATCCTCTAGATTTTTTTTTTGAGGTAAACTCAGGTTAATATTTCAGTATTTTTGTCATTTTAAAATACCTAGATATTTAATAATTTTTATTATTTAATTCAGCAATGTTCTAAAGTCTTAAGTTACCAAAGGCTTTGGAAAACTATGTTTCTGGCGAGAAGGCAGGGGGATGGGATTTTTAAAACCTCCACTTTTTTCCTTTAGAGATAACACGGAAGGTTCCTGTTGCTGCTGCAGGCTTCTCCAGCTTTTACAGGGAGAAGAGCGACTGGCCCTTTATCATCAACACATTATCACTGAAAAGCTTTACCACAAAGTCTAATTTGCTTATAAGCTTTCTGCACATCATTTAGCTGATTTTGCACATCATTATACTGTCCCAGCCTTGCTAACATTTCATAAGTTATTTGAGCATTCAGCCAGGTTTATCCTCCTTAGTCTCTTTAAAAGTCTCTGGCAAATGAAATACCGTGTTCCACAAGGAGAAACAGTTTGGAGGCAAGTTTTTCCCCTGCTGCTGAGCTTTTTTCAAATTTTGACCCACTCTTTACCAACATTCAAGACCTAATGTACCTTCTTCAGGAAACCAAGGGTTATGTTCTATAATAACATGCAAAAACTGTAAGAGATTACCTTCTGAAACTTTAATTCCTTAAGCATGCAAATCAAAAATCTACAATAAAGGTTCTTACTTTTAAGCCGAATCCTGCCCCATTATCCTGGCTAAGGAAACATTCCCACCCTACTTACAGATTGTGAATTCTGCAGCTGATCATGGGCTTTGTGTTCGGTGAATATCTTCCCACCTATACGGTGTGCCCACCTATACGGTGTGAATTCTTTCCTACCTTGCCGGTGAATCTTCGTTTTTTTGCTCTAGGCGAAGTCTTCTCTTCCAGATGTCCTGTTGAGGCGCCAGATGTGTATTTGTGTTTCTCTCCCGAGTGGTTCAGGATTCAAGATCTGGAATAGGAGCCGCACACAAATGAAAGAGAAGAGACAAGAGATAATTTGGAAATATTGGGGGGCCAGGCGGGCAAGTCCAACTCAAGGGGAAGGACTTCCACCGGTGCCCAGGCCTCGCCAGCCTTTTATTCAACTTTGGTTACACATAAAGCCCTTAGTCAGGCAGGAAATTGCGGTAGCAGACAGACTATCTTAAAGGTCAGTAAATATTAGAGGGATTTACTCTGAGACAGACTATTTGATCAGGAAATAGCTTGAGTCCCCATTGTTAGGACTAGACAATCGGTGCATAACTCAGGCCCTTGCCATGGGTTCAAGGTTCACCAGTGATCCGGGATCCTTGTTTGCACTTCTCTGCTAGTGAAGACAATGGGCGGCCTCCTGCACATAATACCTTTGTAATTAATAAGTCATCTATAGAGTGATTCTATGAGACAGTGTGCGTATCCTGTTCCCCAGTAGTTTGTAATCCAGTAGATTAGGATACACTGATGTTCCTTTCCTAAATCAGTAATTACAGGGGTAGTTACAAATCGGATTTTCTAATTTTGTCATTCTGTCCGTATTTGTTAGCTTTTTTGTTGTTGCTGTTAATCCTCACCGGAGGACATTTTCTTTGATTTTTTTAAGAGAGAGTTGAAGGGAGAGGGAAAGACAGAGAGAAACATTAATGTGAGAGAGACACATCGATTGGCCTCCTCCTGCACATGCCCTGAGGAAGGCTGGGATCAAGCCTACATCTGAGATACATGCCCTGGAACCTGGGACCCTTCAGTCTGAGGGCCAATACTCTATCCACTGAGCCAAACTAGCTAGGGCAGTCAGCATCTATACTAATAAAAGCATAATATGCTAATTAGACTGGACGTCCTTCTGGACATCCTTCCGGATGACCTCTGGACAAAGCCAGGGCTGCGAGGGAAGCCTGGGTTCCGGGTGCCTGCTGGTGGCTGGAGGGAAGTCTGGGTCCCGGTGCCTGCCAGCGGCCGGAGGGAAGCCAGTGCCAGCAGGTGGGGGAAGGGAGGCCTACTCTTGCACGAATTTCGTGCATTGGGCTTCTAGTTCTTATATAAAGAAGGACTCTTCCCCTACTCTACCCTTTTATATATCTCTTTTTTAGTTTTTTTTAAAAAAACTTAGTTTTTATGGTCTGTTACCATTTTTATTCTTTTAATACCCAAATTGTCCCAAATTAGGCCAGTGGAAATTTCTTCAAGTTGGCTTCCATGTCTTTTGAAATGACCTAGTTAGTCTCTGGGCACTTCTTTGCATTTTGTCAATAAGAAGTTGCAGCCACACTTCATATTTTTTCTATTTCTGACCTAGAATTAACCATTTTCCCAAGGAGCTCTAGTTCTTTTTATTGGTACATGGTATTTAGAAACCAAAATCTAGGTGCTGGAAATGCTCATTGTTACTGAGGGTCATTGCTTCTATGATTTTTCAGTGGAAAAATGTAATACATATACTTAAAGAATCTTGAGTTCATATTGATAGTTCACATTCAAATTTAACTACATTATTTCTTTTTGTTTTTTTGTTTTGTTTCACTGGTGGTCTGTGAGGTCTGAAAGGTTGGCAACTGCTGGTTTAAAGTATTACATATGTCTCCTTTTTCCCCCATCGACCCCCCTGTGGCCACTCCAACCCCCCAGGACAAGCCCCCACCTCCCCAGGGTTCTTGTCCATTGTTTATGCTAATATGCATGTATACAAGTCCTTTGGTTGATCTCTCTGCCATCCCTCTGAGGTTTGACGGTCCATTCTGTGTTTCTCTGTCTCTGGATCTATTTTTGTTCATCAATTTATGTTGTTCGTTATATTCCACAAATGAGTGAGATCATGTTATATTTATCTCCCTGACTGGCTTATTTCACTTAGCATTTCGTATTTGTATCTCTTCTCTTAAACTGAAGATTTTCACTAATTTTCAGTTTATTAAAATTAGCACACATTTATTGAGTTCATATACAGGGTGTGGCAAAAGTAGGTTTATAGTTCATATGGAAAATAATACAATAATAAATAATAAAAGAATAAATCTGAGTTTAGTGTACTCACAACTCTAAACCTACTTTTGCCTAATCCTTGGTATGTGTGGTATTGAAATGTAGGGAAACACATTGAGTTAAATACAATTTTACAGTCTCTGGCCTCAGTAATTTGGTTTAATAGGTAGGAAAGACAAATATATAATGAAAAGAGGAATTATAATATATTGTGATATAGATCATTAACATAGGAACTTTGAGATTTATTATGACCAAGGGATGGGAACATCTTCACATGTCTTGGAAGATTGGGGAATAAGGATATTTCTGATAGAAAAGCAGATCAACAGATCAGCAGGAGAGTAAGTTAGAAGGAAATTAAGTCTATTTATGTCTAATTATAATACTTATTATTTTCTTTATGTAACTTTTTCCTTCTTCTAGTACTTAGTACTTGTGACATCCTCTCCTGCCAAATCTGGAATGCCTTTCCTCACCTTCATCATATAGCTGCCTTAAGGTCCCTGAAAACCTTATTTGTGGTTATTAAGCCTTTTTCCCCGCCATAACCAACTTAGTTATGAGAGTAATCACTATTGTTAGCATTCCTTATTGTAGCTTCCACAGTGTCTCACTCCTTATATAAATTATTGCTTCTGTTTTGCCAATGACTTAGATATCAAGTATGCAGTCTGTTAGGTTTTAATGTAAGGTAAGAGTAAGTGAACCAGGTGTAAGGGCCCCGTGGTCTTTCAGTAGGTTGAATGTCTGGGTTATGGTGTGTGTGTTTTGAGCATGTGGAACTCTGTTTAAGCATTTTGTTCTGTTTTTTCTCTTAGCTGAATTGAGTTCTGTATTTATCAAAAGGTATATAATATGCCAAATGAATATTAATTGGAGTTACTCTCCATTTAAAACTAGAATATCTCTTGGATCTTCGATCTTGTCTTAGAATCAATCTTGTCTTAAGAATATCTTTTGTTTTCAGAGCTTCAGTGAAGATGTTTTCCAGTCGGTAAAGTCTTTATTACGGAGTGAGAAGGAACTGTGTAGTGTATCAGCAGAGGACTATTTAAAGCAAGATGAACATGCCAGTTTGACTGAGGTTTGACATATTACTCTCTATACCAGTGGTTCTCAACCTTCCTAATGCCGCGACCCTTTAATACAGTTCCTCATGTTGTGACCCCCAACCATAAAATTATTTTCATTGCTACTTCATAACTGTAATTTTGCTACTGTTATGAATCGTAATGTAAATACCTGATATGCAGGATATATTTTCATTATTACAAATTGAACATAATTAAAGCATAGTGATTAATCACAAAAACAATATGTAATTATTTATGTGTTTTCTGATGGTCTTAGGCGACCCCTGTGAAAGGGTCGTTTGACCCCCAAAGGGGTCGTGACCCACAGGTTGAGAACCGCTGCTCTATATCCTTTCCTAATAAAGCAAAATGTATGTTCATGCATTTCTGTAGAACTGCGTTCCTACTTTTAAAATGCCTAAAATGTTTACACGTTAATACATGTATGAGAAGTACCTGTTTTAAATACCCACTAATATAATTGTCGTTTAATTCAGTGCACAGGCATTATTGCCCACTCATCAGACAGATGGTGCTGTATCAGATGATTCCTACTCGATTCAGTAATTGGTACTTTAATACTGAAATTTTCTACTGTGAAACATGAAATATATCCTTATTTTTTTGTAATTGTTTTTTTGGTTATTGTTAGTTTTCTTGGTTGTTTAAATTCAGTACCTTGAGTCAAAATGAAAAAGTAGTGCTAAATTTATTTTGAAATTAAGATATTTACTACTTGAAGATAAGATATATCATTTGCTCACCTGTTTCACTGCAACATTAGTGTTTCCTATCTTTGTTTGAATTTATTACTAATAAAAAGGAATGACAGCCCTAGCCGGTTTGGCTCAGTGGATAGAGCGTCGGCCTGCGGACTGAAGGGTCCTGGGCTTGATTTCGACCAAGGGCACATGCCAGGGTTGCAGGCTTGATCCCCTGTAGGGGGTGTGCATCTCATCATTGATGTTTCTATCTCTCTCTCCCTTTCCCTTCCTCTCTGAAATCAATAAAAATATATTACAAAAACAAAAAGCTTAAAAAAAAGGAATAAATTTTATTCTTCAATATAATCATAGTCCATTAACACATTTATGATATCAAATGAAAGAGGATATGAGCTCATTGAATCTGAAAAATAAGATCTGAGTTGTTAGGTTGTTAATACAAATTTTTTTGAAATTAGTGTTCTAATAGAATCTTGATTATTCTTATGTTTGGGAATGATTTTCTTTCCTATTTCTTGAGAAACTATATTGAAGTAGTTCCATAGGATGATGAGCACACCTTTCAGGCCTATAGTGTTCTCTGACCAGAGCCTCTTCTTTTTGTATCAGCTCAATTTCTATGGCTCTTGACTATTATCTTATTTTCCCTTTTTACTTTATTTTCATCAAGCTGAGCCACTCTTAATCTCCTTGGTTGTTGCTATGTGACAAGTCTCCTGTGTCCTTCTGCCCTCAAACAGTTTTCCAGCCTGTATCTCTCCAGCTCCTTATGTAGTGCCTTTCCGAGCCCACATTCCTTGGCAAGGTCTTCTTCAATCAATGGGATATGCAAGACTCAAGTGGCATTTTTAATACCCCAAGTCAGCTTATTTTCTCTTTTGTATTCAGTAAAAGGAAATTTGAAAGAATAGAAGGAATTTCTCACTTTAGAGTGTACATATCCCAAAGTATCTTTTCAAAGAAAGGAAAGGAATTTAATTGAATGTCTCTTTGTTATTGGGTGCCTGTAATATACTAGGCACTTTCCTCTACATTATCTGATTAACCCTCACAACTGTGGAGGAGAAGTTGTATTGCCTTAAGTTTTATAGATGCGGAGACAAGCTACTATAGGTTAACAACCTACCTAGACCTGTAGAAATTAACTATAACAATTCTGTGAAATAACAACCCTAATAAGTCAGAATAAATATCCTGAGCTAATTTCTGACTTGCTTCTGAATCATCAGAAAGAGATCAAAAGTATATCGTGTTGCTTTGTATTTTAACTATGATATTTTCCCTTAATTCCTAGATTATCCATATTGCTATTATTTAAGTATTTCATACTTTTAGTCACAGTGCTTGCTTAGCAGACAGTTTACTATTCTATCTTCAAGTGAAAAATATTTCTTCTAATGATGTCAAAGACAAAGGGAATATAAACTTTATTTTTATTATTTTTAATTCTCACCCAAGGATATTTTTCCGTTGGTTTTTAAAGAGTAGAAGAGAGAGGGAAGGACAGAGAGAAACACCAATGTGAGTGAAACATCTTGATAGGTTGCCTCCTGCGTGAGCCCCGACCAAGGCCAGGGCCGGGGAGGAGCCTGCAACCGAGGTACATACCCTTGACTGGAATCGAACCTGGAACCCTTCGGTCTGCAGGCCAATGCTCTATCCACTAAGCCAAACTGGCTAGGGCTGAGAATATAAACTTTTAAAATAATACTTTTTTTCAGATTATAAAAGCAGTACATATTTCCTTATAGAAAGCATGAAAGAAAAAAATGACTATCATTAATCTTATGAAGGAGGGAAAAAACCCACAGTGATAAAAGTAGAAAAAGACCTGGCTGGTGTGGCTCATTGGTTGAGTTTTGGCCCATGAACCGGGAGGTCATAGGTTCGATTCCCGGTCAGGGCACATGCCTGGGTTGTGGGCTTGATCTCCATTGTGGAGCTTTCAGGAGGCAGCCAATCAATGATTCTCTCTCATCATTGATGTTTCTGTCCCTCTCGCTCTCCCTTCTTTTCTGAAATCAATAAAAAAAGAGAAAAAATGATCACTTATAATTCCATTATCTTGAGTTAATCACTGTTGTAGTTTGATGTACTGCTTTCCTGGGTTTTTCCCATGCGTATGTTTTAAAAAATATTGTTGAAATTGTTGGCATACTCTTTATCATTTTTGTGTAACTTGTCTTTTTTATGTAATGTCACATGTCCTCATATTTCATATTCTTTAGAAATTTAACTTATATAAACTTCTACAGAGAAATCTCTATATAAGGGCATTGATGGAAATAAGTGATGATATCACAGGGAGTCAATAAGGAGGTAACCTTGAGGGCCTCCTCTCCGAGGAGGTAACATTTAAGTTGGATCTTGAAGGATGAGGTAGAACTAGGCATGGGAACATCCAAGGAGAGATCCAGGTTGAGGGGGCGCTACTGTGAAGCCCTTAGGCAAGTACATACTGGGCATATTCTAGGCCCTGAAGTGAGCCAATGTGTATAAATGAAAGTGAGGGAAGACTGAAGCCAGCTAACCCAGAGCCTTGGGGTCTGTTAGAACTGCACTGGGAAGCATGGAAGGCTTTTGAAAGGCAGGTGACATGATAATTACTGGGATCAGGTGGAATAGGATTGTAGTAGTGCAGATGAGAAGTGGTGGTAGCGGGAATGGAGAGAAGTAGATGTATGTGAGATATGTTTGGGGAGTAGAATTGATCGAACTTGCTAATGAAGTTGAAGAACTGCACCAAAAAGCCAAATCTTTGGTGGAAAGCCTCGTCATCATCTTTGAAAAAATTAATCATTCTGTCCAAGATAGCATTTTTATTTATTTATTTTGAGGTCTAATTGACATAAAACACCATATTAGCTTCAGATATACAACATAATGATTTGATATTTATATATGACAGTATTTTAATTCTTTATGCGTTTTTTTCTGTTTCTCAGCTGTCAGTAATCTAATTGAGATAAAATGTTAAAATTTGAACTAATAGAGCTTTATTTATTTATTTTTATTCAGGTCACATTTCTAGGTTTTAATGAAGAAACAGATGCTGCTCATATACAGGTATGGATGATTTATTAAACTGGGAAGGACCAGGAGAGATTATTTGGAACAAATTTTGAGACACGTAAAATTTGCCTTATTAACCAAAAACTTAAAGACTAAAAATTTTCTGTTATCATTTCTGTTTAAAGTTAAAAGGTGACATTTTGAGATCAACTTTTGAGTGTGCTTTGGACATTTTCACTTTTTGCATTTTCACTGAGTATTCTTGGTATAGAAAGCATTTTTAGGTTAGGAAACCACAAACGTCAATTATCTTAAGGAAGCTGAAACTGTAGGCTGAACTTTTTCTCCTGGGGTAGAATGTAAGCCTTGTTTTTAATTTGGATGGTTTTTATAATCTGACCTCAACAGTCAGATTCTTATATTTTCAAATGAGATAGAATGAAATTTAAATGGTAAAATAAATGAGATAGAATTAAATTTAAAAGGTAAAATTTATAAAAAGTAATATTAGCCAATGCAAAACTTTTAGCCTGTTTGATTTACACAGGAATTTAAGAGGGACTGACAGTTGAGATCAGGATCAGCAAAGGAAAGCTATACAGTTACATAAAGGGTGGTTGAAGCTCCAGTAGGTGTGGTAGGCATACTGTGTTTTACCTCATGCAGTATCTTAAGGTTTGTGATTGCCATATGTTTCCTTTTGTGGCAGTAAAAGTCTCCCAATAGAAGAAGAAGTAATACTATTCAATTCTTTGTGAACAATGCATAGAAAGTGATAATGAAAACTCTTGTGTGTCTTGATTGTACCCTTACCTGAAGGAAAAAGTTTAGGCAGTAGGTGCAAGAGAGGACATACTCCTGAGAATGTGAGGCTGAAAGCAGAAGTGTTCCAAAGTATTTCTCTCTTGTTCTACTTCCTCTTTAAGAGTTACTGGTAAAACCGTAATTAGAAAGGAAAGTACTCTGAGAGGTCAAGGATGTTAAAATACCTTAACTGGGTAAAATTTATATAAATAAAAGCCTAAGCAACCTTTATGACCAGTCGACCAGACGACCGGCTGGTAGCTGTGACGTGCACTGACCATTGGGTGCAGACGCTCAACGCAGGAGCTGCCCCCTGGTCATAAGTGCACTCCCATAGCCAACCTCCCACTGCCGGCCAACCTCCTGCAGTCCCTCCCCCAGCCGGCTCCAATCAGACCCAAACACAGGCCAGGCATGCACCGGGCCTCTAGTATTTACATAAAAAGGACAAATGAGAGAAAAAAGCTTTTTTCTTTACATCTTTATTAAATTATCAAAGTTTAATATAATACTTCAGAGAGAAAAAGCAGAAAAATAGACTTGTATTTTATGAATATAAAACTTAAACTGCAAATCTGTAGGCAAGAATCCTGTATGAAAAATTTCACAGTTAAACCTGAGGACTGCAGGTTGACATTTGCCTCTAAAAACTATTAACCCTCATGGATGTGTGAGGTACCATGTAAAATTTTTTGTTGCTTCGTATTAATACATTTAAAAGGGTACAGAAATGGCAGGTATTGAAATATTTTAGTACACTTCATTTTTGAGTTTTAAAAAAATTGGTTGTGGTTGATAAGCATATGTTAACTATTATGAACTGGGAAATTTATTAACCAGTAGACCTTAAGATTTTTAGATAGGACCCTCATTATAGGAATCTTAACAAAGTTTTATTGCTTTAAATTAGGATTTAGCTGCTGTTTCTTTGGAACTTCCAGATCTTCTGAATTCACTACACTTCTGTAGTCTAAATGAAAATGAAATTATTTGTATGAAGGATATAAATAAATCACCAAATATAAACAGTGGTCCTCTAAATCAGGTAACTTTTATATATAATTTCTAATGAGTTTTTAAGGGCAGATTTTACAATGACATTTGATTAAGACTATTAAATTTTTAAATGCTTCGGTGAAGTTTTTTGTTTTTTTTAAAAAAGAAACCATATTTGAGGAAGTATGATTCATGAGAAATCTAACTCATGAAGCTTTGAAATCATGCTGAACGCTACAGGAAAATGGAATACAAAAATAGAATAGTACCTGGCTCCTGCCTTCAAGCAGTTTGCAGGGTAGTTGGTAAGTTAGGTGAATGATTAAATAAGAAAAATCACAGGGCTGTACAATAGTACAGGAAAACATTATTGCTACATGAATGGATAGTAAGTTCTATAACATTTAAGAAGATAATGTAGGTAGAATTTCAATACCTGGTTAAGAGAAAGCTGGGAGAAAAAGATTGGGGAGTGAGAAATGTGGAGAAAGAATAAAGAAAAGAATTAAACATTACAAAATCAGGCTGCATTTCAGGATGCATGTATTTTTCTTTTTTATTTTCCCCCATGAGATTATGTTATTTCTAGGCTTCACTTCCAGTTAATATGTTTTGTATGTATAATATGTTTTGATATTAAAATATTTTTATCATCTTTCCCAAGAGTCGTCATTCTGGAATGCTTTGTGTCATGAGAGTGTTACCACCTACAGTACCAAGACTCAGAATTGATTTTATCTTTAGTCTCCTAAGTAAATATGCTACTGGTATAAGATACACCCTGGATACATACTTTCATCAGAAACGCCAACTGGAGACCACTAATGAAGATGATGATGATACTAACCAGTCAGTGTCTTCTATAGAGGATGATTTTGTCACTGCGTTTGAGCACTTAGAGGAAGAAGAGACCTTAAAGCCATATAATGATGGTTTGTCTTTATTAAACTTCTTGATATAGAGCAGCGGTTCTCAACCTGTGGGTCGAGACCTCTTTGGGGGTCGAATGACCCTTTCACAGGGGTCGCCTAAGACCATCAGAAAACACATAAATAATTACATATTGTTTTTGTGATTAATCACTATGCTTTAATTATGTTCAATTTGTAACAATGAAATTGGGGGTCACCACAACATGAGGAACTGTATTAAAGGGTCGCGGCATTAGGAAGTTTGAGAACCACTGAAGAGGATTAAAGTTTAAAGTTCAGTTTTAAAGGCTTTAAAGCCAAGTTACTCAATTCTTTTTAACCTTTTTTTCTGATTGTCTGAGGAATTACTTTTCTTGAGATTTTTTAAGTTCATAGCTATCTGGTTTTTATTTTTATTGATTTCAGAGAGAAAGGGAGAGGGGGAGAGATAGAAACATCAATGATGAGAGAGAATCATTGATTGGCTGCTTCCTGAATGCCCACACTGGGGCTCGAGCCCTTAACCCCGGCATGTGTGCTGACCGGGAATAGAACCGTGACCTCCTGGTTCATAGGTCAATGCTAAACTACTGAGCCACCCTGGCTGGGCCATTGTTATCTGGTTAGTTTTGCTATTTCTGTTCTTATTTTGTTAGTACTGTTTACCATATTAAGTGTTTGGAACATGCCTAGGGTCAAACTTGAGAGGAGTTAACTGGCAGAGTCACTGTATTCGTGTTTCTAACACATGTGACAGCATTCTATGTATTCTCAAGTATGGGGTAAAATTAAATTATTTTAGTAAAAGATATATTTGATTTTGAGAATGATTTGGGATGAATATGTTAACATAATTTAGAAGAGACATGTTACAAATAAATATTTTATGCTGAAAGTCTATTCCCATTGATTTAAATTTTAAAAAAATTCTGTTCAAGAATAAGCTGATCATTTTATTCTTTTGCTATAGGAGTAAACATTACTGCACTAAAGAGCCACTGTGATGCTGCTTCACAGACTACTGCTGGTCACCAGTTAGAAACCCATGATTTAAGGATTCTGGTTAGCTCTGGGCGGCAGAAGTCATTGACGAAACCTTCAACTTCCTTAATAAACATTCTGGGACATAAAGAACAACCTGTGAAAAGTTCAGTCACAACATCAATTTCTGAGCCTTGGATCCAAAGGAGTTTCTATAGGTCATCTAATGCTTCAGATAAAGGTAGTGACATGCAGAAAACGTTTTTTTCTTCTTCTCCTGCCTATTCATCTGAATCAGAATGCTCAAGTCCAAGTCCGGTTATTTTCTTAGATGAAGAAGGATATCAAAAAAGTTTAAAAGCAAAACTTGAGTTACCAAAAATTCCTGTAATGAAAGATGATATAGAGGACTCAGACTCAGAAGTAAGTGAATTTTTTGATAGTTTTGATCAGTTTGATGAACTAGAACAAACTTTAGAGACTTCTTGTCCATTTCTAAAAGACTCTGTAAAAGGGAAGACATCGCAAAAGAAAGGGCACAAACATGACAAATCTTCTGTAACCACTACTATGAATCCTCAAAAATTCAAGTTTGATTGTCCAGCTCTCCCAGCTAATGTTCGAAAGCCAACACCTCGTAAACCAGAATCCCCTTACAGCAACCTGTGTGATGCTCCAGATTCTCCTCGCCCAGTGAAGGCATCTGGGGAAGACAGTGGCTTGTTTAGCCCCATTCGGTCCTCTGCTTTTAGTCCTCTTGGAAGCTGTACACCTGCTGAATGTTTTTGCCAAACAGATATTGGTGGAGATAGGATTCATGAAGATCATGATTCTATTTATTACACCTATGAAGATTATGCCAATAGAATTACATGTGAAGTACTGGGCTCGGTCCTTCATACTCAACATACTAATGCAATATCAAACATTAATAGTGTTAAAAAGGGAGAAAATGAAACCATTGCTCTAAAGAGTGGAAACCTTGATCAAAATAAATCTAAAAATAAACCCTTAATGATTAGAGATAGCATTCAAAAATTTGCAGCAAAAGAACCGTGACCTCCTGGTTCATAGGTCAATGCTAAACTACTGAGCCACCCTGGCTGGGCCATTGTTATCTGGTTAGTTTTGCTATTTCTGTTCTTATTTTGTTAGTACTGTTTACCATATTAAGTGTTTGGAACATGCCTAGGGTCAAACTTGAGAGGAGTTAACTGGCAGAGTCACTGTATTCGTGTTTCTAACACATGTGACAGCATTCTATGTATTCTCAAGTATGGGGTAAAATTAAATTATTTTAGTAAAAGATATATTTGATTTTGAGAATGATTTGGGATGAATATGTTAACATAATTTAGAAGAGACATGTTACAAATAAATATTTTATGCTGAAAGTCTATTCCCATTGATTTAAATTTTAAAAAAATTCTGTTCAAGAATAAGCTGATCATTTTATTCTTTTGCTATAGGAGTAAACATTACTGCACTAAAGAGCCACTGTGATGCTGCTTCACAGACTACTGCTGGTCACCAGTTAGAAACCCATGATTTAAGGATTCTGGTTAGCTCTGGGCGGCAGAAGTCATTGACGAAACCTTCAACTTCCTTAATAAACATTCTGGGACATAAAGAACAACCTGTGAAAAGTTCAGTCACAACATCAATTTCTGAGCCTTGGATCCAAAGGAGTTTCTATAGGTCATCTAATGCTTCAGATAAAGGTAGTGACATGCAGAAAACGTTTTTTTCTTCTTCTCCTGCCTATTCATCTGAATCAGAATGCTCAAGTCCAAGTCCGGTTATTTTCTTAGATGAAGAAGGATATCAAAAAAGTTTAAAAGCAAAACTTGAGTTACCAAAAATTCCTGTAATGAAAGATGATATAGAGGACTCAGACTCAGAAGTAAGTGAATTTTTTGATAGTTTTGATCAGTTTGATGAACTAGAACAAACTTTAGAGACTTCTTGTCCATTTCTAAAAGACTCTGTAAAAGGGAAGACATCGCAAAAGAAAGGGCACAAACATGACAAATCTTCTGTAACCACTACTATGAATCCTCAAAAATTCAAGTTTGATTGTCCAGCTCTCCCAGCTAATGTTCGAAAGCCAACACCTCGTAAACCAGAATCCCCTTACAGCAACCTGTGTGATGCTCCAGATTCTCCTCGCCCAGTGAAGGCATCTGGGGAAGACAGTGGCTTGTTTAGCCCCATTCGGTCCTCTGCTTTTAGTCCTCTTGGAAGCTGTACACCTGCTGAATGTTTTTGCCAAACAGATATTGGTGGAGATAGGATTCATGAAGATCATGATTCTATTTATTACACCTATGAAGATTATGCCAATAGAATTACATGTGAAGTACTGGGCTCGGTCCTTCATACTCAACATACTAATGCAATATCAAACATTAATAGTGTTAAAAAGGGAGAAAATGAAACCATTGCTCTAAAGAGTGGAAACCTTGATCAAAATAAATCTAAAAATAAACCCTTAATGATTAGAGATAGCATTCAAAAATTTGCAGCAGATCTTGTGGAAAAAAGTTTTGGCAGTGCATTTAAAGACTTGCAGAAAGGAGTCTCTTCATGTACCAATGCATTGTGCCATTTAGCCGTCAAATTAACGTCATCCATTTTTCAGATGGCATTTAATGAACTGAGAAGGCAGCATGCATTTTCACTGAAAGAGCGTGCTATTAGTGGTCTGGCTAATTTTTTGGTGAGTGAAGCTTTATCAAATGCTTTAAAAGATTTACAGTATGTAAAGAAGCAGATATTTACAAACATAGTTGCTGGGTTTGCTGCAGATCTTGCTGAAGAGCTTATTTTTGAAGGTATCATGGAAGTGTGTCAGTTTTCATCTCCTCCAACACCTGCATCTCCAAAGTATTCATTTGACTATGAAGACAAAGTAGTGAAGTCATATGCAAAAGATTTGTCTGAATCTGTAATGCAGGAAGCATTCATTGAGCTATCACAAGTTGATGTGATCTTTACAACAAAGGCAGCAGTTAGTGTTTCTACAGATAACATAAAGTATGTGAGTGCAGAAAATATTGTGCCATGGACACAGACTTCCACATGTCCCATTTTTAATAGTCAAGCAATTGTGACAAAACCAATGCCAGAATATAAATACACTGTACAGCAGGCCTTATTTTGTACTTCTGGAATTGTTACTTCTATACCAGTGCCCCTGGCTGGAAGTGCCCTTCTCCCATATCACTTTTCATCTAATATATATCAGGCAAAGACTCATCTGTCATCTGGTGATAGTAATTTGAATGGTGATTCTACTGAAGCAGGTGTTTCCACAAAAAACGAAGAGGAAGTAGCTTGTCTCAGAAATATTTGTTTATCTTCAGAACACAGTCTAGGTAACCAGAATGATTTTAAACCAACTAATGATGATGTTGAAATGCAAAGCTCTTCAGAATTACCAAGTGATCCTGTGATTATTAGCAACTTTTCTACAGCACTGGTGCATTCTATAGTAAATGAAACTTTAGAGTCAGTGACATCATTCAAAGTTACAAAAACAGTTGATGAACACACAGATTGTTTAACTAAAACAGTAAAGGGAAAAAACCCTCCTTTCCACTATGATCAAGTGACCCTGCAACAGAATGAAGCTAGCAATAAGGACATGTTTGTTGATCGATTATATAAATCTGTTATTAAACATTCCGTAGAGAAAAGCAAATCAGTGATCTCCAATGTGGATAAAAATATGGTAAACAGGGAAGGCTTGCCTGTTGCTGAAGAAGAGTCACGGTTGATATGGGAAAAGTTTCCCAGATCTCTTGATGCTCAAGATCACTTAACTCACTGTTCACTTTTAGTGGGAAAGGATTGTGTTCCAGAATGTAAAGATTCTGTAGCTCATGGATTTTCTTTAGAGCCACTACCATGTTGTTCAACTATGGCAGGTCAGAAACCTGAGTTGAAGGAAGCTGCTAAGGACAAATCAGTGAAAAAGTATAATTTGAATAATATGGCACAGGTGCCCTTGTCTTTTGGGCAAGAAAATCCTTATCCCCATTCACATACTTTCTCATCTGCAGTACTTACATGTGTAGATGGTTTGCATGTGGAAGATAAACAGAAAATCAGAGATGGAAATGTAATACCTGATACTCCTCCATCAACTCCTCTAGTACCATCCCAGGCTAGTTCTGAATGGGATATCAAGAAGTTAACCAAAAAGCTTAAAGGGGAATTAGCAAAAGAATTTGCACCTGCTACACCACCTTCTACACCTCACTACTCATCTGTTGGTAGTTTGTCTGAAAATGAACAAAATACTATTGAAAAAGAGGAGTTCATGTTGAAACTCATGCGATCTCTTTCAGAAGAAGTTGAAAGTAGTGAAGGTGAAGAGCATCCAGAAGTGGATGTGAAGGCAGAGCACTCAGAGAAGAAAACTCAATTTGCTGAAGCATTAGCTTCACACATCGTTTCTCTTGCAACTGAAATGGCAGCTTCCCATTTAGATAATAAAATAATACAAGAACCCAAGATTAAAAGCCCTTGCTTAAATGTGCAGAGTCAAAGAAGTGTATCACCTACTTTGTTAAATCACACAGATGAAAATTTACAAGCATTATGCAATTTTGCAGGTGATATGGCAGCAGAAGTCATTACAGAAGCTGAGAAAATAGCAAAAGTCAGAAGTTGTATGCTTTGCAGGCAGAAGAAGAATAGTTATAGTGATGGTGACCAACCTCATAGATCAGAAGAAAAGTTGAATATAGAGACTGTAGCACATCCAAGAGAAGTTGACCCGTTTATTCTTTCATTACCACCAAGTTCTTGTATGTCAGGTCTGTCATATAAGTATCCCAGCTGTGAAAGTGTGACAGATGAATATGCAGGTCACATTATCCAAATACTAAAACAGGAAGGTGGTAATAGTGAGTTAATAATGGACCAGTATGCCAATAGACTTGCTTATCGATCTATCAAATCAGGATTGAAAGAAGCAGCTAAGGGAGCAACGATGAAGTGTAACTCAAAAATGTTTCCCTTGCAAAACTCACAGGTGAAAGCCAACAATGAACTCTTAATGTTCTTAAATAAACACCACCAAGAAGTAGATAAAAAAAGACAAAGTAAAAGAAATGAAGGTTACCTCTGTAAAAATCAAACTTGTGAATGGACAGGGAATACATACAGAAGTAAATGCTCTGAACTGTATAGTTTTTCAACCTCTCTTGCTCACAGCATAACCAGAGATGTTAAAAAAGAGCTTACAGTGTCTGCAATTGGCTTGCCAAAATCCTCAACAGATTCTTGCCTTTATGAAAAGTCTGGATGTGATGAAGATAATGAGTCTCACATTGAGCCAGAATTTCCTAAGTCTCTTCAACCTTCCCCACAAAATCACAGATTTTACCACAGTGCAGGCAGCTTAAATGGGTATGGATATGAAGTGAATGTTGTTCAAGCTATAGAACAGTATGCTAAAAAAGTAGCTGATGACACTTTAGAACTCAGTTTAGGATCTGCAGTTTTCCAAGTGTCTGAGACAGCAAAAGCAGCAGATAGGATCACTTATGCAGAAAAGTTGTCACCTCTTGTAAGTCAAGCTTGCAGATACTGTGATGAGAAAGAACTCCATGACTGCAATGGAAACTCACCTCAATATTCTTTCAGACAGGATTCACTTGCTCATAGTAAGCCAGGTTCTAATTCAAAATTTAGCAACATTTATCAGAAATCTAGAATTTTTCACCTTGATGTCCCTCAAATTCATGTTGATCTTGATAAGAAGACAGTGCTTGCTGAGAAGATAGTTGCTGAAGCTATTGAAAAAGCAGAGAGAGAGCTGAGCAATACCAGTTTGGCAGCTGATAGTGGAATTGGACAAGATGGTGTTAGCTTTGCTGAAAGCCTTACTACAGAAATAATGACCTCAGCCATCGTGAATGTTGAACATGCTGTTAGTAGGTAAGTTTCAAGTTTCTTTTGGGTCTATGATAAAATGAAAAGTTAAACTCCATCGTTCCTGGCCAGGTGGCTCAGTTGGAAAGGTTGTGGGTTTGATTCCCAGTCAGGGCACCCAGTTTGCAGGTTCCATCCCTAGTCAGGGCAAGTATAGGAGATAACTGATCGGTGTTTCTCTCTCACATCGATGTTTCTCTAAATTAAAAAAAAAATAAAGAAAACCATATCCTCATGTGATGATTAAAAAAAAAGTTAAACTTGATCATATATGTCTTAGATTCTGTTCAGAAAGGTAGGATTATTTTTTAACCCTAAATTAACAAGTTTTCTCTGTTACATTTATGTATTGTTTCATATCCTACATATTACTTTCATATACATTCTTCATTATCCCACAACAGCCTTTTGAGGGGAGGTATTAACCATTTACCCAACTAAAATATGAAGCTATTATGGTTTAAAACTATAGTGTGATTGTAGGAATGCCCAATATAATTCTGATTAGTATATTTTAAATACAAAATGAGAATAGCCCCAAAGTGGGGGCAGTTCAGGACCTATTCTAGGCACTGGGGAACAAAAGTAAGTAAAACAGGCAAAAATATGTGTTCACTTGGACTTCATGTTACAGTAAAGTAAGACAATAAATAAGTAAAATGTGAAAAAAAATAAGTAAAATATGTAGTACATGGTAATAAGCGCTTTGGAGGAAAACTAAAGCTGGTAGAGATGGTTGGCCAGAATGGCCATTTGAGCAAAGAGCCAAAGGTGAAGAGAGAATAAGTCACATGAGAATCAGTGGAAAGAGGGTTCCAGGCAAAGAGTTGGGACTGTGCATGTGGAGGAAATGGCAAAGAGGCTTGAGTGGCTGAAGTGAGTGAGCCAAGGGGAGTAGTAGGAGATAAGGTGTAGGTTATGAGAGATTGTCATACCAGGTAATATGTTATAAGTATTTGGCTTATTTTGGCTGGTGAGAAGCCACTAGAGCAGTGGTTCTCAACCTTCTGGCCCTTTAAATACAGTTCCTCATGTTGTGACCCAGCCATAAAATTATTTTCGTTGCTATTTCATAACTGTAATGTTGCTACTGTTATGAATCGTAATGTAAATATCTGATATGCAGGATGGTCTTAGACGACCCCTGTGAAAGGGTCGTTTGACCCCCAAAGGGGTCGCGACCCACAGGTTAAGAACCGCTGCACTAGAGGGTTTTGATCAGAAGACTAACATTTTCCCTCTTCATGTTTAAAAATATACTTTCAACTGCTATGTTGAGAATTAAATGTAGTTGGGCAGTTGCAATAATTGAACAGTGAATGGCCTTCCTAGTGAAAAGTTAGAATAAAATTTGAGAACATTTCTTTATTAAAAAAAATGAGTAGGGTTAGGTTTATAATACACACTTAACATCAAAGAGATTTGGCTAGTTTGACTCTAATTTTAATTTACAGTACTAGAATTACTTGAACTACTTTTTTGGTTTTTAAAGCCAAAATAAAGTTTGTTTTGCTTTGTTGTGCAAATAAAAGTACTATCTTACAAAGCAGTTGGAAAACTTAGGAACTTGTGCTCTTTCATAGTGGTCCCAGTTGAAAATATGAACTGCTTTGAAGAGAATTTAAATGATGCACTTAGGATGGATGGGTGTTCGTGGGTACTCAGTTAACTCTGAAAGTAATAAGCTACCCTGCTAAGTCTCTTTGTTAGCAGACACAATGAAAGGGGGTTAGGTGGACCACTGGTCTGACTCTGAATATCATTTCTTGTTTTTGTTATCTTTATCATTTATAAGAATTATAGTCTTATCAGAGGCCCAGTGCACGAATTCATGCATGGGTGGGGTCAGGCCAGCCCAGCCCCAATCGGAATGGATCGGGAGGAGGAGACGGTGGGAGGTTGGCCGGCTGGCCCGCCCCGATAGGGGCCCGATCAGGGCTGGGCCGGCTGGGGGGAGGGGCTGCAGGCGATTGGCCAGTGAGTCCTGCCCCCCAATTGGGGTGGGGAGGATTGGGGGTGGGGGGTTGATCGGGGGTCAGCGGCTGGGGGAGGGACCGTGGGAGATTGGTCGGCCAGCCCCACCCCCTATTGGGGTAGGTGGGCAATCGGGCAG
>NW_005370127.1:1945229-1953763 GCF_000412655.1 Myotis brandtii
GGAGGGGCCACGAGAGGTTGGCCACCCAGCCCCACCCCCTATTGGGCTGGTCACAGTGGTCGTCATAATAGTGACCCGGCATTCTGGTCGTTCTGGCGTTCTGGTCGCTGGCTTTTTATATATATAGGTAGTTCAGAACCTGATGCTTTTGGCACTCATTCATTTATTCATTTATTTTAGTCCAAAAGAAACAGAAGACTTTCAGTCAACTGAGTCTTTTGGTAGCCAGCAGATGAATCTCAGTATTGGTGATGACAGCACTGGTAGTTGGTCCAATTTAAGTTTCGAAGATGAACACCAGGATGAAAGCAGCAGTTTTCATCATCTAAGTGAAAGGTAACTAAAACTTTACATGTAATAGCATAGTTTAGATCCTCAGACCTATGAAGTGAGCTATTAGTTTGCATTGAGTATTATTTAAAATTCTGAATTTGAGAATCTGTCATTATTTTCAAAATGTATTTTATTATTTGCAATATATTTCTAATGGTTTTTTGACATTTATTAAATACTAAAGGCCCAGTGCACGAAATCCGTGCATGGGTAGGGTTCCTAGTGGCTGCCAGCTGGGGGCATCTCCCTTCCCCCGGCCGCTGGCCCCACCCCCTGGTCGAACTCCTGGTCAAGGGGACAATTTGCATAATAGGCTTTTATTATATAGGATAATAATTAGCCCAGCTAATTTTCTCTGGATGTGCCAATAGTTGATTTGAAAATGTTACATACATTTAATTTTATACCCTTTTAGGCTTTACCTGGACTTTTAATGAATTTTTGAGGAAAAACTTTTTTTTTCTTACTTTGAAGAGAGTACTTTTTTTTCTGTAGAGCAGCGATTTTCAACCTTTTTCATCTCATGGCACACATACAGTAATTACTAAAATTCTGTAGCACACCAAAAAACATATTTTTTGCCAATCTGACAAAAAAAAAAAACAGGTATACTTTTGATTCATTCACACCAGACAGGTACTGGTATTGTTGTGTGGCTGTTGTCAGTTTTTAATTTGACAATCTAAGGGAAAAGAGGTCAGTGCCCCTGACTAAATAGTCAGGTATTACATTTTTTAAAAAATTATTGTGGCATGCCAGTTAAAAATAGCTGTTTGAGGATAGGAAAAAGGACAGTTATCTGTAAGAGACATAAAAATGGCCTGTAATTTCACAGGGATTAGTTTAGATAGTATGTTTTTTGGGAGGAAAGGTTCCTTACTTATCCTGCTACTCAGGAAAAAAATGATCCAGATCATTTATACTCGAATGACTGAAATACATAAACTCATTATAAATTGTTTGGTATAGCAGAGGCACCTACCTCATATATAACTTTTCTTAATTAACTTTATTTTGAATAAGTTATGGAATATTTTATTAATTGTGATACAGTTGTTTCTTATATGTATAACTCTATACAGGCATTTTCTAACCAATAAAATTTCATAAAATCTTTATCCAAATTAATTGACAATTGGAAATGATAAATACCATCTATAGCTGAGTCTAGGGAGTGGAGAGGATTCTCAGCATACATACTTCCAATTTTGGGCATATGTGGAAAGGACCCTGTGAGGCTCTAGGTGAACAGAGCCTTGAGGAGTGGGAGGTAAGCAGACTATTAGAGGAGGGGATGAGGGAGCATAAGAAAGGAAATAGCTATCACTTGTTAAAACAGATCATCATTTCAGAGTACTTTGTTTGATGCTTGGATTAGCTAGTAAGTGTTAGTATTTTTACAAAATATCTATTTTATCATAGTTTCTTAAAATGTAGTTGTAAATCTTCAATATTTCTTAAAATCTAGACCCAAAAATGGCAGTTTTTAAAACTGGGGGTAGGAAGTGGGGGTGATAATCACACATCATCATTTGGCTCTTTTCCATAACTTTATCTAGACTAGAATATGAACACTTAAATTTTTCTCTCATCTTTGAGAGATATAGGCTTTTAGAGTTTCAGTGAGAGTTGACATTGCTTAGGAAATCCCGGTGTTAAAATGGGAAAACTAGGATTAGAGGCTAGTGGCATTAAGAGGATTGTAGCCAGTTGAACAGCTCTATGTGGAATGTTACCTAGTTTAATGAAAAGAGGGAGACATCTACCATGCTCTGTTCTTGGTTCTGTCCTATACAGCATTATTTTATTGGTGATAAGTAATACTCATTTCTGAATGACTCAAAACGAAGATGAAAACAGTAAATCAGCAAGTGTTGGTGAGGATGTGGAGAAAAGGAAACCCTGGTGCACTGTTTGTGGGAATGCAGTTTGGTGCAGCTACTATGGAAAACAGTATAGAGTTTCCTCAAATAATTAAAAATGGAACTGCCTTATGACCCAGTGATTCTGGGAATATATCTGAAGAAATCTGAAACACTAATTGGAAAGAATATATGCACCCTTATGTTCATTGCAGCATTATTTACAATAGCCAAGGTTTGGAAGCAGCTCATCAGGAGATGAGCAGATAAAAAATCAGCGGTACATTTACACAATGGAATACTACCTGACCGTAAAAAGGGAAATCCTACCTTTTGTAACAGCATGAATGGACCTGGAGAGTATTATACTAAGTGAAATAAGCCAGTCAGAGAAAGACAAATACCATATGATTACACTTATATGTGGAATCCAATGAAAAAAATAAAATAACAAACTAGAAACAGACTCATAGTTACAGAGAACAGACTGACAGCGATCAGAGGGAAGGGTGTTGGGAGGGTGGGTGAAAAAGGTGAAGGGATTAACAAAGAAAAAAAAACAGTTCATAGACACAGAAAACAATATGGTGATTACCAGAGCGGGAGGTAGAAGAGGGTAAAGGGGAAATGAATGGTGACAGAAGACTTGGGGTGGTGAACACACAATACAAAATGCAGATGAAGTATTATACAATTGTACACTTGAAACCGATATAATTTTATTAACCAATGTCACCCCAATACATTCAGTAAAATTTTTTAAAAATTAGGATGAAAGATAATTCCATTAACAATCAAGGTTTAAAAAGACCAAATTAGGCTGAGGCTAAAATAAGTATATTTAATACGGATAAATCCAAGTCGGTTCAGAAAATTAATTATTTGAATTCAGGATGGGGATAGTTTGGCCTGATAGCATTTTGTCAGAAAAACTTCTGTAGTTTAATCTACCACAGTCTTAAGAACTATTATGCTTTGTGGCATTAAGGTTCAGCACAAAGAAAGGTAGTGGGACGCATCCAGGCTTGTTGGACATACAATTTTCAGGGTCTCATGTCCCAGAGATTGATTCCCTAGGTCATTAGAGGGTCCCAAGATACTGCATGCTTGATAAGACCCTCAGATAATTTTAATGCAGGAGGTTCAGAGAACACATGTAAGATAATATGGCTTTTCATGTTTCATCTTTTGATGACATGTGCTGTAGGCACTGTTATTTTCTGGTACAGAGATCAAGGTAGGAGATTAAAGACTTCAGAGATTTGGACAAACTTGCATTTTCCCTCTAAGTAGGAAGTTCCATAGAGGGCACCAGTTAAAAAAGAAACAATAATCTCAAAAGTTCACAAGTGTTTAGGAGGAATGTATAATGATTAGATCAGAAAGAGAACTGGTCTATGTAAGTGAATCTCAAGTATTTCAGCAGTTTGTGAATTTTGTCCCTCCACTGATTTTTAGACAGAGTGGAGGAGAAAAACATTGACGTGAGAGAGACACATTGATTGGTTGCCTCCTGCTTGATCCCCTACCAGGTTCTGGGGTTGAACCTGCAACAGAGGTACGTGCCCTTGACGGGGCATCAAACCCTTGACCCTTTGGTGCATAGGCTAGCACTCTAACAACTGAGAAAAACTGGCCAGGGCTGTTTTGTGAATTTCTTAAAAGTTGAGTTTTAGCCCTAGCTGGTTTGGCTCAGTGGATAGAGCGTCAGCCTGCGGACTGAAGGGTCCCAGGTTCGATTCCAGTTGGGAGCACATGCCTGGGTTGTGGGCTTGATCCCCATTAGGGGACGTGCAGGAGGCAGCCTGTCAATGATTCTCTGTCATCATTGATGTTTCTATCTCTCTTTCCCTCTCCCTTTGTCTCTGAAATCAATTAAGATATATATATTTAAAGTTAAGTTGTAGTAGATTTAGGTAAGAGATGGGGCTGGACTTGCCAAATTTTTTAGATAACTACCAGTGGTTTGCAAATGCCTGTCTTTAACATAGGAAAAATGAAAAGACATAAAAGAAAATGATGGAAGCAGGACAGTGTTCAGGAATGAAATGAAAAGATTTTAAGTGAAGAAATGAAGTTGTTTTATGTGTGGTTAACATAGGATGATCATACCTCCCAGTTTGCTCAGGACAGTCCTGGTTTATTTCTGTTCTGGTGTAATTATTGTTGGTGACGTCTTTCATTTTCAGAAGTGCCCTGGTGAGGTGAAAAATACATGGCCATTCTAGTTATAAGTGGCATTTTGTAAATAACGGACTTCAAATCTCTACTTTAAGGGGCAACATGGAAGGGGGAATGAGGTTAGATAGAGGGAGTTTGACAATATTTTAGCTGGTATTTTCATGTTCATCTAATACTTAGATGATTGATTTTTATTAAGTGGGGGAATCATTAGTGTATGGGTAAAAAGTTTGTAAATTTTTTTGTTTAGCTAATCATTCTGTTACTAGAAGTAAATACAGTGTTTGAGATCATTAATTTCTCTGGCTAGTAGCTCTCTGTTCACTCTATTTCTGTATTTTCTCAGTGTTGGTTTGTTGGACAGACTACATGGGCAAGATTCTGCTTGTTTTAATAGTTTTATGATAGAGCTATGTTTGTTTGAATATATGTGAAAAGCTACTGCTCCGTTTTAACTTTTATTCTCTAATACATTATAGTTTGTCACAATTTGTTAGTGGTAAAGTAAACATGGATATGTAAATTATTTGAGATTGCTTGGAAACTACTTAGAACTTTTAAATAATCTTCCTTTTTCTAGTAACTTTGTCAACATTTACTGATGCCTATGAAATTATTTAATGTTAACTCATTTTTTAAAACCAAAATTTTGGTTTATATAAATATTAACTTTTATAATTGCTTAGCCTAATATGGGGAAATATAGCTGCTTTCACTGCAAACTAATGTGCTTACTAATTATTTTGATTAGAATTTTTAAAAATTGCATGTTTAGGTGTTAATCTGAAAGATTGAATTTAGTTTTGTTTCTGAACACAGTTGCTTTTTGTTTTTTATTGCTTTGTTGCAATTTTAGAATATAGTTGCTTTCTTCTTTTGATTGGCTTAAAATAAGTTGTTATCTGTGTGGAATTAGTGACTGGCCAACCAGACAAGTGAAATGCTTGAATAAGCCTTGGTTAGTCAATATTCTGAAGAAAATGTATGTTATTTGCCACCTACTGAATTATATGTAATATATGAAATGAAGGTAATGACATAATAAGAATACTTGTTTTTTCCAAGTAGTTGAAAAAAAGGTCTCTTTGGGACTATGTTTCGGTGTCTACCTCCCTTACCCCCCAAGTCTATCACTGTTTGCACTATCTAAAGACCTGAGAGAATGTTAACATTCTTATTCCAAACTGAAGAGTATTAGCCTTTAAAACTTGACATATACTTAATTTAATTGTAAAACTTCATGCATTCATTTGCTGCTTTTAAAGACATTTTGTTGTCATAATCTGTAAAATAAATATACATTTAGAATAATTGTTATGATCTCTTGAGGACAAGTAGGAAAACACCCAGATCTCTGAAGCTGACAGGTACCTTTTGCAGTAGCAGTGTGGGCCTCTTGACCCCTGTGGATGCTGCACTCCACTGTGGCAGTTTCAGAACAGCCACAGTTAACACTTGACAGAAGCTGTTCCAAGGAAAACCATGATCGTCTTTACTATTCATTTTCTAGTTCAGCTCTGTTCTTTTCTTCCTCTGGCAGTAATGGTAACAGCAGTAGCTGGAGCAGTCTTGGTTTAGAAGGAGATTTGTATGAGGACAATTTATCCTTTCCAACATCAGACAGGTTGGTCCAGTCCAGAAACTTAAAAACTGATGAGTCTTTCACCACTAATGCATGATGCCATATTCTTAAAACAATGTGGGTTACAATGCCAATATGTATCAAGCTGCTTTTCTCCTATTTTTGACATGATTCTGCTTGATAAATTACATCTAATGAAAAAATTCTACTATGCTAAGATATGATTGACATCTAATTGCAAAATGTATTACTTTTATGCATGTATTGCTCTGCTTGCTATTTTTCATTCTACCAATTATTATTTCATTAAAAAGAGCTTGCTTCCTACAGGATTTCTGTTTTTTTTGTTGTTTTTGTTTTGTCCTTTGTTTTTTTTATATATAGTTTTATTTGATACATAAGAAAAATGTGTTCTTACTATGTTAAAAATATATAAACGGCATCAGCAGAAGCATTAATAAATAATAATTTGTGGCATTCTATGATATTCAAATGCTGTGTTATCTAAAACCAAATTGGTAGAATATTTTGGCTTCAAATTATTTTAAATTAAATTTTATTATGAAATTACTTGGTGTTCTATATATCATGGTCAGGTAGAACTTCTAGGTTACGATAACTTATCTAGGCATCATTTGCAATTCATATTTTAACATGAAATGATGTGAGAAGCAAAGCTTCCTTTTTTATTGTCATTTCTCCCCCTTTTAAATATCACACATCATATTGTAACATTCATTCTTTACCACATTTCAAGAATTGGTTTTAATACCATTATTAAAGCTTTTTTGTTTAACTGCTTCTGTTCTTTTATTCGAAAAGTGATGGGCCAGATGATAAAGACGAAGAGCATGTGGATGACATAGAAGGTAATTGACAATTTGTTTTTCAAAGTGTTTGCATGTTTTGTTTTATTTTAATACTAGAAGCCTGGTGCACGACATTCATGCACTCGGGGGGCGGGGGGTGCCCTCAGCTCGGCCTGCGCCCTTTTGCAGTCTGGGAAGCCCTTAGGGGATGTCTGACTGACAGCTTAGGCCTGCTCCCCATGGACATCCTTAGCGCTGCTGCAGAGGCGGGCCCCTGCGCTCGCCAGCCATCAGCCCAGCTTTGAGCTGAGCGGTGCTCCCTGTGTGGGAGTGCAATGACCACCAGGAGGCAGCTCCTGCATTGAGCGTCTGCCCCCTGGTGGTCAGTGCACTTCATAGCGACCAGTCGTTCCACTGTTTGGTCAATTTGTATGTTACCCTTTGATTATATAGGATATTTTTATTGATTTCAGAGAGGGATGATGAGAGAGATTCATTGATCGGCTGCCTCCTGCATGCCCCCCTACTGGGGATTGAGCCCACAACCCAGGCATGCACCCAGATTAGGAATCTAACCATGACCTCTGGTTCATAGGTTGACACTCAACCACTGAGCCACAATGGCAGGGCCATGCTTTTTTAGAAGGTTCTCTAGAAGAGTCTTTAATTTTTGTATTTGTTCATTTCATCAGTTAGGCTCTTGGCCATTACAAATAAGGGTATTTACATTATAAATCAGGGTATTCTTTAATTTATCCAATGTCAGGCCTTTTGTTGAGCAGTTTGTATTATTTGATTGCTAAACTAATGAGGTACCCATTGATATAAAGACTGAGTTGCTTTAAAAGAATGATTCAGTTACTTGTGAGGGAAATTCATGATCAACTCTATATAATTATCTTTTTCAAAATAAATTCCTTACTCATATTATTTATTATAACTATAGCGTATGTCATAGTTTTTTCCTTTCAAACAAGTAACTTCTAGAATTAGTGTTTAATGACAATCTCACATAAATCATATTCCCTCTTCACATGTCTTCCCAAATTCCAGTACTACACTCACATACATGTATTTGAAGAAAATACTCAATTCTTCCTTTAATGAACATAGTTCTGAATATGTTAATAACAGATACAATTGGTTACAGAGTTCTGGGCTATGATTTGTAATCCCTAATTTAAATATCTTAGACTGTCTGAATGAATCTAAAAATGGTTCACATTGAAGCTGAATTTTTTAAAAATATATATATATATTTATTGATTTTAGAGAGGAAGGGAGAGGGGAGAGAGTGATAGAAATATCAGTGATGAGAGAGTCATTGATTGGCTGTCTCCTGCATGTCCCCAACTGGGGATTGAGCCCACTATCTGGCATGTGCCCTTGACTGGAATCGAACCTGGGACCCTTCAGTCCGTAGGCTGATGCTCTATCCACTGAACCAAACCAGCTTAGGGTGAAGCTGAATTTTTATTGTATTTAGATGGTTGTTGACTCCCCCCAACCCCCATCTTATTTTTCCTTAATTATGAAAATACCAATATGTCTTCTCTAGGATGGAACATAAAAAGATTCATACTGTTTGAGATATAGTGCTTGGTTTTGAACCAGTGATTTTTTATGTTATCACTAGTAGCCCGGTGCACGAAATTCGTGCACATTAAAAGGGAATTAATTGCCCTAACCAGTTTGGCTCAGTTGATAGAGCATCGGCCTGTGGACTCAAGGGTCCCAGGTTCGATTCCGGTCAAGGGCATGTACCTT
>NW_005370127.1:1954395-1955062 GCF_000412655.1 Myotis brandtii
AATTCTTAGAATCAGAACAACCTCTCCCTCTGCAGATCCTGTTAATACTTTAGGTTCGATAATGTTAGGTCGTAATCTTTTGATAATAAATCTGGTACCATTACAAAGACCCCTTTTAATATTGAGATTTCTCAATAGCATGATGTTGGGGTCCAGCCCCGGCGGGTCCAGGGGTTCCCCAAGGTGTGGACGTAGTCGGCGAAGAAGGAAGGACACGGAGGCAGTGTTCAGTTGATCAGCAGCCTAGCCAGGTTCTCTAGTCAGGTTCTCCAGCCAGGTTCTGTCTTTATTCTCCTGTTACATCTGTATTTATACCAGTTGAATTTAATCTTATCCATTCTATTCCAAAGGTTAGGGCGTTTGTTATCTCCATTCCAAGGTCACTACTCTATTGTTCTGTTAAGCTACAAGGAAGTAACCGAAGGAGATTATCCTAAGTAAAGATTATGTAGCTTAAGTGTGATTGTTCATAGTTAAAGTGATTAACTACCCGCATGGTACTTAGTTAAGGGGTTTTACTGATTTATTCCCTTCCTTAGTCCTGTTAATCCCTAACTCCAGGGAAAAATCCCCACCTGAGGAAACAACCTTTCTCAGAGAGGTGACCTTGGTTAAAACACATAGCGCTAAGTAGGGGAGCAAACATATTAAGAACAGTATGCCATAT
>NW_005370127.1:1955446-1972159 GCF_000412655.1 Myotis brandtii
GAAATTCTGTTTCTTTGTTACTAATGTTGTGGCCCCACCCCATAACAAAGAAATAGAATTTCTGGAGGATGAGGCCCAGAAATCAGGATTTTAAAAAGATTCCCAGGTGATTCTAATGTGCAGCCAAGGTTGAGAACCACTGATCTATAGATATAGTATTTCCAAAGGTAGCTTCAATAATAGATCCATTACAAATCATTTCACTTCCAAGCTCCGCTCTGAGGGCGGGTTCCTGCCTGAAACCTCGCCCTCCAGGAAACAGCTGGGGGAGGGCGAAGCTGTTTCCAAGACGACCCCTGCAGGACTGACTTCCTTCCGGTTGGTTTCGGTTCTGGCTGTGATGTTACACCCAGGGTTTTTATATAAGTAGGTTTTTTTAGAAGTGGGTAAACTGAGAAAATTGCCAAAATGAATTTTTTGAAATGTATTTTATAACACCTAAATTTCCAGTCAGTTTTATTACCAATTGACCAATTGTACTTTTCTTGTTTAGGAAAGTCATGTACCAATTGTTTAGCTAAAATCCTCAGACCTAGGATGATTATTCTATTTGAATGCTAGTGCCTTTGCTAAGTAGATATTCTCTTCATACAGGGCTTCTAGAAGTAAGTTTTTCTCATCAGATATAAAGTAGAAGTAGGGTGGTATTTGCTGAGTTATGGCTAGCATAATAATATTTGCTTTATTTTTGTTAAAGTGTTGATTTTTTAAGATAGAAAAGTTTTATACTTTTCCCAAGTAATACTTATGAGTAGGTTATTCCAAAGGCTATATACATGGTATAAATGCATATAGTGAATATTTTCCGTAATGAATGCTAACTTGACTGAGGAATGATTAAGATGGAAGAAAATATAAGTTAATATCTAAAATTCATTTAGAAATTTTCACTTTTGGCATTAGGCAGGCTGTTAGGATTTCTTTTGTGAGTAAGTAGAAATCAGGAGATTAATTATTTGAAAATATATGTTATTACCCAGCTTGTGAGATTATAGTCATCTCTTATTATATAGAAAATTGTAGCCAACTTTTAAAATTTTTAAATTAGAAACTGGTAAATTAGGAGATAGATTGATGTAGATTTATAGACAGATTCAAAATTATGGAAATTCTAAGGAAACAACCCTCAAAATTTTTGTTGTTGGTTGTTTGTAGTTTTAGGATGTCAGTCCCTTCTCTTTTCACTAGTGTTTAGTACCTTCTCTAAAGACAAAGGTCATTCATAGGTGAGGCAACCAGGAGTCCTGAACTGAAAAAGCCAATAGTACAGAGAAGCCTTGGGGTGACAGCTTCCAACCCCATGACTCCTGCAGGAATCACAACATGGCCCAGAGACCATATTTAGTACGATAGTGCACCAAAACCCCTTTTTGATTGAAAGTCAATGGTGAGAGAGGAGGGCAAAACAGTACATTTATTTTAAGAGAATAATGTGGACCAGCTTTTTTATTATTATTTTTTTTTAAGTTAATCCTTAAGGTAAGTTTTCCATTGATGTTTAGAGAGAGTTGAAGGGAGGGTAAGAGAAGAGAGAGAGAAACATTGATGTGAAAGAGACATACCGATTGGTTGTCTCCTGCACATGCCCCTACTGGGGCCAGGATTGAGTCTGCAACTGAGGTACATGACCTTAACCTGAATCGAACCCACAACCCTTCAGTTCACAAGCCAATACTCTAAGCCAGTGATGGCGAACCTTTTGAGCTCGGCATGTCAGCATTTTGAAAAACCCTAACTTAACTCTGGTGCCGTGTCACATATAGAAATTTTTTGATATTTGTAACCATAGTAAAACAAAGACTTATATTTTTGATATTTATTTTATATATTTAAATGCCATTTAACAAAGAAAAATCAACCAAAAAAAATGAGTTCGCGTGTCACCTCTGACAAGCGTGTCATAGACACGTGTGTCATAGGTTCGCCATCACTGCTCTAAGCACTGAGAAACTGGCGTGTCACCTCTGACACGTGTGTCATAGGTTCGCCATCACTGCTCTAAGCACTGAGAAACTGGCGAGGGCCAGACCACCTTTTTAAGTGAAAAAATTAGGGACCTACACATATCCTAAAAATAATTAGCAGTGGTCTAGAATGCAAACTATAAAAATGAATCAGGGACATTAACCAACAAATTTCCATTACTAGTACTATTTGGTACCACGTCTGCCAGCAGGCCCTACTGTTCACCTTTTGTGTGGGATGGCCCATGTCTTAGCACTGCTTATTGTCCAGCCATCCTAATTTAAGCAGGAGTGTTAAGTCATTACTTTTACAGTCAACAGATTCATCCTACTTTATGTTGAAAACATGATTATATTTTCTTTTTTAATCACCTGACAATGTTTTTTTTACATTGATTTTATCTTACTTTTTAAATCCTCATCCGAAGATATGATTTTCATTGATTCTAGAGAGAGAGGAAAGAAGGGGCGGGGGAGAGAGAGAGAGAGAGAGAGAGAGAGAGAGAGATGAGAAAGAAACATCAATCAGTTGCCTCATATGTACCCTGACCAGGGATTGAACCTGCTACCTAGATATGTGCCCTGACTGGGAATCAAACCCATAACCTTATTGGTGCACAGGAAGATGCTCCAACCAACTGAACGATGTGGCTAGGGTGAAAACATAACTTTCATTTAAAAATAAGTAAATAAACGTGAGAGCAATATCTTATTTATAATAGTGGTGTGCCAGAAAATTCCCTTGTCTTGCTTTTGGGATTAAAGTGGTTGCATATAACATTTTTCCATTAAGAGCATGGAGCCAGATTGCCTGTGTTCATATCCTTCCTCAGCCACCTCCTCACTCTGAGACTCTGGATCTCTCTCTGCCTCTGATACCTTACCTGTAAAATGGAGATGATGATAGTTTCTACATCATAGGTGGTTTTGGATTATAGGACTTTGCATATCTAAACAGCTTAGAATAATACTTTAATGTATGCTATACAAGTAGTTGCTGCCGCTATTTCTCTTAGTTCAAAAAGCTTTCTTAAAGTCCATTTAATGTGTTTATTTGAGGTTTTTATTTGTGTGTTTCATTTGTATTTTGATTGTAATCTTGCTTTATAGTTTCATTTTTTTCTCCTTTTACCTGTGGATCATATTTTGACACAAATGATGGCATGTGTGGTACTTCAGTACTGTGCTATCAGTAGGTGATCAAAGTTATCCCTTTGTTTTACATTATTTTGCCCTTTCAAAGAAACATTTTAATTGATGTTTTGGTGTGGTTAAAAAAGGATGAATTTTTCCAAGCATTCATTGGAATCTTAAGACGTGGCAAATATTTACATATCCTTGGAAACCAGAGTATTGAGAGTTGAATTGATGCATTTCACTTCATATTGTTTAAATTTAAATATTAGGTTTGGGGCAAGATGAAAAGACGCTGCTAATAACGAATATTGACATGGAGCCATGCACAGTAGACCCTCAACTAAGGATTATTCTTCAGTGGCTCGTGGCCTCTGAAGCTGAAGTTGCAGAACTTTCTTTTCATGACTCTGCAAAGAAAGAGTTTATACAAGTAAGTATCTGCCTTATAGGGTGGTTGTGAAGATATATTTAGTACATGATGTTCTGTGTCAACTGGTTGATCTAATAAGATAACTCATTGATAGTAGAGTGATTAAATGTGTAGGCAATAGAGTCTGATAGTTGGGCTCATATATCAGCCCTGCTACTCTCTAGCGGTGTAACCTTGGGCAAGTTCACCAATTTCCAATCTGCACTGTGGAAGTGAGTATAGAATTTACAGAGGTTTGTGAGGATTCAATATAATACTATAAAAAATGCTTAATCTAGTGCCTGGTACATCCTAAGTTCTCAAAGTTAGGTGCCATTAATAAACATTTCAGGTGTTTGTATGAAAAGATTGAGTTTTTCTTTGTATTAAATTGATTTATAATTGTGCCTAGTACTTCGTTTGTCTCTTTCTCTGTTAATTCAGTTTCATTAGTGTGAGGAGCTAGCACAATAAAAAATCAGTAGAAGTTTAAGTTCTAATAAGGGACAATGGACCTGTTTAATAAGGTTCTAATAAAACATTCAGATTTGATGCACTAATAGGATATTTTTATTGAGAACATACTGTATACCAAGCACCTTGTTAGTCAAGATTTTCAGTTTACTGCACAAACCAGCATTTGGGAATCATTACCACAGTTCTTTTATCTCAAGTATCCAAAAAATAATGAGCATATTTGCTAAAGAAACATAATGGTCTGTTATTGCAATAAAAAACTGTATTTTCATTAAACATTTTTTTTTTCAGTTTAGATTCTTAACATTTTTGGCTCAGAATGTTTCTTATCAGAACTTTGGTTTAATTTAATTGTAAGGTATAGAATAGTCTAATGAATAACCAATGTAAATTGCTCAATAATAACAAAAAAGGAACTGCCCAGTTTCTCGTGATTCCTGGTTCAGAGTTTACAAAAGTATTGTTGGAAGAAGTGTGTGGAAAAGATATTATGAAAAAATAGTGGGTTTTTGTTGTTTTTTTTACTTAGATATTTTGGTGGGGGTTTTTTTTTTTCAGTTTAGGTCTCTGTTTTTGGGCAAAGGGAGAAATAAGACAGAAAGTGATGCTCAGGAAATAAACTGTCAAGAAGAAAGAATGGGTAGGAAAAGTGTTAGAAATGACCTCAGGGAGCAAACATTTTCAGGTCATTTAGTCTCAGATAAACTGAGGGCGAAGAAAGGCCAGCAGCAGAGCTGAGTGTGATAGCGCTTGAGTTAGGGGACTTTGTCCCTATATTCTGCCTTGTCAGAAAATATTCTGCCAGTTCCTCAAAAAGTTAAACATAGCAAAAAAAGAAAGTTAAACATAGCATTATTATATAACGCAGCAATTCCACTCCTAAGTATATGAATGTTGTCCATTGCAACATTATTCATAATAGATTAACAGTGGAAACATCTTTAGTGTCTATTAACTAATGAATGGATAAATAAAATATGGCATATCCATGCAATGGATCATAATCCATCAAAAAAAAGGAATGAAGTAGGTACATGCTACACCATGGAGGAACCTTGAAATTATTGTGCTAAGTGAAAGAAGCTGGTCATAATAGATCATGTGATATAAATAATAATTTCATATAAATGACCTCATTTATATGAAATGGCCAAAATAGACAAATAGAGACACAAAGTAGATTAGTGATTCTCTAGAGTTGAGGGGATTGGAAGAAATTGGAAGTGATTACTAATGTGTAGGGCTTTCCTTGTGGTGTGATAAAATGTTCTGATATTGGTTGTGGTGATGGTTGCATTCAACTCAGTGAATAATACTAAAAACCATCAACAGGTACACTTTTAAAAGAGTGAATTGTATGGTATGTGAATTATATTTTTATTGAGGTATATTCAAAAGCTATTTTTAAAAAGGCTAAGCATATTTACATTACAAAAATTAAAGTAGTTTTTACAGAACTAAATAGAAAAAAAATGAGTGAAGATGTTCTGATTGGTGACGATAGAGATTTATTTAAACCTATATTTATTAACTTTTTAAAAATCCTCACTAGAAGATATGTTTATTGATTTTAATCAAGAGAGCAAGGGGAAGAGAGAGAATGAAAGAGAGGGAGAAACATCATTGGGTGCCTCCATATGCATCCTGACCGGGAATTGAACCCTAAACCTTTTGGTGTGCATAATGACACTCTAATCAACAGAGCCAACAGGCCAGAACTATTTACTTTTTTTTTATTGAGGTATAATTGATATATAATATTATATTAGTTTCAGGTATACAACGTCATATATACTGTATTGTGAAATGATGACCACAGTATTTTACTTTGTGTGTTTTTTTTAAAACATTAACATTTCTTAACTTAGAAAACCATGTTTCCTTTGAGGCTAGAGTGTGTATTCCAAAAACATACACCACACTATATGTTGTGGAAGGAAAATCCACATCCTTTTATTAAGCTTGACATTGCCTTTACTATTTTATGTTTCTACTTGAGAGTGTGGCAGATGTATTTAGTTAGGTTAAGAATTTCCTGTAGAAATGTAGCTCTATACTCCCACACAGGATATTTGCTTGGTGTGGTTATTGGAGTTCTGTCTCCAGCAATGCCAAAGTGTCATTCTGTGGAGGAGATGTGTTTATAAAGGGCAGGAAAGGAAAATGTTTAATTTGTGTAAAGTGGTGGTTAGGGAGAAAACTTTGTTGTAACTGGGAAACAGTATTTTATTACAAACAAGATTCTTAGATTTTGCTGATGTTAATAAAAATGAAAACTTCATTGTTATAAAATTATTTTTGGTTAATATTTGACATATCTTTCTGTCTTATTAGCTTTCAAAACAATTACAAGAAAAAGGATGGAAAGTGGGAGACCTCCTGCAGGCTGTGCTTAACTACTATGAGGTGGTGGAAAAGACTTCCAGTGAGGAGAAATGCAAGTCACTGTATGATTGGCTCTTGGAAAACGCATAGAACAAATTCCAAACCAGTATATGTTTGTTACTTGTTTTAGGAGAGGAAGAAACAGATAAAGACGCATAGGAAAAAATTTGAATAGTGAATATTAACATTTAAAGTAAATTGGGGGAAAGTAAATACAGCTTGTTAAGCTCCTGTGTCATCACATACTGTATATAGTTCATACTTTTGTAATCTCTGTCAAATATTATCTTCATTCTTCTGTACACATGTGTAATATGTTAAAACCCTAAGAACGTATTTGAAGGAAGGTCTAACCATGAGGTTTTCAGGGACATTGATGTCATTCTTTTTACATCCAAATTGTGCTGATAAAAACTGCACTGAGGTAGCTAAGGATAGGTGCCAGGGATAAAGAGTTAGAATTTGCTCCTTTGTAAACAAGTGGTATCCTATTAATAACTAATTTGACATAAAAAAATAGCATTGGAGCTGATTTTTTTCTGGTAGTTTTGGACTCATTTTTAAAAGTCAATTTTATTTTCAAAGCTCAGCTATTGGTAGGTTTTTGAATCCCTCAAACTATTTAATTCCTTAGGAACATTAATATTTTAGGTTTCTGTTAATACTGTAAATGATACTTTTCTCAGCCTTTCATCAAAGTACATTATTTCCAATCGTTCTGGCAGGAAAGTGAGTGTGTGTGTGTGTGTGTGTGAGTGTGTGTGTGTGAGTGTGTGTAAAGGAGTACTTTAACCTTGCTAGTGATTTGTGCCCTCTTTTATTTTAATATTTTCTTGGTTAGAAATTCACTATTGATATTTAAAAGGTGCTTTAAAATGTCTGTAAAGATTGTGCAGCAAAAAATTTTATTTCTTTTTTTGACTATTTGGGGTCCCCAACTTACTCTAAAATTAAAATAAAGTTGAAAAACATGTTGAATTTTTAAAAATTAATGTTAATAGGGAAATGCATTTTTGAAACCTCTCCTCTTGAGCAAGGATAAGTTTTTTCTAGGGGAAAATAAGGATCCTCCTGTGATAAAATCTATCTGCACTATTTTGTAAAGACCTCTGACATGATCCTTTTGGGCTCTACATTTCCTACTGCTTTAGCTTTAGAAACTGCAAGTTGATTTGACTAGAGGACCAAGATTGTGTCTTGGTTTTGTATTGGAGAGTGTGCATGTGTGAATTTTTTGGTTCTTCCACGATTGGATTTTGCAATCTAGAGTAAATCACTTTTTTCTGGGGGCTTTGGTTTTGCTTTAATTCATTTTATTTTTTTTCCCTGAGCACTGACTTTTTTTGGAAGCTGCACATAGTGTAGAAGCCATAGCACCTGCCATGGGACAAGGAATAGGGGTACTTATATTAATTTGAATTAATAATTATGGTAGAGAAATGTATTTTATAATGAAAGAGTCAAATTTGCTTTTTAAGAAAATGCCAAGAGCTATTTAAATATTTTGAAGTTATATTGCAAGCTTTGGTTTTTCTCAATTTAAGATAAAGAGCAGGCCTTGAAAATAAATTTTCCTCAAGTTCTTTAAGTATTTTTTAAGGTGGAGAAATGCAGGAAATGTATATAGCCAGAATTGTTTCTGCCTTTAGCTTCTTCAAACTTGAGATACAGCAGCACTGGACTGGGTTTTTTAAATGTTAGGAGCTTTGTTGTTAATTATAACACTTGTTAACTGATTATTAAGTTTGGATTGAATTTTTACAAATGTGTAACTGTCATTGTGTTTAGAAACTTCAGTTTATGTATGGGTTTGATTAACAGCAAACTGAGTTCTCAATTTCTTTTAACCTAAAGTGAGAATATATTTTGTAAAATGTGCTTGAAAATGTTTATGTTTATTTCTTGTGGTAATAGTCATTTTGAGGTAAGATTTTCCTCAGCTCCTTTTCTCCTTTGCAGTTTCATGGAGCTGTGCTGTTTTCCAAGTTCTCTTAGTTAGCCTCCACTTATGTCAGCCCAGTCATTAGGTATTGGCATGCCTAGTAATAATCATAGAGAAGTCCACACTTGTATCAGTTCAGTGCAGGGACATAGAGAAAATGTGAAGTATTGGCAGATGTGAAAAGAAGCCTCCTTACTTAGAAAACATTTGTGTTTAGAGCAGTATTTTTATCAAGTACAGTCTAAATTTACTTTCTTTGAAGGCACTTTGTGATTTTTCCAAAGACATTCTAGATCCCTTTGGTTGCTCAGTCTTCAGAACAGCTGTTTTTTGAAGACAGCTCTGTCTTATTTTAATACAAATCTACTTGACATATTTATATTATAATATTGTATTAATGCCATTCTGTAGATTTTTGCTCTTATGAAATATCTTATTCAGAACTGTTAAAATTGTGATGTGCATTGAGTTGAATTTTCTTTATCACATTTAGAGCCATTGAAGGATCTGTAGAAAGTGAATGAGGCCTCTGATAAGGGGTTTTTAGAACATTATTTTAGACTGAAATGTGGCAAGTCTTTCTTAGTCTTCTTTTCTCAAGATAAGTTTAAATTTTTAGGTATTATTAATGTTGATTTTGAAAATATGTACAGATTTATACAAAAGAAATGATTCATTTTAAATCACAGAAGAAAATTACAATGTCTATTGGATGCTTTGATACAATTTAATGGAATAAAACCTTTGAAAGTATTCACTCAGTGAATATATGTGATGACTGACATCTTTATACTTTGAAAAATGTTTCACTTACCCTTTCAGATATTTGATATGAATTAATTAAATTCATAATACTTTCATTATGCTTAAATAAGTGGTTTATGTTATTGATAAGAGAGTTTAATTACTTACTAAACGCACCCTTTATGAAATGAAAGGTGGTTTACCCAGTGACTTTGGCATTAGTGCACATTCCCCAGAGGCAAACTTGAGTCATCATCAGAGTCCAGACCCAGATGTTTTCTTAGTTAATTATTTAGCTAATATTATTCTTCCACAATTAATGTTATCAATTTCCCATCAGTATATTGCTTAAATTTTATATTTTTCAACGGAAACTTTCCAACAAATTTTTAAAAAATGACACATCCATACTCAAACTGTAGGGAAAATACTTTCATTTAAAACCCTATCCACCTGTCACCAGCACAAAAGAGTTAGAGCTTCAGTGGGAATTATAAAATTGTACTAAAGTGAAATACATTTTTTCTCATTTGTAGCAAAAGGCCCTGTATGCAGTTACTCTCTATTTCTGCTCTGAAGAAGCAGATACAGTGTTAGTCACTCTTGTCACTTTATTTATTTATTTTTTTTTACCATCCATGTACATTCCTTTCACAAGGGTAGAATTGTAGTTGTAGAAGTTCATTGTTTTATTTTTGTTGTAATGTTTGAATACTATTTAATATCAGGTTTAATATTGCTGGATTTGCTATCTTCGGTTACTTGTGCAGTGTTAAAAGTAATTCACATTCTTATTTAATATATCAGATATATAGCAAAAGCAGCTTTAAATAATTGTAGTTGTTTATTTGACTGTGCTGAATTACTATATTAAGACCTTGTATTGTATAACAGTAACTTCTTTTTGCTTTTCAGTAATTTAATATGTTCATTTACCGAAATATGAACTTTAGGATGCACTAAAATTTTGTTTCAGCAGTGGTTCAAAATAAACATTTCAAAAATTACTTCTGTAATAATTCTCAGTTGTTCTTTTATCTTTCATCAGTTGTTTAAGTCTGTGATTTTTCCCCTTCCACCTAAGAATTCTCCAATAAACTTACGAAATGCCTGGCCTCGGTTTCATTGTATAATATCTTATTAACTACTCTGTACTGAACTAAAACAAGGGCATACAAGTGGAACTGCTGTAATAGAAGACACATCAAACAATCTCAGTGCTTCTAACATGGTTTTCCAGAACAAGAGAAGTTAGGAATGAATATATATATTTAAGTCCTCACCTGAGGACATGTTTATTGATGAGAGAAAGAGAGACAGAGAGAGAGAGAGAGAGGGAGAGAGAGAGAGAGAGGGAGAGAGAAAGAGAAGAGAGAGAGAGAAACATCGATGTGAGAGAACCGGGGATCGAATCCACAACCTTTTGGTGTACGGAACATGCCCTAAACAACTGAGCCACCTGGCTAGGGCAAGAATATTTTTAATTGGACACTGGATTCTAACTACTTATTTAGGTGCTTCTGGCTTCTGACACCGTGACTTGAAAGGTTATTTGTCTAATCAGATTTGGATTTTAGTACAAAGTAGATCAAGCATGTCAAACTCCCAGGCCGCATGCGGCCCACCGATATAACGGTATGTAAGAAACGTTTTAATAAAAATTTTGTAACTTAATTTTTACAATATCCTGTTATACGTAATTATTAATAACGAACTACAACATCCGCTAATGACTGATTACTATAATCGTGTTGCATTCATTTCCCTTATGTGCCTTACACGCAGGCACACCATTTCTCTCCACTAATACTAGCAGCGAATATTTTAGCAGCTGATTGCCACATCATTAGTCTTGGACTGACTTGTTTGGTGTGCGCAACAGGAAATATTTGTGTTATGCTTATTACTTTGTGCAGTTATTCAGTGTCTGGTAAGTTAATGTTTAAGAAAAAATATTTTTTATTAAAAAATTCAATTATTTTATGTTAACAATTACTCATTTATTTCAGCCCTTTGTATTCAACTTGTCTTTTTCGAAATAAACCTATGTTTCTATGAAAATTGAAGCTTTTGTTTTTTTACGGCCCACATAAACTTAAATCTTGTTTATCTGGCCTGTGTTAGCCTTTGAGTTTGACATGCTTGAACTAGAATATTTTGGTTGACTTCTCTATGAGTGTGTTATGAAATAATTCTGGTGTGGGTTGAACACTCCTTCCATAGAACATAGGGATCATACCTCTATTATGCCATGAAGCATAAAGCACTTAAAAGTTAGATGCTGTTAATTTATTACAAATGGAATTTGACTTCCTTAAGTATTTTAAGCCTTAGAAATGAGGGAATGATTTTTCTAGTTTTTCAGGAATGTTTCGAAATGCCAAGAAATTATAACAAACAATGGCTTGGGTGTGAGTGCATCCCAGTCAATATAACAATTTAAAAATTCTGAGAAAAGGTTAGCAAGATTACTTTGACTGCAATTCCAAAATTTGAACAATTTTGCACATTGGGATTATTTGTGATCTGTGTCCTAGCTGGGATAGAGAGGAGGGTGAGGGACAGGGCTTGATGAAATACTTCAGATTTTTGAAAGTGGACAGATGGAGAGGAGTCACATACCCAAGGATGAATATGCCTTTGGGGTTCTTATGCGAAAAGTTTAAGAGTAAACATCTGAGCCCTTTTTGCAGCAGTATGTTTATAGCAGGAACAAAAGAATGCGTGAAGGTGATTCCTTGGGGGTGATCATTGCATTTTTTTCCTCCATCCTTTGTAGTTTTGTAATCACCTTTTTGTGTTTTAGGTTAAGGAGGGTAATGCTTTAGATTGAAGAGAAATATAAAAGAAACATTTTATATTTTATGAAGCCCCTGAATTTGGTATTTTAGTTCCTCCCCTTCCCCCATACCTCTTCTTTTAAACAGACACCTACATAGATTTCTTAGCTTAGAGTAAGGGGTTAAGACTGGACTCCTGTGTGCTGAATCAGCCCAATGATATGCTTTGGCCCAATGGGAGAGTATTTTAAAGTAATTAACACAAAAATAAGGCAGTTTCACATTTCAATATGTTTTGTTTCAGATTCTCCTTAAAAATTGGAAGCTCTGGAACACTGATTGCACTCCTCTGGTTGCAGTTTGGGAGGAGCTAATAATGATGGCCCCTGTAGTCTGGGCTTACGTTTCTTTTTATCTCTGGCATGACCTGCTCCACTTCTCCCATTTCTGTTGCCCGCGAGGTCCTGTCCGTGTTTACGCTGCAACCTCTGACTTAAAGCAAATGAGGTAATGTGCTTAGAAAATTTGAAAGATGTTCCAGCAATTTTTCCATTCTCTAGGATTGCTTGAAGGGGGAAGGAAGATTCTAGAAATTATAGACTTGGTGAGTCTATTTCTCCTGAGAAGAAAGCATATCATAATTTTTGAAAGCATATTGTTTAAGTATAGAGAAGAAAGAAGGGAGAGGCTGCATAATAGGTTTACCAAGAGCAGAGTCTGTCAGATTTACATTTTCTTTTTCAATAGAGTTATTGTACGGAGACATAGTATCTGTGTTTTAATGAGGCATTTTACATGGTGGAAAGGAATGAACATTTGTGGCTTCCTGGCTTTTTGAGAACATGTTCCCAGAGACCTGTAGTCAATAGTTCAGAACCCACCGGGCAAGTCAGCACTGTGAGGCACCATAGGCCATTGGTGCATGGCCTTTTATACTGCCTTGGGTGAAGATGTTGGAAATCTGTCGGTCAGGGGTGTGAAAGAGCATTATGATCATTACCCAGTAACCATATCAAGGAATAATATTTAAGTAGAATTGAAGTAAACTAGGAGCAGACAAGGGACTTCAAAGTCTATTTTTCTTTGTCTTGATGACTGAACCATGATTTGACATTTTCCTTCAAAGGTAGGAAGGTTTTGTGTTTACACACTGCTCTTTTACAACTATAGGCTTGAATATTTTACTTCAAATGCTATATTTTTATGGCTTTCTTGATATACAGTTACTTTCCTCCCTGTTACATAAATTCTGTGAACCCAGAAGTTGATGCTTAGAAATTCTATAAAGGCTTAAAATGCTGTGGACTCAGAATAAGGCTGTTAGGAAGAAAGAGAAGCTGCCAGAATTACTTATACCTGAAATCAACCTCATTCCTGTTTATAATGATGGGTTTTTGTGGGGCAGGAGGACATGGACTCCAGGGAGATTGAAATGTTACAATAGCTTTTCCAACCTGTAAGTCTATGTTACTGAGTCAACCTCAGATGCATGTAGCAAATGTTGGGAAGTCCCTTAAGTTGCCTAAGTTTGGGGAAGCCAATAGACCTCTTCATTGGCCCTGAACCCCAAGAAGCCACGGCTTCCAGAAGGAGGGGGCCCTGGTTCAGTGGCAGAGTCTGCCGTTGACACAGCTGGTGAGATACACAGTCAGTGTGTTGAGTGAAAATCAGATCCCATAAGACCTCACTAGGCCCAAATGGTTAAGTGCTATAATAATGTGGGAGGTAAATCATGGTCCTGCCTAAATATAGGGTAATGGAACATGAGAAACCCTCAGGCACGTATCAGGATCCTAAGAGGCTGCAGAGAGAAAGTATGTCGGTGCCAATGCCCTGTTGGGAGTGGGAATATGTTTGAATGAAAAAGAAAAGCTCAACATTTATTGACACCCCCTCCCCCATTGGTCTGCCTTTATGGAGCTTATTCTTTAGTGAAGAAGAGTCTTTTTAAAAAAAAATGTTTTTATTGATTTCAGAGTGAGGAATGGAGAGGGAGAGAGAGATAGAAACATCAATGATGAGAGAGAATCATCCATTGGCTGCCTCCTGTACTCCTTCTAATGAGGATTGAGCCTATAGCCTGGGCATGTGCCCTGACTGGGAATCAAACCCTGACCTCCTGGTTCATAAGTCAATGATCAACCACTAAGCCACACCAGCGGGCAAGAAGAATCTTTAAATGAACAATTTAAATTCTGTTGTAAGGTAGGAGCCTAAAACAGAGGAACGTAGGGCTTTCCTGAAGATGTGAGGCTGAGGCTTAGGCTAGGTTTGAGCTTAGTAGGTCCCAAACAGGCAGGAAGTTAGGGGTGGAGGGGAGTGGGAGAGTTGCTCCAATACAGCCAGCAAGCACCCTGAGGGGCAGAGGCTCGTGACTTATTTGAAGAACCAAAGACCAGTTCTGCTACAGCATGAGGAGTTGTGACAAATCTTGAAAACAGCTTAGCTAGCTCTTACTCAGATGCTTAATGAAAGTGTTTGTAGTTTTCCGCACTGCAGTGGAATGCAGTTTTTCTACTGCAGTAGTTGGTTTTAAGCCCAGGGCATGGTAGATGATAGTCTTGCTTGACCCTGTGCTATTCAGACCATGCCTAGTCCAGATACCATCTTACAAAGAACAGAAATAATGTGAACCGTCCACTTCCATAACAGCCTAATATGAGGGAGCTAAAAATAATATCAATTGAGTTTTCACTGAAGGAAAAAGCCTGTTTGGGCTTGGAGAAGGAAAGGTGTGGGGGCTTTCAGTGTAGACAGATTGAAGCTTGTCACCCTAGAAGACCAGGTAAGTACTGGGGGTAGAAGTTAGTGGCAGATTCAGTTAGCTCTTCAAAAATTGTACTAGATCCCCTTCATGAAAAAGGTGTTCTTGGAGATGTGTCTGCAGTACTGGCTGATCACTTCCGCAGGTTTTGAAAAGAACTCCAAACAGTTCATAACTTTAGATTAAGTGACATCCATTCCCATACACTATTTTTTTCTGTGGCAGTTTAGAAAAGTAAGAACATAGGTTCTGGGGTCAAAAGAACTTGATTTAAAATTGTAGCTCTGCCACTTGAGACCTATCTGTATGATATGGAGCAAAGGACTAGAATGATGGTACTTTTTCTTGGGTGTGTGTGTGGGGGGGGGGGGGGGGGGATTGCCCGCTTTGCTTTCTCCCGCCTCCCTAAAATCAGGTGCCTGGGGGCACAACTAGTTTGGGAGCTCCTTACTTTAAATTGAGGTTTCCTGGGTCACCAGGGCAGCTTGATTGTGCTGCCCTCCAGGCCAGGGCCTGTGTATGGAGAGTGCAGCCCTGGGAGCTCCGACCTGAAGAAGAGGTGGTTTGTCCTGTTGGTGGGTGGAGAGGATTGCCTTTTGCCTGTCTAGCCCTATGAGGCTGCCAGAATATTACTCTGGTTTTTTGTCAGGTTTGGCAATTATTCTGGGACAAAAAAAAAATGGTGTTGAATGCTGGGTTTACCTCCTAGGGTCCTTTGTTTTTGTTGGATTTTGACCCACTGACTCCTCAATATCTTATTAGCTTTCAAGACATTTTAATATTTTTTATCCACCTTCCTCTCCCAGGTAACTGTACTATTTTAATTTACATGTAGTACTTAAATGTTTTTTTCTCCATATGCTTTAATATTGATATCCCTTTCATTTTTGTCTATATTTTATCTTTTGAGAGGGTTATAAGTGCATACGTTATTAAATTATAGAAGGTATAAGAATGTGCAGTGAGAGCTGCTTTCTCACCACTTCTGCCTGGAGCACCTCATACAGAACCATTACCAAGTCTGCTGCGTAGAACTTGTGCTGTACAGGACATTTCAAAGCGTTGCTTTGCTGTTATTGTTGGATATTAATTTACAAGTGTCAGAAACAGGAACTGATTACTATAAAATCCAGGTTAGTGGTTACTTCTTGGGCAGAGGGATATACAGGAGACTAATGTATCAACAATATTCTATTTCTTGAGTTGGATAGTGGTTAAACTGTCTGCACAGATTATGTGCAATTCTGTGTAAACATTTCATAGAATGTGTACACATGCACATGTGAGTGCACACACAATGTTTAAAACACAACTGCAAAACTGACCACCTTCAAAAGGACCAGAGGGTACAGATGGTTACCTGCAAAGCAAAGTTTGGTTCACAGCAACCTGCTGAAGAGATATGATAGAAGCCAAAAGATAATAGAACATCTTCAAAGTTCTGGTTTAAAAAAGTCAAATCCGAAATTCATATTTTGCTAAACTATTTTTTAAGAGTGAACATAAAATTTCTAGTAGACTGAAAGAGTTTACATTTAACTTACCTGTGCTGAGAAGAAAACCTGATGAAGTGTAGACTACTTCTATGAGAAGGAAATTGAACTCTAAGGAAATAGTGGAGAAGCAATGTTTAAAATAATAAGTAAAATAGAAAATGAAAGAAGGAGCAAGCACCCAAATACAATACATGTTCATATAATTTCTGTTTACTGTTATGGCAAGTGCTTCACATTGAAGTTACATATCAGCCTTGTCATTATTTCTAGTTTTTCATGTGGAAAAAAACTCAGCCTCAGAGGAGTTAGGTTTCTTACATAACAGGGATAGGGTAATGTCCAGGTCATTAGGCTCCAAAGCCCAAGTTCTGCTCATCACTCTCACCATATTTACAAACCAAAACACAAAAAGATGACAACTTGTAATAACATAGAGACTATTTACATGTTAGCATACTTCCTTCATGTTTCCCCCCCGTATATATCCTATCTAATAAAAGACAAAAAGGGTAATTGACCGTACCTTCGCTACGCTTCCCATTGGCTAATCAGGGCGATATGCAAATTAACTGCCAACAAAGATGGCGGTTAATTTGCATATGTAGGCGCCAAGTG
>NW_005370127.1:1972576-1973637 GCF_000412655.1 Myotis brandtii
CGGGGAGGCGGGGAGGCTGACCAGACAGGGAGAAGACCCAGCCTTGGGGGTAGCTGCAGCCCATATCTCCGACTCCCAATCTCTTCCCCTGCCACCCCTGCCAGGGGCGCCCACAACAATAGCACGCCTGCGACAACCCGTCAGCACCCCTGAGGCACCTGAGGCCCATGGCCTGCTGCTGCTGGGCCCCCTCTGCTGGGGCCAGGCACGCCTCTCCTCCCTACAACTCCAGACCCGGGTGGAGGCAGGCCTAAGTGGCCCCTCAGGGTCAGACTCATCCCGCGAAACATCCCCTCCCCGACAGCAGAAGTGCACTGAACCTTTCCGGAGGTGCGGCTAAACCCATCCTCCTAGCCCGCCTGGCCCCACCCTGGCCCAGCCCCAGCCCTGCTTCAGGAGATTGGAGCCCCGTCCTGAGCACATACAGCTGTGAAAAGGCCATGTACAATTTAAAGAATGGTGCCATGTGGGGAGGTTTGACAGTTACTCCCCCTTCAGCCTTGCCACCCCCCTAGCGCCCCCCTAGCACTTCCCCCTCCCCCTAGCCAGCGCCTCCAGGGACGACCACTGCTACAGGGCCCCTGGCCAGAGCCCGCCCCTCTGAGGCCTGTGGAACCCTCTGCAAAGCTTCCATATCTACAGTCCCAGGAAACAATCATGCCCTCCTCCCCTAATCAGCACCTGCTACCTGCGAGGGTACCCGTGGGCTTAAAAATAACAATCCCTTCCCATTTAGGCATCACTTACTTGGTGAAACATTTCTAGGTTTATTAGCTCAGAACCTCCTCATGACTACCCAGTGAGGTAGGCAGAGAAGAGATTACAATTCCCATGGTATATGCATATGCGGAAATGAAGCTCAGAGAAGAAAAGTGTCAAGCACAGTGGTTCCCAAGGTGCAGCACACACCCCACGGAGGGTGGGGGGGCAATTTGATTTTAAGTGGGGATAATTCCAGAATGAATTAACAGTGAATTTTTTGCATTTCTTATGTTTCGAAGGGGCCCCATCTACAGCGTATCCTATATAATGAAAGGCTAATATGTAAATGACTGAATGGT
>NW_005370127.1:1973848-1995406 GCF_000412655.1 Myotis brandtii
GAGAGGGCCCAGGCCACACTGAGGGACCCCCCCCCCCCCGCCCAGTGCACCGGGCCTCTAGTTTTATATAATTAGGATTTCCTTTAGTTCCTAAATATTTGTCAAAAACATTTTTAAAAGCTTTGAACTTTTCAGGTTTGGTTGTCAATCAATCTGGCCACTCTCTTGACTGGAAATAACGGGCATATTATGTGGGATTGCTTTGTGTCAAAGTTGGTTCACTAAACCCTTGGTTGTGCAGACCTTGATTTAATGGACTTCAGGTTTAATGGATAAAATTTCCGGTCTATATGTCATATGTGAAAATTAATGCCCTTTTACTTTTAAAATGCTTTTAACCAAGGTTTGCTTATAATTACATTAGCAGTTTTTTTTGGTTATTCACTAATTATGAATTTTGTTAATTAATTTTTTAACAAATTTTAGCAGATAGGCCATATGTTGGAAAATTTTGCTGACATAAATATATATTACATATCTATAACTATAGTTTACATATCTGAATGCAAGAGTCACTTTTCGTAAACAATGTTCCTCAAATGATTAGCTCACGATTGAGCTGCATCGTGGGGTAATTGATTCTATTACCTGGCTAGACTTCCTGTAAGTTTTATTTAACTTCTGCCACCTGCTGGTGATGTTAAGCCATGCCCCAGCCGTGTGCGTTTGTTTATTCGAGGTGACTGGTGAATGCACGCATTTACTGGACCTATTCACTATAAATTTAAAATTAAGAGTAATACATATAGAAAACTATTCTCTGAAATTAAACCTTTTATACATATTTAATTTTAATTACACAAACGTGTCTACATAAGTAAAAACAGATAAACTGATTTGTCAATTTTTTAACATACACATTCAGAAAAATCTATTATATAATAGACTTTCGGCTTTACTGGACACCACCTCGCCAGAATTAGTCCAATATATCAAGGTTTTACTGTACAACTGAAAATCTTTATAATGTATTTTATGTATATCTTTTGAGAAGGACAATATTAATAAAGGTCTCTGGTTGGTTTCTAGAAACCAGACAAAAGTAATTATCTCAGCTTGACAATTTGATTTTTCTCTCTCCTTATCTTCAATCTTATTCTGCCCGTCAGCTGACAGCAATAGAGGCCCTTTCACGCATGAACTAGAGCTCATCTTGCACCAGCAAACATGCACTATGTACCCTCCCATACTTGTTCAAGCTTTTGAGATGAACACTTTGGAGTAATCAGTTGTCTTTCACCTCTTCCTCTCCACCCTGACTCCTCTCTCCAAGAGGGAGGAGAAGCAGGAGTCTGGAGAACAAATAATCCTCCATTCAGGGGAATGGGGAAAGTGAAATGTTAAAAGATGTTTAGGAAAGTTTGTAATTTGGTGCATTATAAACCCATACTCCATAGCCAATGATTTTGAATCAGGTATGTGTAGTTAGAATCATTACTATGATGTATTGGATACAATATATTGAGTCTTACAAAAGATGGCTCAGTAATACCAGATGATAGGAATCACCTAAGAGACGAGCCACATTTCTTGATTAAATAGTCTGTAAGGTAAATTAAAGAAAGGCACAATAGCCCTGGCTGGTGTGACTTGGTTGGAGCATCGTTCTATGCACCGAAGGTTCACAGGTTTGATTCCCGTTCAGGACACATACTCAGGTTTGGGGTTTGATCCCCGGTCGGGGCATGTACAGGAGGCAACTGATTGATGTCTCTCTCTCCCTCTCACCCTTTCGATAAAAATCAATAGAAAAATATCCTTGGGTAAGGATTTAAAAAGAAACAACACGAAAAGCACACTAAATCAGCTTGTTTACAGACTTGCATTTTCGTTAGCTTGGCAGATGACTAACCCTTCCATTGAAAACAAACATGCTGCATAAAATATTAAAACTTTTCCTAAATGCCTTGATAGGCAGCATGAAGGCAAGGAAAATGTAGGCCAATATAAATGTGAAGTTGAGCCGGGGAACCCCAACTCTCCCACTCTGGGGATCAGAAGAAAACTTTATTCTGTCCAAAACTTTGGCAGTAAATTGAGAGGAAAAACATCTTCCCTGAGAATTGATAAGCTAATTCTCATATGAGCTTCAGCCTAAATCCACCCTACCTAAGTGGTTTAAAAAACCTCAAGTGAAGAATTTAACATTTTTCTGTTAATGCTTCTCAGAACCTGTGGGAGGCAACCAAATCCCATGTTCATTCTAATGTTTCGATTATTCCCAAAGATAAAGTCCCAAGAAAAATGAGAAACTTAGATTTTAAAAATTTACAAAACCGTGAACATGAACCAGCAGAGTGGAAACCAGCTCAAAGACTTCAGATGTTGGTATTGTCAGATGCAGAATACAAAGTAGCTGTATTATATATTTTGGTAAGACAAAAAGAGAAGCTTAAATATGAACAGAGAACCTCCTCATATCCACTAGGACGGCTAAAATAAAAAAGATGGGGCGCTAGAAAACGGCGGCCAAATAGGCAGATGTGTCGTGCACCTCGTGCTGGAGCCAGACTGGAAAAGCAACTAATCAGAGAACAGCCACCAGAATTAACAAATTACACACAGCTGAGGAGACAATTTACAACAAGGAAGGGCAGAGGATGCCTGGGGATCTGGGCTGGAGAAGGACACAACTGAGAGGGCGAGGAGGAAGCTGCACTGCACCAAAGCCGCGCAAGGCTGCGCCGAGAAAGGTGCCCGAAAGACAGCCCAAGCAGCACGGTGCTGGGAGGAGAAAACTCGAAGTTCATGGTCGTTTTGGTTCTGTTTTGTCTTTGCTTTTATTTGCTAAACCCAGAACATAGGATCTTTCAATTGCAAACACTTGGCGCAGGGAGAGAGGCACAGTCTTGAGGTCCCTGAGGAGAGGTGGGGGAGGGAAGCAGGGCAGGGAGACGAGGCCAGGAATCTGGCAATGGGACATTCTTAGGTTTCCAAACCTAAGAGGCCATTTCTCTCCTGAAGAGCCAGCCCCTCCCAGTAATAGAGCCAGTCACACCCTGCCTGCATTTTGAAAACAAAGGCAGAGGCTAAGTTTATGGGTCTGAATAGGCCCAAAGAGCCCTCAGTGACTGGATTGGAAGAGGGGCCAGTTGGCCTCCCTATTCTGTGAACCAGACTGAAAAAACTCCAGGTTGCCAGCCAACTCCACTGGTCTCCGTACAAGGATCTCTTTCCAACCAAGGCCAGAGTAATATTTGGGTCACTTGTGGAGCAGTGACTCAGGAAAAAGTCACCCATCTTATTCCCTGAAAGTGAAACAGTACCACCCCCACCTAAAGCCTGTCAGAAACAGAGGCATGAGTGATTAAGACTGACAGCTGGCAGACAGGCAAGGAGGGCAGATTGGCCCCGCCTGCTTGAGGCCAAGGCCTGTGGAGACAGACACAAGCAGAGGGCCTGTGGAGCACTTGGAGCTCCAAGCAGGGTGCTAAAAGCCAAAAGACAGTGCCTGACAGTGGCCAGCATGAAGTACCTAACAGGAAGCCCAGAATGAGCAGACAGCACAGAATGGGGTCCTAAACCAGCTCCCATGGGGCATTAAACCTTGCCTGAAACGAACAACACTTCACTTTTTAATTTTTTATTACTTTTTATTAAATTATTTTTTTATCTTATTTTATTTTTTACTTTTTTGCACCCTTTTCTTCTCTTTTCCCTGTTTTAGTGTTTCTGATTTGAAATTTTTGCACTAGAACACGTGATGTTCCCCTGGGCAGACTGGGTTTGTGGGAATCTAAGAATGAATCTATGGACCGCTTGGAGCTTCAAGCTTTCTCCCAGTCTGTAGCCCTGTGTTTTTTTCCATGGACTGAAGTACCTAACAGGAAGCCCAGAATGAGCAGACAGCACAGAATGGGGTCCTAAACCAGCTCCCATGGGGCATTAAACCTTGCCTGAAACGAACAACACTTCACTTTTTAATTTTTTATTACTTTTTATTTTAAAATTTTAAATTATTTTTATTTTATCTTATTTTATTTTTTACTTTTTTGCACCCTTTTCTTCTCTTTTCCCTGTTTTAGTGTTTCTGATTTGAAATTTTTGCACTAGAACACGTGATGTTCCCCTGGGCAGACTGGGTTTGTGGGAATCTAAGAATGAATCTATGGACCGCTTGGAGCTTCAAGCTTTCTCCCAGTCTGTAGCCCTGTGTTTTTTTCCATGGACACCAATTCTAAAAATTCCCTAAACCTGCCTATATTCCCCTAAAATTCCTGTTTCTTATCTTTTCCCACCCCTTTTCCTACTCCATTCTCTTCACTACTCAATTTTTTCTCTCTTCTCCTAATTTTTTAACTTGTTCCACTTCTTAAATTTAGGCCTATTTGCTCTCTCCTCTATTCTCCTTTTCAAAAAATTTTTTATTTTTAATTAAAAAAATTTTTTTTTCTTCTTGTCTTCTCATTTCTTTTCTCCCGCCTCTATTCTAAACCATGGTCCTTCCCCCATTCATCCAATCCCTCAACCTTATTTTCTCTATTTAAGCTCTGCATCTACAGATTCTGCCTTTGTTTTCTGGGTTTTTTATTTTGTGCTTCTTGGTTTATTTGTTGTGTTGTGTTTTCTCGCCATACTCTTTTTTTCCTTTTCTTTCTTATTATCATTCTTGTTCTCTTTTCTCTTTCCTAATTCTCTTTTCTCTGGTGGTCACTTTTATTTGGGTATAGGTGTCTTGTATACATTTGTGTTCTGTTCCTTCTATGTCGTGTCTTGTATTTTTGTATTTTGTGCTGTTTGGTCAGCGCCTCCACAATGGTTGGCACTACGTGGTAGGGAGCGAGCCACATAATCAGACACCCTGAGAGGAGACTCCACCCATGAACAGGACAATAACATCCAAGACCCAACTACATCAGGAGAACCCAATTATCTCAAGTAGGAGGCCTCCCTAGTGACATTGGATGAAAGGAGAACTAATACATGTCTAATAATTATAGGAGGAAAAGAGAGAGAATGAGCAGAATTAATATTTTAAAAGATAATTGCTGGAATTTTCCAGAAATGATGGAAGAAGCCTCCACGGATTCAAGAAACCCAACAACTCTCAAGTAAAAACAGAATACATATTAAATTTTTTAGGAAAAGCTATACATATATTTGTCTACTTTTGTGGATTATTAAAAAGTAAGCTAAAATAAATTTTCAGGGTAATCAGTAGGAATATATATATATATACATATATATATATACTCATAATACTATATATACTCACATATATGCTATATATATTCATATATCTATATATGTATATATATTCTATATATAGAAATCAAGGAAGTATAAAAAAGAAACAGACTGGGACCAAAAAACAAATAGAAAAAACAAAATAAGATGGTTGGTATAAAGCCTGCTTTCCTCATCACTCACAGGTGTTTCTGACAGCACCCTCCAAAAAATCTTCCTGCACAGGAACATTGGAGTCTGTTTCCAGGGCAACCTGATTCGTGAGATTGGTACAATTGCTTTGAAAAATGATTATTACATAATTAAGTTGGATTTGTGTGTGCCCTATTACATAGCAATTTCACTATCATATATAAACTCTTGGGGAAAATCTTGCTTATGTACACCAGGAGGTATGTACAATGTTTATGAATAGTAGACTGCATATATAAATTGTGATATATTCATTCAAGGACATTTTATACAACAGTGGAAAAGGACAATTGCTATGCATCAACAGAGATGCATTGCAAAAATATAATAGCAAAACAGGCACATTACAGAACACACAAAAAGTAAACCCATTTAGGTAAAGTTCAAAAACAAGCAGAACTATATACTGTTGTTATACACACTTATGTATATACTAGAGGCCCAGTGCATAAAATTTGTGCACTGGGGTGGGGTGTCCCTCAGCTCAGCCTGCACCCTCTCCAATCTGGGACCCCTCATATGTAGATTATATGCATATATATACTACATATGAGTACATATATGACTATTAAAAATATAAGGGAATGATTATTACAAAATTCAGGATAGTAAATTACCTGTGGAGATGGGGAAAGGGAAGCAGATGCAATCGAGGCTTCTAAGGTACCAGTAGTATTCTTTTTATGAGTGGTGGGTCCCTGAATGTTCAATTTATTATTTTTCTTCAAAGTATACACATTCTTCATATAATATTTTAAATGCATGTTATACATCACAATGAAAAAATCATTTAAAACAGATACAGTAGTCCCCCATCCATGATTCACTTTCCAAGGTTTCAGTTACCCGTGGTTAACTGTGGTCCAAAGATATTAAATGAAACATTCCAGAAATAAACAATTCATAAATTTTAAATTGTGCGTTGTTCTGAGTAGCATGAAGAAATCTCATGATGTCTTGCTCCTTCAGACCAGGGCCTGACCCATCCCCTTGTCCAGCTATCCACGCTGTGCACAGCTGTGCATGCTCCCTGCTCCTTGGTTACATGGTATCTGTCTCGGTTATCAGATTGACTGTCACTATGGCAGTGCTTGTGTTCAGGTAACCCTTATTTTACTTAAAAGTGGCCCCAAAGTGCAAGAGCAGTGATGGTGGCAGTTCGGATATGCCAAAGAGAATTCACCTTTATTTAAGTGAAAAGGTGAAAGTCTCTCAACTTAATAAGGATTTTATTTCACATCAATTCAAGAAAAAGGGTAGAAGATATTTTGAGACCACATTCACATAACTTTTATTACAGTGTAATTATAACTTCTATTTTATTGTTATTGTTGTTAATCTCTTCCTATGCCTAATATATAAATTAAACTTTATTATAGTTTTGTGCATATAGGAAAAAACACAGTATGTACAGGGTTCTTCAGTACTGTCTGAGGTTCCAGGCACCCACCGGGGGTTGATATCCCCTGCAGCTAAGGGGGGACTACTGTACTCAACAAAATTTGTTGAAAGGAGGTGTGGGGGTGTATTTTTTTAAGTGTTTGCAAAAACAGCTTTGAAGAAAAATGATGTTTAAGCACAAGAAGATTAAGGGGGGGGAAAAAAAACAGAAACTTTTCTGTTTCCTGAATTTTTCCCTGGGAAAAGTACACATTCCCTGGGTTTTCGGCTTGTCAGCCTCTTACTAGTAAGGCTGGATGAGCAGGGTGAGGGAGGAAATTGGAAGTAGTCAGAGAAGCTAGTGTCCTGGCCGGTCTCATCACTGTCTTGTGTCTCCCGGGTCCTGCCTGCACCTGGACTTCTGCCCCAGCTCCTGGCAGAAGCTCTGCGACCCACCAGGAGGTTGTGACCTGCGTGGCTATTGCCCTGCGTGGGACGGGATCAGAGGAGGGGAGGAGATGGCGGCGGAGGAGGCTCTAGGTCAGAACCTTTAGCGGGAGAAAAGCCAGGGGACATGGAAGAGGGCAGAGCTGTCGCGTGGCCCGGGGCTCTCAGCCAGGAGTGGGGAAATGCTGATCTCCGGAAGCTGCCTCGGGATTCAGGGTGAAGAAACAAGAGCTGAGATGCTTGCGTTCTGGAGGGCTGGCAGCTCGCCCTCGCCCTCTGCAGTGGTCCCATGCGCCAGCCCTTCCGCAGGTACCTCTGCAGCCTTTCCCACGGGTTCGCGGCAGGGCAGTCTCCGAACCATCGCGGAGCCATGCAGCGTTTTATTACAACCGAGGCAGCCTCTGGGAAGGCACGGCCTCAAGTGCAGTGTTCCTCTGAGCCGCAAGGTGGTACAGCAGCACAGCCCACGGCTTACGGAGCCCCGAATTCAGCTGCAAAACGCTTCCTGGGGCACAATTAGCCCGACCTGCAACCACCTCGCAGTCTCCTGCGGGCATGCCTTGTTTCATATTCCCGGCCCCTCACCTCGCCTGACTGTAAAGTCCACACCTCCATCCCCGGTCAGGATCTGGAGCATCTCCTCTGTTCACTTCTGCTCAGGTTTCTCCCCCAGTTTCAGGTTAGAACTGCTGCCTTATGCTCATGGCACCCGTCCTCACGGCACAGCCCAGACAGTGCCAGGCACACAGGACAGGTGAATCCTAGGGGCTCCTGGGGCCGTCACATCCACTCGGGTGAGCAGTCAGCAGACTGTCCCTGCCACATAACATTCCTCCTCGCGTGTTCAAACCTGCTCCTGCCTTTTTATTTTCCCATTTCCACCAGCTCCCACCCCACACATCCTCAGTAGCTTTTTGGGGGGGATTTTTCTATTAGTATTTCATCATGTCCATGCTGTTTACAATTAGCTTTTATTCTAAATATGCTCTAAATTGTACTCCTAATTTAATCTCTGCTCAAAATGTCAACTTACCAATATAGTCTTTCCTTACCATGCTGGTCAAATAGCAACTACCTTCCAGCACTCTTTAACCCCTTACGTTGCTTTGTTTTCCTTCTTTGCCCCCTTGCCACCTGAGGTAAGTATTTATTATCTCTTACACTCTAGGCAGCGGTTCTCAACCTGTGGGTCGCGACCCCTGAAAATACATCCTGCATATCAGATATTTACATTACGATTTATAACTAGCAAAATTACAGTTATGAAGTAGCAACGAAAATAATTTTATGGTTTGGGGCCACCGCAACATGAGGAACTGTATTAAAGGGTCGCAGCATTAGGAAGGTTGAGAACCACAGCTAGAGCCTACCCGAGTGTAACTTATATCAAGTTCCTTTTCAATATAAGGAGAGGAGAGTGAACATTTAAAATTGGGGACCTGGAGTGTAAGCTCCCCGAGAGCTGGGACTTGGCCAGTTTTGTTCCCTATGTTCTTGGCCTTAGAACAGTGTCTGGCATGTAGTGGGCACTTGGTAAATGTGCTCCCAACATGGTAAATAGGTTTCAGAATAAAATAACAATAATTTAAAAACCCTTACCTTTGAAAACCAACTACCTACCACCTTATGCCATGATTTTCTTCTTGATATTTAGTTGTGGTTGTTTTGTAGGATTGGAACATGTCTGGTATCTAAAAACCTTAAAATATTTTTTGAATGGTCAGTGACACGTGAGAGAAAAAACTCCCGTCTTGAGGTACAGGTGGAACTTCCTGAACCTCGTTCTGCCTTTCTTACCCAAGGGAGGGAATCTTAATGAGCTTGAGGACAAAAGCCAGTGCCTTTCCAGTGTAACTCCATGGTTTAATTGTTCACTCTCCTCTACTTATACAGTGGGGCCTTGACTTACGAGTGTCCCCGAAGGAGCTCGGTCTCGGAACGAATTAAACTCGTAAGTCAAGGCCCCACTGTATTGAAAAGGATCTTGATAGCCGTGACAGGTAGAATAAGCCCCCTCCTCCGTCCCCTCAGTATGTTCAGGCCCTTATCTCCGGAACCTGTGAATACATTATATGCACAAGGGACTTCGCAGATGTGATGAAGTTAAGGACCTTGCAATGGGGAGGTTATTTCGGATTCTCCAGGTGGGCCCGATCGAATCTTCTTAAACTGTAGTCAAAGGCAGATGTGATTAGAGAGGAAGAGTCAAAGAGTTGAAACATGATTTTGATGATGGGGGAAGGGGTTAGAGCAGTGGCTCTCAACCTTGGCTGCACATTAGAATCACCTGGGAACCACTGGGTTAGAGCCTCTAGAGCAGTGGTTCTCAACCTTCTGGCCCTTTAATTACAATTCCTCATGTTGTGACCCAACCATAAAATTATTTTCATTGCTACTTCATAACTGTAATGTTGCTACTGTTATGAATTGTAATGTAAATATCTGATATGCAGGGTGGTCTTAGGCGACCCCTGTGAAAGGGCCGTTTGACTGCCAAAGGGGTCGCGACCCACAGGTTGAGAACCGCTGCTCTAGAAGCTGGAAATGGATTCTCCCTCAGAGGCTCCAGAAGAGATGCAGTCCTGATGGCACTTTGATTTTAGCCCAGTGAGACCCATGTCATACTTACAGAGCTGTAAGACAATAAAATTTGGGTTGTGTTAAGCTACTAAATTTGTGGTAATTTGTTACAGCAGCAATAGGCAACTAATACATTACCTTCTGTTTGAAAAAACGCTTTGCATTCCCCAGAGTGAAAGAAGAGAGGCCAGGCTAGGCATCTAAAGCCGCACTGTCCAATATGACGGCCACCAGCCACAGGTGTGGACTAAACACTGGCAATGTGGCCAGTCCGACCTGAGGTGTGCTCTGAATGGAAATCACACAGCGATCTGAGAGACTGAATGTGGGCAAAACCTCATTAATGGTTCAGTCACATCAATTCCATGTTGAAAGGACACCATTTTGGATATATTCATTTAAATAAAATATATTATTAACATTTATCTCACCATTTTTTAACTTAAAAAAGTGACTTTTAGAGAATGTAAACTACACACCTCGCTTGCACCTGTGGCCAACATGAGCTGTGACATTCAGGTCCAAGAGGAAAAATCAGGCTTTTTCTTTTTTGCGTCTTTATGTATTGGGCTGTGAGAGAAGGTGTCGCTTGGGTCACTGTATCGTTAGCATCTAGAGCATGGCTGTCACATGCTTAGTGATTACTTGCCAAGCATTTGATGTTGCTGACCCTAGAAGATGCTTTGACAAGGCATAAGATGGTAAGTTTGTCTTGAACAATTGTTTTGAAGGACCTAGAAACTGGTCCAACTGAAAACAGGATCAACAAGTGGGTCTTTTCCTTTTTGGCCAGTATTTGTTGGCCTCCCTTACCCCTCCCGGACAGGGTTAGTTAGCATTTCCAAAAAATATAGATGTCAAAAACCCAAAGGCAGCCTCAGATGTCTGAGCCCAGATACCAACAAGCATTCCACATAGGGATTTCTGTTTGGCCTATTTCTTATCTCTGTGGCAATTTTTCAGTAATGCGGAGAAAAATGCCTTGAACTTAGAACTTAGGAGATAAACACTTCATTTGAAATTTTAATTCTCCTCTGATTTGCTCCATGATCAATTAGCTTCCCTGTGGTTTCCTTCACTGTTTGTTTATAAGGACCAAGTACTGTGAGAATTAATTAGTGACTCTAATTAGAAATATTTAAAAAGTATCCGGAATAATTTGCCTCAGAAACAAATTATTCTGGCAAGGATTTTGGGTTCTGATCAGTTGCTTTACTACAATCCGGACATTGACATTTGCAAAATCTATTGTAGTTCAACAGCTAGTATAGGCCCACAATACCATTGAAAGTGTCCATCATGGATATACGCAGTGAAATATTGCTATTTCCCTCCCCCCTCCCTGTATGATGTCATTTGCTTAACTCAAATGAACTTTGTGCCATTAAAAATGGGGAAATACAATTGATTTCAATGCTATTTGAGTCTGTTTTGAGGTATTGTGGACGGAAATATCCTGGTTACTTGGTTGGGATGATTCATGTAGTAGAGCAGTCTGGGAATAAACTTTATCTTGTCCTTGTCTTTATTTTTGTTTTCTATATGGAAACTAATCATTTGAGGTTGGCAACGTGGATTTGGGCTAAATTTCTTCAATGAATTTTTTCCATGGTTCTCTACTTCAGACAAAAAATTTCCAACTCCAGGCTGTTTTCCAAAAGCAAATCTACTCACGGCTCTCTGGAAGACTGCTAGCCTGTCAGATACTACAGTCCGCCCTCCTCTGAGGTTGGTTAGGTTCAGAATTCATTGCATTTTACTCAAAAACAGAGTGTTGCAATTTATTTCCAGGAGCAAGAAGGCAAAATAGTAATGAAAACGTTGTCAGTGGAGACTGCTGCCTGGTACACAGGCAGAGCTCATTAACCTGACCCCCATGCTGGGCCGGGGGATGGGTGACCAGTGAGCAAGTGCTGATGGTGTAACTGAAGACAGCATGTGCTCAGATTCATCGCTCCTGCTGGCAGTGCTGCCTTCAGCAAGCAGTAGGCTGGTTTGGTTAAATGCGTGCGTGCGTGTGCGCACACACACACACACACACACACACACACATTCATGTTTTTCCTGATGCTTCAATAAAGCCTGGGAGTAACTGACTATCTTGTCACTGTGAAAATGTCATATTCACAGGAAATGCCCACCAAAGAATGAGGCTATATAAATGAAGAGATCAAGCCATCAACACCCATGGAGAAAATAATAGAAATCCAATCCAACTGTTTCTTAATAGTCTGTAGCAGCCCATTCTAATGGTATGGTAGGATTTATAATAACCACATATGTTTATTCCCTTATTAAACTATTTCAATAGCTCAAGGCTCCTGTTTAAAAATTGAAGACCACTCACTAGTTAAATTATGTTTCTTTTAATTGATGAAGTATAGAGTAAATAGCTTAGGGTTTGGGAGCGTGCCATTAGACCATGTACAACTAAGCACACTTAAATCAGCTTTGAACTTGCCCATGTCACATGCCCTCCCCTGCCCCCTTCCCAGTGAATGAATAGCTTTTGTCCATGTAACATTATGTTCAGTTTGAGGGCTGCTGGAAGCAATGTCTTTTATTACCATTTTCTTTTCTTTATTGTGCGAGTTCGCAGAGCTGGAGGCTATCCTCGCTGTTTAAAGCTCATCTTTGTGAATTGATTGTACTTGGAGGCCGTCAAAACCTAAAGAAATGTGGCTTTGGTGAATGGCCGTGGAATAATATGACAGCATTTTCAGAGTAGCCCAGCACTGGGAATACTCCTCATGGGCCAGGCAGGTATAAGGCAGGCATTTTCATTCTCGGAGCCACTGGCAAAGGGAGGTAGACATTTCATTGGCCATTTGTTTTTCTGCTTAAACAAATATATCTGGAGCGTAGCCGTTTAAAAGTCTGCACAGGCGCCTGTAATAGAATCACCTGGGGAGCTTCCTCTACCTGCACGTTGATGAGTCTCACCCCAGACCTACTGAATCACAGCCTCTGGGGATGGGGCACCTGGGAAGCCCACTTTCTTCAAATACATTTTTATTTTTAGAATAGTTTTAGGTTTGCAGAAAAGGTGCAAAGATAGTACAGAGTTCCCATTTATGTCACATCCAATTTTCTTTATTCATTTGTAACAATTAATGAGCTACTATAGATACATTTTTATTCACTAAAGTCCACACTTCATTCACACCAAGTCCTTTTTCTATTACAGCTTCCTATCCAGGGTGCCACGTGACATTTACTTGTTATGTAAATGTCTCCTTAGGCTTCTCTGGGCTGAGTTTCTCAGATTGTCCTTGTTGGTGGTGACCGTTGAGACTTTAGAGGCAGACTAGCGAGTATTTTGTAGAATGTCTCTCTGTTGGGAGTTGTGTGATGTTTTCCTCATGGTTAGACTGGCCTCACTGGGTTTTGGAAGGAAGGCCACAGAGGTAAGTGCCCTTCTCATCACATCACACCAAGGGTCCTGCTATCAACATGGCTCACTGTGGATGTTAACCTGGCTCACCTGGCTGAGGTGGCTTTTGCAGGCTTTTCCACGGTAAAGTTACTCCTTCTCTCCCACCTTTCCATCTGTACTTTTCGCACAAGCTCATTGTGGGTAGCCCACACCTCAATAGTGGGAGTTATAGTCCACCTCCTTGGAGGGGGAGTAGCCTCATAAGTTATTTGGAATTCTTCTGCATGAGAGATTTGTCTATTTATTTATCTCTTTAATAATTTATTTATATCAGCATGGACTCATGGATATCCTATGTAATAAAGAGGTAATATGCTAATTTGTCCATTACAGTGTCTGAGTCACGACCAGTCAATGGGTTGCGCACGCACAGGAGCTGGGGGGCGGGGACTTCTGCCCCCAGCGGAGCCACGCCCAGGCCTGCCCAGCACTAACGTCCTGCCCAGGGCTGAGGTGAAGCTGCCTGCCTGTGTCCCTGACCTGGGACGTGGTGCTGCCTGCGAGCGTCCCCCTCCAGCGCAGAGCTGCTTTGGTGTCTCGGTGAACTTTGCAACCGACCCAAGGAGAAAACCGAGAGGGGAGAGGCCGGGAGCTCTGGATTCCCAGCGCTTTAGTCACTTGGAATTCGAGGAGGCTGTACATTCAGCTGAGAAGTGAGGGGGCTGAACACCACCGTCGCTGGGCTCCGGTCAGTCCGAGGCCTGAGCGTCCACCATGAGAAGGAAAAAGCGGAGGGAGGGGCCCGGAGGAAGGGAGGACAATCGAAGGAAATGTGTCTAGACTTTCCCCAGCCCTCTCCCTCTTTCCGCTGCCCTCAAAAGCCCTGGGCCCGGCCACAGTTCTGCCTCCACCTTTTAATCCTCTGTTCTCCAACCACAGAGGAAAGAAATAAGGAAGGAGTCCGTGCTGCCTCCAGAAAGTATCTGTATACCTGATCGGCCGGTCGCCTCCCGCAGAGAGAGGCCAGACTGTAGGACATCCCGCGAGGGCTCCCGGACTGTGAGAGGGGCAGGCGGGTGAGGGACCCCCTTCCCCCGTGCACGAATTTTCGTGCACCGGGCTTCTAGTTGGGTTATAATCCAATACTACTTTGTTAATTGAATTACTGCAGCTTTGTCCATTGGGAACTCTTCCAATTGGCTCCTGTATCCCCTATATGTATATATATACACCCATCATTGTATTTTTTGGGGTGCACTTATGGGACTTTCTGCCACTAAAAGATGCTCTAAAAATCCACATATTTAACAGACCCCAACACACTAAAAGTCAAAATTTATCGTTTTCAACCATCAAACCCAGACATTTCCAAATGGCTTGTTTATTTGTGGTTGTGGAACAAAGTGATTAAAAAGGTCATAGAATAATTTGTATCCTAAAACTCTCTCTCCTTTTACTCTGTAGCATGTCTAGCCAAGGCATGTAAGTCCAGTCAAGAGACTGGAACTCATCTGAGGAGAATCATCAACGGAGTGTTTTCCCAGGAGGTGCAGGGCTTCTGGGCACAAGCACATCACTGGGAGAGGCCAGCGTTGTCTGAGTAGCCTGGTCTCTATTAAAGAGCATCTTGAGCCATATCAGCTGCCGTCTTGGGACTCTCTGGTGACTATCCTGAGAGGGAGGGCCAGGAAAGACCCGTGGGTAGCAAGTCTGAGGGCTGGCAGTGGAGTGGGCTGGAGCGTCATTCGCAGAGCATTGTGTGGGCTACGGCCTGGGTTGACTGAGCCTGTGCTGCAGAAACTGAAGGAAGTGACTGTTCCCACAGGGTGCTGAGTGTGTGTCTGTGTGTGTGTGTACACATGAACTTGCATGTGGGCAAACATTTCTTCCATCTTATAACTGGACTAGTGGCCTGGAATTCATGCACATTAAAAGGGAATTAATTAGAGGAAATATTTTAATATTGCTAATTGCCCTTTCTCTATAATAGAAGTGTCAGAGATGAAAGAAAATTAGTAAAATGTATATGAAAATCTCCCTCCTGTCAGAGTCTGGGGTATGCCGAGGGACCCAGAGTCAAGTCCCCACCCACCTGTGTGCACCTTGAAATAGTTCAAGACCCAGACCCGGCTGGCCCTGCCCCCATCAAGCCCCACAGGGCAGGGGGCACAGCCTCAGGTCCCCCATCAAGCCCCATTGGGCGGGGGGCACGGCCTCAGGTCCCCTGGCCCCTGCTCCGGGGCAAGGGGTGTGGCCTCAGGTCTCCCAGCCCCAGCGCGAGGGCGCAAGGGCTCCACGACCATTTGCATATTAGCTCTTTATTATATAGGATTAGATTGAGAGCCCTTTGCTGCAGCACGTGCGTGCTGTGTCAACCCATCAGATCCATGGCGGCACCTCTAGCACCCGTTTCAGATTCTTGTTGAACGCTCTGCGGCGATGACAGTGCAGCCACGTAACACAGAACCACCAGCTTGAAGGGAACTGGCTCTTGCCTTTCTTGGCTCTTCCTTGGTCTCCATATTTGCTTTTGTTCCTCTTCCTTAGCTGAACATCTGTTTACTTCAGAAGGCATCTGGTAGTGTTTCTAATTAGTGATAACAACAAATTATGCATACACCTTCACCTCCCGGCATTTTAAACTGCTGAATGTCTGGTCTCATGGCCAGGAATCACTTGTCAGTTATTATTATGTATACCCCCACAGCACCCATTTTGATTGTTCTTTCTACTCTCTACCTTAGGCCACTCCTCTTGTCTCTGTCCGCCCTCCCCTCCACACAACCTCTCCCCCTCAGTTCTGCAGAGGACAGTAAGAACAGCCTGCAGGTAATCTCCTCCTGGCAGGCGCCAGTGCCAGCAGCAGCTGTCCTCCAGGTATGGTTCTTGGCACACTTCTTGCATTCTGGAAGCACCGTGGCTTCTGTGCTTTCGGTGTTATTATTTTTATTGGGGATTGGGTGTGTTGTGTTTTGTCTCACAGGGATTTTTCCCATCTGTTTCTGGGCTTGAGTTTATGGCAGAGGTTCATTTGAAATAGGATTGCTGGGTTTTATTTTCCCATTTGAGGCAAGAGTGTAGATAGGCTGTACTTTTAATTCCCTTTCTGCCACATCGGAGGGATTTGTCATTTTATTCCTAAAGTAAAGAGGAAAAAGAACCACATCTGAAATAATCTAATGCAAATGTGTGCCAACAACTCCAACTCCACCAACCCTGGTACAGCAATTTCAAAAACTTGTGTGATTATCTATGTTCACGTCACTCTTTTGAGTTTCCACTCAAGGTCTGTAATAATGATGATAAAAGTAACGTTAACAGCAATAAAGTAGCGTACTTTCGTCGAATGCTGTCTAGTTGATAAAAATCTCTCCCATAGCTTAGTTTTCACAATAGCTACTAGTATACCCATTTTACGGTTGAGGAAACTGATGTGGGAGATTTTTTTTCCTCCTTCAAACACAGAAAGGTCCTAAAGGTGTACAATGATAATTTGACTGGAGAAGCTCAGTAAATAAACCAAGCAACTGAATTACAAGAGGGCTGGAAAAGAATGGAGATACCAATAAGGAAGAAAGCTCTTCGTGTATCTTCGAGGATTTGGACAGAGCGCTAGGTGGAGCTAGGGCTTGCCTCTAGGATGGTAACTCAGGATTCCTGCCCAGGATCTGTCTCCTGGACTATTTCTCCTGGGCCCTCCCTTCTGGCCTCAGGCTGCTCTGAGCTTCCCCTAGCCAGTTCCTCTCCAGGCCTGCCCCCCACTGAGGAGGTACTTTCCTGCCTGCTCCCTAAGGATGCTCCTCTGGGCTTCTAGCCACTGAGCCCTGACCTTGCTGTCACCTCCCTCCATTCCCTTCCTCCAGGAGGTCTCAGTTGGATTCTGCACTAACCCCTTACCCATTTCTTCTTCCCAAACTGTCAGAGAACATCTGGAATGCTACTCAGCTATTAAGGCGAATTCTAGCCTTCAGCAAAGCCTGGCTTTTTATGCATTAAAATGCTGAAACCTTGGGTCCTTCCCTGCAACGGTTGTCCAGGCTCATGGGCTAGCGTGGCCCATCACCAGAAGCGTCCCTTCTTCCTCATGGCCAGTTATGGGCACGCCCACGGCAGAGGGTGTTGGGGCATTTCAGGGGCTCTCCTCTCAGGTTTCCTTTGGGCCAGGCAAGCCACCTTGCACAGGCTCCCAGAAGGCACCTTTCCTCTTGGCTTTTGCCCGCTTTCCCTTTCTACCTCTCTCCTTCAGGGTTCTGCTTGGTCTTGCAGTGAGGACAGCTTCTCTTCTTGTTCAGGTGTGGCCAAGCTCTGTTAACTCTGGATCCTTGACGTTCTTCAGAGCCAAGTACCTATAAGATAAAACAAAAACAACAACAACAAACTCCTCTTGCTAATACCCAAGCTGATCTCATTATGCCAAGACCTTCCCACCCTGGACACACACAACACAGACCAGGGATGAGGTGGGGAGGGGGAGGGCGAACGGAAGCTCCTTATGCCATTAGCGATTCTCCAGTAGCCTTGAAGATTCTCAGGCCCTACCTCGTTTTGGGCCAGTGTTAGTTCCCTCTAGAGCAGGATGCCCATCACCTCTGTTTCTTTTAAAACCTGCACTTTCTTTGGTAGCAAGTTCTGCTTCTCTTGTCAGGGACAACATCACCTTGGAGCAGGGGAAAGATGACTAACATTCCACGGCCCAGTGCTGACTGCTCATACTTCCTGTGTTTCCATCTGCCCCAGGTTTCCCTGATGACTGTGACCTTCCCTGTATTTTATTTTTAGCAAACCTTCATTGAACAGTTATTCAAATACTAGAGGCCCGGCCCATGAAATTCGTGCACGGGTACGGTCCCTAGGCCTGGCTTGCGATCAGGGCCAACTGCTGGCATTTGGCCCATCCCCCGCCACCACCCACTCCTGGTTCCCCATTCGCCATCTTGCACCCGAGGTGGGCTCGGCCCAAGATATACTTCAAGCCCGTGTAGGAGACTGTGATCCCCCCGGTGGAGGCCCGTTCGCGGGAGGTGCTTTTGTGTAGAATTTCTTTCAGGGAAGGGATGGGGTGTGGGCCCAATGCCCGAGAGAGTTCTAGGGGGCCAATGGCACCATCAGGGTCATTCTGGTCACTCCTGAACGTTCACCGCGTTTATTCGCTGGAGGATTCTAATTGCAGGGTCCTGGGGCACGACAACCCATCCCACAAAAAGGTCCCATTATATTTCAGGTCGCATCACCACTGAGGAGGGTAAGATCAGGTGCTTTAAGCAGAGAACACGGAATTCTGAACAGGGTTAGAATTCAGCAGCAACAGGTTTCTCAACAACCCACCTAACCAAAGCCTGCTACCTTGCTGATAGCTTCTCCCTCCCCCTCAGGGAGCAGGTGGGGAGGAGTGAGGAGCAACTGTCTGCAGCTGTGGGCAGGCCTGTGTCTCGGCTGTGGGTAAAGAATGCTAGCTGGCTGGCCCCACCGACCCATCCCCGGTTCCCCGTTCACCAAAGGGCGATTGGAGCCTGCTTTGGGGGGGGGGCGGGGCAGGGTGAGGGACCGTGAGGTTGGCCTTTCCCACTGCTGGTTGCCCTCTGTGTGGGGCAACTGGCAGGGTGGGGGCCTTGACCTGGCGCCATCACTTCCGCCACCACCCACCCCTGGTTCCTTGTTCTCCATCAGGTGATTGGAGCCTACCCACCGGGGGAAGGGACAGAAAGGTTGGCCGACAGGCCTCCGATAGGGCGAGTGGGGCAGACGTTCAATGCAGGGGGCAGCTCCTGCGTTGCACGTCTGCCCCCTGGTGGTTGTTTGCTCGTTCAGTAGATTTGCATATTACCCTTTTATTATATAGGACTAGAGGCCCGGGGCACAAAAATTTGTGCACTGGGGGGGAGGAGGGGGTCCCTCAGCCCGGCCTGTGCCCTCTCGCAGTCTGGGACCCCTCAGGAGATAATGACCTGCTGGCTTAGGCCTACTCCTGGGTGGCAGAGGGCAGGCCCAATCCCTAGGTGCAGCCCCTGGTCGGGCTCAGAGCAGGGCCGATCGGGGGTTTGGGGAGCCGCCACTGTCACACTCAGGGCAGGGCCGATGGGGAGGTTATGGCTCTACCCCATCACACACAGAGCTGGGCCGATCAGGGGGTTAGGGGGCTGCACCCTGTCACACACAGAGCCGCAGGGCGTTAAGGGTTTTGGGCACTGCCTCCTGTCATGCTGATCCCGGTGCTGGGAGGCATATTACCCTTTTATTATATAGGACTAGAGGCCCGGGGCACAAAAATTTGTGCACTGGGGGGGAGGAGGGGGTCCCTCAGCCCGGCCTGTGCCCTCTCGCAGTCTGGGACCCCTCAGGAGATAATGACCTGCTGGCTTAGGCCTACTCCTGGGTGGCAGAGGGCAGGCCCAATCCCTAGGTGCAGCCCCTGGTCGGGCTCAGAGCAGGGCCGATCGGGGGTTTGGGGAGCCGCCACTGTCACACTCAGGGCAGGGCCGATGGGGAGGTTATGGCTCTACCCCATCACACACAGAGCTGGGCCGATCAGGGGGTTAGGGGGCTGCACCCTGTCACACACAGAGCCGCAGGGCGATCAGGGGGTTGGGGCGCCTTCCCCTGTCACGAACAGAGCAGGGCAGATAGGGAGGGTGTGGCCCCACCCCTTGTCACACACAGAGCCGCAGGGCGTTAAGGGTTTTGGGCACTGCCTCCTGTCACGCTGATCCCGGTGCTGGGAGGCATATTACCCTTTTACTATATAGAATAGAGGCCTGGTGCACGGGTGGGGGCCGGCTGGTTTACCCTGAAGGGTGTCCTGGATCAGGGTGGGGGTCCCCACTGGGGTGCCTGGCCAGTCTGGCTGAGGGGCTGAGGGCTGTTTTCAGGCTGGCGGGGGACTGAAGCTCCCAACCGCTCCTTTTTTTCTTTTTTCTTTTTTATTCTGGGCCAGCTTTAGCTCCGAGGCCTAGGCTGCTGAAAGCAGGGTTCTGGCCTTTGTTTACCTTCTGTATTTGATACAATGTTGCGGTCCGGCTGGGTGAAGCCTGGCTGACTAATGCAGGTTTCTGGGGTTTTGTTTAGCTTCTATATTTGCAACATAGTTACTTAGAGTTGCAGCTGAGAGGCCGGCAAGCCAGGCGGGGAACGTTGGAGTCCGCTGTCACTGGAGCAAGCAAGCCTCCCTGTTTGCTTCAGTGCATCGCTGCCGGCTGCCATCTTGGGTGGCAGTTAATTTGCATATCGCCCTGATTAGCCAATGGGAAGGGTAGCGGACGTACGGCTAATTATCATGTTTCTCTTTTATTAGATAGGATTGTGCCAAGGAGGTGGTACAAAAAATGGAAAGGTTTTGTTCTGGATCTCCTGAGACCTGTGATGCAAGGGAGAGTAGCTGGTGGGTACACATTTTCATAATCTACATTTCCTTTGTATTATTTATTTGTGTTTGCAGTTCTAGTGAATGGGGTGTTACGAAAGCTCCAGGGGAGGGCGAGGTGAGCTTTGATGTAGATGGTCAGGAGAATTTTCCTCTGAGAGGTGAAATTTGGTCATGGCCTGAAGGATGTCTAGGACTGTGACTGGTAGGAATATGCAGTTGGAAGAGGGCTCAGGCACAGCAGAGCGCTAGAACGTGACACCTTGGGGCTTGTCCTCAGAGACCCTCCCGTGGCTAGTCTGGCTCTGTGGGAAGATGTCGGGAAAGGAATGGGAAGGGATGTAGGAGTGATGCTGTTGAGGGTTCCCATAGTAGAGGAGTGTTTTTCCAGTTATTCCAGTGATAACAATATAAAAAATACTTTAAATATACATTAAAAAGATTCGGCCTAATCTCTACAGGAGGAAAACAGCTGTCACTTAACCACTATACTGTTAATTCCAGTTTTGAGCTTTTTAGAAGATGTAGGGGAAAACATGCACCAGCATCCTTGTTCCTGTGTGGAAACTATTTTCCAAAAATGAATAATTGATTGTATTTGTTTGTCTGTCTGACTTTGTAAATGGCTTTATGCCTTTTATTTTTGTTTTGTGCTTGCAGTCTGTATGTTTGGGGGTTTGAGAATGCAGGCGGGGGCCCATCTGCCTGGATTTCCACCTCCGCTCTGCTACTCCCCAAAGGTGTGATGAGCAAGTACTGAACTCTCCTGTTCCTTTGTTTCCTCTTCTGCAGAATGGAGATAATGATGGTACATTCCAGGGTTATTGTGAGGGTTAAATGAAATTATACATGTAAAAAACTCTCCTTCCTGGCACAGAGTAGACAATAAGTTTTCCTTATTATTATCGTGCTTTTAAAAATTAAATGAATTATTCATATTGGTATTGAAAAATTGGAAGAGTAATACATACACATGGTGAAGCAACAGCCACAACCAATTCCCTGGTTTTTACCAGAGGGTAAATAGTTAATGAAACTC
>NW_005370127.1:1995443-2009802 GCF_000412655.1 Myotis brandtii
GAAAAATGAATGAACCCCCCCCCCCACCCCCCCACCACCCCCGTGCCTCCCATGCCTCCCAGCCTGAGGCCCTCACTGTTACATTTTAGTGTATGTTTCCAGAATCAGGTTGAGATTCTAGAGCATATTTATGTGTGTGTGCCTCCCTCCCCCTGAATCTGAAATATATGTGTGTTTGTGCATGTATCCATAGATGCTTAAAGACATATATGTATCATTTGCACCTTCTATTGTCACATTATAACATATCTTAGTGATCATTTTATATCTACTTTATGGACCTATATAATTCTTTTAAATGATGACATAATATTTTATTTTATACTAGAGGCCCAGAGCATGAAATCTGTGCACTCAAGGGGTCCCTCAGCCCAGCCTGTGCCCTCTCGCAGTCCGGGAGCACTTGGGGGATGTCTGACTGACAGCTTAGGCCCGCTACCTGTGGGGAACAGGCCTAAGCCCCTAAGGTGTCAGTCAGACATCCTTCACCGCTGTACTTGCCAGCCATGAGCCCGACTCAGGGCTCTGGCTGAGCAGCGCTCCCCCTGTGGGAGCGCACTGACAACCAAGGGGCAGCTCCTGTGTTGAGCGTCTGCCCCCTGGTGGTCAGTGGGCATCATAGAGACCGATCACTCTGCTGTTTGATAGATTTGCATATTGGCCTTTTATTATTATAGGATATATAAACTCAGTCCCTTATAAATGAAATATTAAGATTGTTTCCAGTCTTGTGTTACAAACAATGTTCCAATGATTACTTTAATACATTTTCATTTTGATGGATATTACCAAATTGAAAATTAGGAAGTGTATTCTTCCCTGTTTTCCTATAAACTCTTCAGTGCAATCTACATTTTTCATGTATGCTTTGTGAGGTGAATTTAATTTGGGGGATGTGATGTGAAATGTTGTATTCAGCTTCAAGGTGGTATAGAAAAACCAGAGGTTACCTACATGTGAGATACAAAGAGGATTTTTTTAGTGAAGGAAATCTCTCTGATGAAATATTATTACCCTTAAAATGTTTCTCTTGAAAAAAAATTTGCTTTATCAAGCACAAAAAGAAGGTTATACATTTTTATTTATCACTAGTGAATCTATTGCTGTCTTAATATACTTTAAAAAAATCTGAGTTAAAAAAAACAAGGAAGAAACATCTGTGTATGATAGGTGAATATTTTAAAATAGTCCATTAATTTAATTTTTAGAAATATTTTTTCAAGTGTTTTGGAATGCCCATAATGGAAAATAGGAAATAAGGCATACTTATAAAAAATTATCTTTATTGTTAAAAGGATTACAGATGTCCCTTTTTCCCTCCAATGACCCCTTCCTACCCCCTGCCCCACCACACTATTGTCTGTATCCATGGATTATGCATGTATGCATATAAATTCTTTGGTTAATCTTTTCATAACTCCCTCCCCTACCATTCTCTCTTCCCTCTGAGATTCCTCAGTCTGTTCCATGCTTCCATGTTTCTGGAAAGGATCAAATTAAAAGCGGGGGTGGGGAGACTGCTGGAGGAAGGCATACAGACAATTGTAAGAAAAAGGCAAAGTGGAGAAGGAGACATAAGAATGAAAAAAGCATAGCAGTTGGGTCTATAGCTGAAACCCTAGGAATACCAGTCAACTCTGTGGACCAATTGTACTGACACTATCACACTAAATGTTAATCTTTGGGGATCTTGAGTCACTGAAGAAAAAAGGCTCAGTAAATTCATAATAGATCAGCTCAGGTAAACTAGTGAGGAAGTGTGTAGTACATGTTAAAATAATCTTCATCAAGATAATTTTTGAAGTGTTGTCATTTAAAGGGGAAATCAACTGCTATTGGAAAAATGCCCTTTCATAGACAAACTCCTTGCTTAACAGTGCTGGATAAATGAGGCCTTACTGTATCTAGTCTTCTAAAATGTATACTGTTAGCTTTTTAAAAATGTTATCTTCAGAGAGAGAGATGTGTTTGTTTATTACTTGGTTAGCTATCTTTGATTATACGATTTGCTCCTTATTCAAGTTGTTTATGAAAGTGTCACTATAAAATATTGATAGTGGTCATGGCAAGACTCAGAAGAATGACCTACAGGTCTAACTCCATTCCAAAGAATTCAAGGGACTTTCCAAATTAATTTATTTGAATTCTGCTTGGAATTTGCAGTTCGGTAAAGGGTAGATAGACACTAATGTTTTTATCATCTATAAAGTTAGGGTTTCTAAGCAGATGACTTATGTTTAACTTCCAGAAAACTAACTTCTTAAGTATCATCAAGTTTTGTAATAGGTGTCTGTTCACAAACAAATGGTGTGTGGTATATGACCTTACTGATCATCTAATTTTTTATTTAACTTCTAAGGGCTTTATTTGACAACAATCTTGAAATGATTGATTTGTTTTTCAAAGAGTCAGATATTTTTTCTAACCCTCTGTCATTTCTTAAATGAATCTGAATTAGTGAGGTTAATACTTCATTTTAATACCAAATTCATTTTGTGAGGTTTTATTGAATATTCTTGAAATATGGGTTTGGAATTAAAATCTTTTTTTTTTAATGGGGAGATTTTGTTGCAGTGATTCCTACTTTGATCTATATAAGATGAGCAGGCATTTTCTCCTTATTCCCTATCTGACCTTATCCCCTGTGTTAATGAAGGTTCTGTTAGGCCTCTCCCACCCTGCTGTGTTCCCTTGTTTTTCTAACACCAGATTACATTAGCTACCCCAGGGAAGAAATATTGTTTCTCAAAGAAACAATATATGATTGTGATAATATACATCTATAGCCTTCCAGTGAATGCCCAGCAATGCCTCTAGGCCCAGGCCCTTGTGTTTCAAGTCTCCTTCATGGGTATTGACGCCTTTCAGATGAGGGTAGTCCATTCTTGCCCGAACTGGCAGACCAACCGAGGTGAGTACCAAGTCGAACCCTGTGCTAGATACTACAGTCCTGACTTTGACAAAGCTGAGTTTAAAGAACTGTGGAGTGGACATTGGGACTCCTGGCTTTTTTTCTAACTCTTGACCTTGGAATGTTACCTCACCTCTCCGGTCTTCAATTGCACTGTCTTTGTTATAAGAGAGTGATACTTTTAATAAAAGGTCTTTTCTAGTGCAGAAATTAGGTGATTCTAATGAAAGAAAAAGAAAATCATAAAGTGGAACTCCCACTTGACCCAGTAATCCCACTTCTAGAATATACCCCAAGAAATCAGAAACACCAGTCAGAAAGGGTATATGCACTCCTATGTTCATAGCAGCACAATTTACAATAGCTAAGATGTGGAAATAGCCTAAGTGCCCATCAGCAGATGAGTGGATTGGAAAACTGTGGTACATTTACACAATGGAATACTATGCCCCTGTAAAAAAGAAAGAACTTTTTCCATTTGCAACAGCATGGATGGACTTGGAGAGCATTATGCTAAGCGAAATAAGCCAGTCAGAGAAAGTTAAGTATCACATGATCTCACTCATTTGGAGAATATAATGAACAACATAAACTGATGAACAAAAATAGATCCAGAGACATAGAAGCATCGAACAGACCGTCCAACCTCAGAGGGAAGGTAGGGGAGGGAAGTGGCTAAAGAAATCAACCAAAGGACTTGTATGCATGCATATGAGCATAACCCATGGACACAGACAGTAGGGGGGTGAGGGCATGTGCTGGGGGGTGGGGGAGGCTAGGGAGGGGTCAATGGGGGAAAAGGAGACATATATAATATTTTAAACAATAAAGAATAATAAAAAAAGAAATCATAGCTGAAGTTGGTATATATTTTTAAGCCTTGTTCTCACCAAGATTTACCAGAGTTCTCTTTCTCTCCCCCATGTTTCAGAGTTCATCATTACTTCCTTCCACTGTGTCTCCCAGTGCTTTGCCTTTAAAGGCCCCCCATTGGAGAGTTTATCATGCCATATTACACTTACCTATTTATAGTATGTCTCCTTTATGGTACCATGACCCCCTGGAGAGCAGGAACTATATCTCATCTTCATATCTCCATTCCCACACTCAGTATCCATCACATCAGTTACCCAAGAATGATTGTTGAAAAGCTGCCGTAGACCAATTCCAGCATGTCATAATTTTAAGAGTTTCATCAAAAGGTTGATGAGACTTGGGGACTCAACAGGATTGAGTCACACATGTAGTCACCAGTTGGGAACAGCTAAAAGGCATTTCCCCAAATCTGAACAGGAAACTGATTGTGGCTGCCAGACAGTTAAAGGGCATCTTAATCTACATGTTATTGCCTCCTACTGGCCAAACACCTGAACAGCCGTAGGCTAATTCCCCAAACTGACAATGCCTCTGTACCCTTTGAAACCTTACCCTTTGAAGTGTATTATCTCCACCTTGCCTTAGGACAAATTGTGTTAATAAAAGCAAGGGTCCTAGACAAGGAGGGACTCTCTTCAGTTCCTTTAGCTGAAGGTCCTCTGACCCCCAATGCCTTTCAAAATTATAACTCGTCTCCGGACTCTATATTAGTCCCCGGTTTCTATGTCATCTACGCACAGCCTTTTCCAGATTCCTGAACCCTTCTTGATGCTGGGACAAGAACCCCGGCAAAAAGCAATCCGTCTGAGGAACAAAAAGCAATAACTTGCAGATCCTGAGAGTATGTTTTCTTATCATAGCACTAATCTGGCAGTCAAGAGACCCTGGTTTACAAACTGACCAGTTCTAGGCCCCTGGACACCTTGCTTAACCTACAGTTTGCCAAAATCACTGGGTTGTGCTAAGGCTCAAATAAGATGATTCAGAAGAAAACACCTTAAAGAATAAAGAGCTATTAATATTTTTAAAGAGCTATTAATATTAATAGTCATTTCTTGAGCCAATGTTAAAGCCATCATTACCATTTCTGTTTTACTGGTGAGGAAGTCAAGACTCTGAGATGCCTTGTTCAAAAATGCCACAGTTAGCAAACGGGTGGTCTGGGACTCAAAGCTCTTTCTACTGCATTACACTGCCTCCTGCTATGCAGTGAATACATCAATCTTTAGTGAATACATACTATGTGCAAGTTGCTGTGTGTATGTATGTTTTTGGTGGTGAATGAGAGGTTGTAGAAATATAATAGATGCTGCATTCGTATCCGATTTAATCTCTCACCACTGTTAGACACTGTTGACCACTTCCTCCTTGAAACACACCCTTCCCTTGGCTTTGTAACATAGCCCTCTCTTTGTGGCTATTTCTTTTCAGTTTCGTTTGAAGATTTTTCCTTTTTCAATGCAGCCATTATGTGTTGGTATTTCTGAAGAATTGGTTCTAGACCTTTTCCTCTTTTCATTCCCCTTTTCTTCCAATGCAGCTAAGAAAAGGGCTTCATTGGTGCTTTGTCAATACTTCATTTACACTGATGATTTCTAAGTTCATATCTTTGAGCTTCAGGCTAATATGCTTACTGGACCTCTCCAGGGCAACACAAATGTAGGTCCAAAACTACACTCATGCTGTCCTCGCTCCTCCCAGTACACTTCCTGGTTTTCTTCCAGATATTTTTTTTATCCTCACGAAAGGATATGTTTTTATTGATTTGAGAGAGGAAGGGGGGGGGAGAGAAAGAGAGAGAGAGAGGACATCTATCAATTGCCTCCAGTAAGCACCCCAATAGATGATCAAACCTGCAGCCTTTTGGTGTATGGGACCACGCTTCAACCAACTGAGCCACCTGGCCAGGGCTCTTGCAGTGTTTCTTTTTTTTTTTTTTTTTAAATGTTTTTGTTTTGTTTTAATATGCTTTCTTTTTTTTTTTTAAATGTTTTTGTTTTGTTTTAATATGTTTTTAAAATTGCTTTTAGAGAGAGAAACATTGATGTGAGAGAAACATTGATGGGTTGCCTCCCCTGGAGGACAGAACCTGCAACCTGGACACCGAATTGGTGACCTCTCTATGCACAGGATGGTGCTCAACAAACTGAGCCGCACCAGCCAGGCCCCCTCCTTCCTTTCTTTCTTTCTTCCTTTCTTCCTTTCTTTTTCTATGCACAGGATGGTGCTCAACAAACTGAGTCGCACCAGCCAGGCCCCTTTCTTTCTTTTTTTCTTTTCTTTTCTTTTCTTTTCTTTTCTTTTCTTTTCTTTTCTTTTCTTTTCTTTTCTTTTCTTTTCTTTTCTTTTCTTTTCTTTTCTTTTCTTTTCTTTTCTTTTCTTTTCTTTTCTTTTCTTTTCTTTTCTTTTCTTTTCTTTTCTTTTCTTTTCTTTTCTTTTCTTTTCTTTTCTTTTCTTTTCTTTTCTTTTCTTTTCTTTTCTTTTTCTTTCTTTCTTTCTTTCTTTCTTTCTTTCTTTCTTTCTTTCTTTCTCTCTTTCTTTCTTTTCTTTCTTTCTTTTTATGCCATCATTTATGTAAGCCAGAAAAGGAGTCATGGTTTGGACTGTCCTTTCCTTCACTCTTTTGGAGAAAGTTCATTACCAATTCCCATCAGCGTTTCCACTAATTAGTTCTCTTATATGTCTTGTTCTCTCTATTTCTACTGCCCAACCACAGTCTAAGCCACCACCACCTGTCACCCAGACTGCTGCATTAGCATCCTAACTTGATTTTCCTCTAGGCTCTCTGGTCCTCCTCTTTCAGTCCCTTTTCCACACTAGTGACAGAGTGGTTTTTAAAAAAACATAAATGTATTCCACTTACCCTCAATGGATTTGCATTGCTCTTAGGAAAAAGACCCAGACCTTTCTCAAGGCACAGTCTCTGAATGGGCTTGCCCACTGTTCTAACCTTATCTCCTTCTTTATTCCCTCTCTGTTCACTTTAGTCTCACTGGCCTTGCAGTTCTAAGAACTTGACCTTCTCCATTCTACAACTGGGTATTAACATAGGCTGTTACCTTTACTGGAATACTCATTCTATCTCCACCCTCTGTGGTAAGCGAAATAATGGCCTGCAGAGATATACAGGTCCAAATCCCTAAAACCTGTGAATGTCACCTTATATGGTACTAGGATTTTGCAGATGTAATTAAGGATTCTGAAATGGGGAGGTTATCCTGGGTTATGAGAATGAGCCCTAAATGTCCACTAGAGTGAGGCAGAGGGAGATTTGATGCAGAGGGAGATTTGATGCAGAAGGCAGAAGGCAAGGTGATGATGGAAGTAGAGAGAGATTTGGAAATGCCATGATCTGGCTCTGAAGACGGACAAGCAATGCAGCTCTAGACACTGGACAGGCAAAGGAACAGATTCTCCTCCAAAGCTTCCCAAGGGGCATGGCCCTGCTATAGCTTGGTTTCTGCCCAGAGAAACCATTTTGGACGTTGGGCCTCCAGAACTGTAAGATAATAAGTTTCTGTTACTTTGAGGCACTAAGTTCATGGCAATTGGTTACAGCAGCAATAGTAAACTACTATAAAACTGCCAGAAGCCAATTCCAGCATGTCAGCAGGGCTGAATCATCTGGGAATGGCTTAAAAGGCATTTCCCCAAACCTGAAAAGGATGATTGCTTGCTGCCAGACAGCTCAGGGCTTCTTAATCTACATGTTATTGCCTCCTACTGGCCAAACACCTGAACAGCCATGGGCAAATTCTTCCACTCTGACAATGGACTCTGTAAATGAAACCCTACCCTTTGAAGTGTATATCTCCACCTCGCCTTAGGACAAATTGTGTTAATAAATAGCAAGGGGTCCTGAGATGAGGAGAACTTAGTTCCTTTTAGCTAAGCTCCTCTGACTCCCTATAATGCCTTTCAAAATTATGCTTCGTCTCTGGACTCTTTAGTAAGTTACACACAGCCCTTCTCCAGATTTCTGAACCCTTCCTGATGCTGGAACAAGAACCCTGGCATAAAACATTCATATTTAAGCAAATGTTTTGAGCTCCCTAGAGTAAAACAAGAGAGGCCCGGCCAGGGGCCTAGAGCTATGCCATCTGTATGATAGCCAGAGTTATAGGTGGCCACAGAGCACTTGAAAGTTGCACTTGGGCTAGTGCAACCGAGGTGAGACAGTGAGAGGTTGGGGCCATTTTCCTAAAAGCAATGCAAATCCATTGGGGTGAGGGAGAGGAATTCATTTGAATGCATTGATTTTGAAGGGGTTGCCACCTGCTGTTAATTCTCTTTTGCCCCAGTGAAAGTAATGGGCACATGACCAAGCCCTGGCCAATCATGATATGCTATCCTCAAGGCCATGATAACTGGCCTGTTAGTCTAGTACCCGAGCCAGAGCAAGTAGGAGCCTCTCCAGAGACATTATGGGAATAAGGACATGGCAAGCGCTCTCTTTCCCCCAGAGTTTCTGAGCTGGAATTATGCAAAACTAGAACTGTCAGGGACTCCGTGCTCCCCTTCTTCCTCTGCCTGGGGGAATGTGTGATAGCAGGGAGAACAAGGTTGACATGGAGAAGCAGAGCTGAGATTGTCAGGGGCAGAGGTACAGAGAGAAAATGACTTGATTACATTTTTGGAATCCCTTGTGTCCCTAAGGCAATTTTTAAAAAAAATATATTTTTATCGATTTCAGAGAGAAAGGGAGAGGGAGACAGAAACATCAATGATGAGAGAGAATCATTGATCGCCTGCCTCCCGCACGACCCCCACTGGGGATCCAGCCCACAACCCGGGCATGCGCCCCTGACTGGAATCGAACCTGGGACCCTTCAGTCTGAAGGCCGATGCTCTATCTACTGAGCCAAACCAGCCAGGGCCCTAAGGCAATTTTTATCTCTGAGATCACAAGGGTAAAGATCACAAAGATCTGGGTTGTAGGAGGCCCCCTGTGTCACCATGTGGAATGAGTTTGCCAAAATAAAGCCAATAGGAAGAGACTGGACAAAAATCATACACCTATGGATGAGGACAGTGCGGGGGGGAGGGGTAAGGGCAGAGGGTGGGATGGGAACCGGGTGGAGGGAAGCTATGGGGGAAAAAAAGAGGAACAACTGTAATAATCTGAACAATAAAGATTTAATTAAAAAAAAAAATAAAGCCAATAGGGAGAAGGGCAGAACTGAGAGGCTGGGAAAAAGGGACCACCCGTGAACTTTTGGGATCCCATGGTAGCAAGACCTCTTAGATGTCCCAATCATGTAAGCAAATAAGTCCCCCCCTTTTCCCTAAATATTTTTCATTAGCATTCTTTCACTTGACAATTGAGTTTTATTCATACAACTAGAAAAGCTACTAGTGCATTATTTGAAGTAAGATTTTTAAAAATTTATATTTGTACTGTGTGGAGAAAAAGAAATTATTCAGAGATTCTTGAAAGATTAGGCAATAAAAGCAATAACCTATTTTACAACAGCCTTGTAAATGGCTGCAATAAATCCAGGCCCCAGTAAATCAATTGCCTCCCTGGTAAGTTTCATTCCACCACCCTCCTCCTACCACCATTTACTAGGGAGAGTTGAGATGCCAAAGAAGGCACAGGGTTGGCAATCCCAGTGATTCTATTGCCCTTTACCTCTGTCCTGCAGGTGATGACTTGGAAAGTCTTAAAATACAAGACTTTCAAGGCAAGAATTTTTGGGGTCTGTCTTGAGTCTCTTGATGACTAGAACAATGCCTGCCTGGCTCATGTTAAGTGCTCAAAACTATTTTTGAATGAATGGCAGCAATATTTACTTTGCACCTATTGTGTGAAGTACATTAAGCACATTAAGGCATTCAAGGGAACTGATGAATTTAGGAATAGTTCCCTGTCCACACAGAGGGTACAGATTAGTTTTTTTTTCTAATTTACTATAAGCCCATAGACTAAAAATCATTGAACTTTTTCCTCTGATCCATTTGCAAAATACTCTTCAAAACAGCATCAATGTTCTTGTAAGTTTTAACATTATCTGGTTCAGGTGTTTCCTTGGATGGATGGATCAGATGGATCAAATGCTTAAGAAATACAGACTCCGTGGAAGCCCCTGGTTTATCCTATGAGATACAACCAACATTTTGTTTTTAACCATCGGAAACAGATAATTGAGAGTAGGATGGTTTAATTCCACATCTGAGCTAAAAACATGGCAGTACATTCTGTGTTACTCATGGAGCAAATATAACCCGTCCAAGCAAGCCATGGAAATCGTGAATAAAGTGATGATGAGGGCCTTGTGATGGTGGTTTTCTGAATGCCTGCAGTCAGTTTGCCGTGGGAGCTCTGCCAGGGGCTCTGTGCTTCTGGACTGTGCTCAGATCCGGAGAGCACGCTGTCACTCCCCGACCCGCCTGCACTGTTTATGGTGAACCCCGTCAGCTCACACCCTGCATGCACGTACAGGTCAAGGGCAGCCTTTCAGCATCACCATGTCCACTGCGTGAATGCTGCCCATAAGGTGCGGTCACGGGTGGGAGAGTGAGGGGAAGTGCAGCAGATGCTTGCTCCACCCTCCATTCCGTGCAAAAAGTCAACAACCCATAAACCAGTCCACGTGGTCAGCCTCTTGTGTCCTCCCAGCGAGGGTGTGTGCACAGGGGCCTAGCACCAGATGTTGGATGCTGTGTACTCCTGTCTAGCTAAGGAGTCATTATTAGCCAGAAAGGAACTGTGACGTCAGTTTGGTCTTTGTGGATTTCCTGATTCAATGTTTATGAAGCACACACAGATGGTCTACGATATCTGGTCTAATTTGTATCATATAATAGACATTTTTCATTTTCTATGTGCTGGTAATTGTCATGTGTTGTGTTCTGTGACACTGTGGACACAAAACTATGGAGGAAGGTGGAAGGAGGTGGTGCTTTTTCAGTCTTCTTTCCCTCCTTACCCCAGAGAGCGAGTGGGTGAGAGTAAGGCCTCTGCCTCAGTCAGCTTGCAGAATCCTTATTATTTCAGATTCTGTCTTGATGTCATCCATCAGGACCTGGAGCCTGGAGTCAGGTGTGCTTCTGGGATGGAGCAGGAGCTCCCGGAGAGACCCGCACAGGAGATCTGAGGTCCTGCTGGCTCCCTCTCTCAGCTGCGAAGCAAAGATCTGAGGACTGCTCCCCTGCCTACGTTCAAGGGGTGGGAGAGTATCTGCGAGGCTCTTAAGCCTTTGAAGGCAGGTGCTTTAAGAATTTGAGATAAAAGTTTCCGGAGATGAAACAATGGTCAGGAGGCCCTTGAGGGCTGACAACATCAGCGCAACTGATTTTTCTTCTCTTCTTCTTTGCCAAGCCCTAGGCTTTCGAGTTTGTTGTAACGTAAGGACTTGAATTGAGGGGGGAAGCGTACTGTGATACCTTAATATCTCCTTCCTCATCCCCCTCTAGGGAAATGGGAAAGAAGAAAGGAGAGGAAGAAGAAAGGTTGGAGGAGGAGGTTAGGGAAGGGCTTTGATGCCGATCTTTTCTCAAGCGCATAGGAGGAGGAGAGATGCTAACACAGCCCAGTGCAGCGAGCTCACTTGCTCAGTGTTTCCAGGATGTGTCATCTCCTTCGAGCCTCTGTGCAGCTGTGGTCTCTCAGCCTGGGCTGCCCTTATCTCCCTCCTCACCTGGGAACCGGCGGTTAGCCAGCCTCCCTGCTCTTGGTGAGTCCCCCGCTCCAGCACCGGCTTGTTCACCACTTGCTTGTGTCTGGCTCTCTGGACTGAACAAAATTTTTAAGTTGATTTCAGAGAGGAAGGAAGAGGGAGAGAAAGAAACATCAATGATGAGAGAGAATCATTGATCAGCTGCCTCCTGCGTGCCCCCTGCCTCCTGGGGATCGAGCCCACAACCCGAGCATGTGCCCTGACCAGGAATCAAACCATGATCTTTTGGTTCATAGGTCGACCTCAACCGCTGAGCCATGCCAGCCGGGCTAGACGGAACTCCTTTTAAGTACAGGAGCTGGGCTTTATGTATCTTTTCACCTGCCTGATTCTGAATCCCCAGTGCATATGCCCAGTAAAGATGGGTAGTGTAAGAAGAGTGCCTCCGTTCCAAGTCAGTCCAGGGGATGCTAATATTCAGAATCTGAAGGTCCCTCTAGCACAGCCATGCCACCAGGACAGAGTGGAAATATGATCATTTAAGCCTTGAAGCTGGTTAATTTTATATACAACCCACACGCTATCAACCTCTATATGTCTTCTACACTATATCTATAGTATACATTTCTTTATAGGGAGATAGATATCTCACTTATATTTAACTAGAGGCCTGGTGCATGAAATTCATGCATGGGCGGTGTGGGGAGGTGTCCCTCAGCCCAGCCTGCACCCTCTCCAATCTGGGACCCATCAAGGGATGTCTGACTGCCCGTTTAGGCCCGATCCCACTGGGCGGTCGGACATCCCTCTCACAATCCAGGACTGCTGGCTCCCAACCGCTCTGTCTGCCAGCCTGATCACCCCTTAACCACTCCCCTGCAAGCCTGATTGACGTCTAACTGCTCCCCTGCTGGCCCAATTGCCCCCAACTGTCCTCCCCTGCCAGCCTGGTACCCCCAATTGCCCTCCCCTGCTGGCCTGATCTTCTGCTGGCCATCTTGTGGAGGCCATCTTGTGTCCACATGGGAGCGGCCATATTTGACCACATAGGGGCGGCCATCTTGTGTGTTGGAGTGATGGTTAATTTGCATATTACTCTTTTATTAGCTAGGATAACTGTTTGTGCTCTCTCTGCTCATCCCCGACAATACTCTGTATGCAGTAGGTGTTTCAAAAGTGCTGTGTAATCTTATTGTCTTTAGCCTCTAGGAGCCCAGGTGGTTGTGGTGGGCAGAATAATGGCTCCTAAATATGTCTACACCCTAATCCCAGGAACCGGCAAATATTACCCGTATGTGGCTAAAGGACCTTGCCGATGTGATGGAATTAAGGGATCCAGACGAGGATATTATCCTGTTATCTGGGAACTTGATGTAATCACAACAGTTCTTCTAAGAGTGACACCGGGGGAGTCAGAGGAGAAGGTGATGTGACCATGGAAGTGAGGTCAGAGGGTGAAGTTTGAAGGTGGAGGAAGGGACCACAAGCCAAGGCAAACAGGTGGTCACTGGAAGCAGGAAGTGCCCTGGAGGAGCCAGCTGCCACAACCTTGACCTCAGCCTGGTGAAACTGAGTTTGGATTTCTGACTTCCAGCACTAAAAGACAATGCTTACTGTTAGTTTAAGCCATGAAGTTTGTGGTAATTTGTTATAGCAGCAACAGGAAACTACAAAATGGTATGCCTGGTGCCATGTCTGGGTGATCTTAGGGCTGTACAAGAGCCCTGCTGGACAGAGGGCTCAGGAAACAGGTGCAGACTAACCGGCTGACTCCCAGACCCCTCTTTCTTTCCAGGCACTGGGCGGAGGAGACTCTGTCCTTGCAGCTTTGTGCATCCCTAAGGATTGAAATGTAAAATCCTGGCTGGAGGGGTTGCCTGGTGGGGAATTAGCAAATGGGACTAGCAATGCTGCTATGCCTGGGATTCCCCATTTGGAAATCATTTCCCCCTAAGACACCCACAGTGACGCAAACTAACTCTTTTGGTTTTTCTCCAAAATACATTCTCCCCAAATGAGGGAAACACCCCCAGGGAAAATGAGTCCCTGAGTCACAATAACTACCTTAAAGATAGCAAATCAGACAGCATTAGCCATCCCAACTGTCCCTGACACATTGGCGGGTGATTAAATATACCTGGAGAGATAAGGGACACTATTAGCACTGCTGGATAAGATCGAGAAGTAAAAAAGAACAAAGCAGAAACATGTCTGAAAAATTTAATTCATGAAGGGCCAAATACTTGGAAGAATACAGCAGAGACTAAGCCTGTGAGTTAGAATATCAGACTGAGGGTCTCTCCTAGAAGGATGCAGGAAAGTTCAAGAGATAGAAAATGTAAAAGAAAAGCCAAATTGAAGAACACAGAAGACAGAAATAGAAATGCTGACATTCATCTGATAAGAGTCCCAGAAAGAGAAAGCTATAAATAAAGAAATCACAGAGATTAACTTCTAGAATAACAGATTTAAAGACCCATATTGCGATACAGAGAACCACACACATAGACACATGAGAGGGACACAGGAGGAGTTTGATGAAGAAAACAGATCATGTATTAAGCCATAAAGGAAGCCGCCATAAATACCAAGGGACAAGTATCATATAGACCACATATCCTATCTAATAATAGACAAACATGGTAATTGACCATACCTTCACTAAGCCTCCCATTGGCTAATCAGCACGATATGCAAATTAACCGCCAACAAAGATGGTGGTTAATTTGCATACTGCAGGCAGGGTGGGACAGCGCCACCCGGCCTGCCCTGCCGCCATCCAGGCCTGCTATCTGTGACCCGGGGTGGCGGGCGTCCATGTGCAACCCGACCCGGGGCGGCCGGGTGGTGCAGCAGCGATCGGCCAGCCCACCTGGCCTCCATCCGGGCATCCCAGGGCAGAGTCCCAACCCCCGGATCGGCACTGCTGTGTGCACGACCAGGGGAGGCGGGG
>NW_005370127.1:2009825-2034586 GCF_000412655.1 Myotis brandtii
GCCATCTGCCCGGGGAGCGGGCCTAAGCCAGCAGGTGGTTATCTCCTGAGGGGTCCCAGACTGTGAGAGGGCACAAGTGGGGCTGAGGGACACCCCCCATACCTCCACTCCCCCCGTCAGTGCACAAATTTTTGTGCACTGGGCCTCTAGTACAACTATAAAACATATTGGGCCCATTTCACTGGTGAATGTAGATGCATAATCCTATATAATAAAAGTGTAATATGCTAAGTGTCCAACCGATAGGTCGACCGCTCTACCAGTCGCTATGATGTGCACTCACCACTAGTGGGTAGATGTCCGACTGGTAGGTTAGCTTGCTGCCAGGGTCCAGCTGATCGGGACTGGGCAATAGGGCCAGACACACCCTGGAGCCCTCCCACAATTCCTCCCCGACCGGCCGGCCCCCATCAGCCCTGATTGGCACTGGACGAGACTGCCCTGATCAGCCCTGATTGCCGGCCAGGATGGGGGACCCCATCTGTACACAAATTTGTGCACCAGGCCTCTAGTTCTTAAATAAAACATTAACTGAATCCAACAATGCTTTTATAAACACACCATGATCAAGCTAGTAGATCTATAAACACATGAATGACATTAGATATATCATAGCATCATGGATAGATCTAAAAGCCATAAAGCCAAGTAAAGTAAGAAACAGAAAAACCTTTTACATAAAATAAAAGCACATGAAAGACCAATATATATTTTGGAAGAATGTTTAAATCCTGACTCTGCCACCTGGTTGTTGAATCATCTTAAGTAATTTTCTTCATCTTATCAGTAAAATAGAGATAATAATAGAACTAACAAGTTGTGACCATTAAGTGAGTAATAAATGGAAAGCCCCAACAGTGGTTCTCAACCTTCTGGCCCTTTAAATACAGTTCCTCATGTTGTAACCCAACCATAAAATTATTTTCGTTGCTACTTCATAACTGAAATGTTGCTACTGTTATGAATCATAATGTAAATATCTGATATGCAGGATGGTCTTAGGCAACCCCTGTGAAAGGGTCGTTCGACTGCCAAAGGTGTCGCGACCCACAGGTTGAGAACCCCTGCCTTAGAACAATGCCTAGTAAGTAGTCAATACATGTGAGCTATTATTTGCTACTATTAAAAGTGTCCAGAGCAAGGATTGGGTGGTATTCTTTGAATTCTAAGGCCTACTACCTTGCCTGGCATCTGGGCAAGCATCTAGTAAATGTTTAAGGAGTTGAATTAAAAATTATAATCTACGTGAGAATAAAACTGGGACATAGGGTAGGAGTAACTTCAGATCTATAATTCCCTGTTTTATTTCAGAAAGACTTAGTGAAGTAAGAAGTCAGTAGCCTGCCCAGTTGTCCAAAGATGAACACAAGCAAGTGAATATGGAGTAAAAATAGCTCAGGCCATAGAAAAGGCCAAAGCATGGAGGAAAGCCCTGGTAGCCTCTAAAACATTTGTTGGAAAAGTTTTTGTTCTTTTCAAGCATTTTGTCTGGTGAACTAAACACTGAATAAATATAATACATGAACATGTTGGATAGTGGCTTCAAAAAGTTACATGGATTTACCATCTTAGCACCTTAGAGCTGGAAGGGATTTTGGACACCTTACCTCTTCAGATCTCTGTTTCCTTATCTATAAATGAAAGGAAAATGGAAATGGCTTCTCTAACGTCACATACCCACTTGTGCCAAAACCAGGACACATGTCAGTGCCGGGTCCACCACAGTCTGCTGCTGCCATCATAATTAATTGTGATAATTATATAGATACATTCCCTTCTCAGTCCTATTAAGTCTGCTCCTCCTTCTGTAACTCTCCTCCCAGCTGCCTTTGGTTGGTTAGTATTGATCAGACTGGAAATCTATCATATTGTAGAAGGGCATACGAGTAGAATGTGTTAAGTTAATGACTCAGGAAAAATATATAGGTTAATAAATGAGTGTAGAAAATCAGATAAGATACCAAACATAAGACAACAGAAGGTTGACATTCTTTTAGTAACAGGAATGAGAAGCCAAGAAAACTTTTTTTTTTTAAAGCCTAGAAGTAGGCTAAAAGTCTTGGGGAAAAAACAAAAAGGACTTCAGCAATGTTATGTTCATCATAATATTTTGGTGTGTATTTTAATTAACTGCATTCAGTTTCATTCCCTTTAAGATTATAAAGTACATAGAGTCAAGCAATAAGTAATATGGTGAACTGAATTCAAGTAGTTTTATAGTAAAGACCTATCAAAGTCAAAGAACTAGATAGTTTCTCTCAATGTCCTTTTCACCTAAATTCATTCTATGAATTGGGTGATTTATACGAATAATATTAAATAATTAGACTGGGGGAAGGTGTGCATTTTGATTTGTCCCATTCTTCGGAAACTTCTTTGTCATTCCCACCACGTGACCTCATGACGTGTTTTTCACCGCTCTGAGCCTCACAGTTCTCTTCTGTAAAACATGGACAATATCAGTCTCACCTCGGGGTTGTAGATACATCTCTGAGTGTCTGAAAGCACCAGTAAAATACCCACCTAGCACATAGTAAACACTCCAAATTTTTGCTCCCTCCTGCCATTGAACCCTTTTAATTCCTTTTCTTTCATTTCTTCAAGGATAGCAAATTATTCTTACCTTAGGCATTTAGGTTATCTAGGGAGTTCTTGTTTAATTTCCAGGGAAGTAGCTAGTACTGGCTAATACTCCTCCCCAAGTCCAATCTCATCTCTCTTAGTGCAAATGGTTACAGAAAAGAAAGGAACCTTTCAGTGGTGGGTTCTTCTACCCTCCACATGAGATAGAATTGTACAAGTGGAACAGCATCCTGGTTACTGAAGTGCTTTGATTATAGGCACCACCTCCTACATGTAACATGTGACTTAGTATAAAGCTCCAAAAGAGGCAGGTAGCTTACATATCAGCAAAGTTGTTTCTTTCGGATTTTCCATCCAGAGGTCTGTCTGGCAAGGCAGCTATCCAGGAGTCTCTGCTGCATTTACAAAAGCAAGGGATCTCTAGAAAGCCCATGATATGATTTCTTGGATCCATTTCTCAAATTTCATACTATAAACACAAAAAGAAATGACTGGGAAGGGAAAGAGGAAACGTTGCAGTGAGGCATTGAGCCACTGAATTGAGGTAATTCTCATCAATATTTTTTATGGTTTCCTGTATTAAAAAATGTTCTCCTGTCAACAGGTATTACAAGTATAATCAGATGTTAAAAAGTGATTTTAAAAAAGAAGTCATTCAAGGAAGAACTGTGAACCCAGGGTTCATAATACTCAAACGTGTTCCCACTAGAGACACAGAATATGGGGGGTGGGTTGGGAGAAGACATCTACTAAGAAGGGCTCCTGGTGGCTAACTGGGCTCAAATTTTAAAAAACAGAGCCTAGCAGCCACGTCCATGCAGGGACCTCTCAGCTATCTTTTTGGAGAAGCCTGTGCTGAGCTGCCTGCCTCTGCACTTAACTGCTTGCCTGCACTGTGTTTCTGCCACTGAGCTAGCCCTTACAAAAGAGTTCCTGGAATACTATTACAACCAATAGGACTGTGCAGCTCTGGCCAATCAGAACAGTCCTATTCTAACCAATCAGGACAGTGCCTTTTGGACCAACCAAACGTTGAGGATTTGGAGTCCTCATTTGCATAAGGACAGACCAATCAGGGAGGAGGGGTGGGGATTCCTATCCACATAAGCCAGCTCCCCTCTGTGTTGGGAAGCACACTTTCCCTTTCCACTGAAGACTGAAGCGGAAAGTGGAGCAGACCAGCACAGACCTGTAGGGAGCAGAGCAGAGGTGTCTAGCTGGAGAGGGACTTACCTGCCCCTGGGCTGAGCTGTATCACGCCCTTGCTGTATCACAATTGAGCTGTTTTACACTGAATAAAATTTCCTTCTTCAACACACCCCAACTTGGCGATCTCTGTTGGCATTGAGTTGGCAACAACCATGGATTGGCAGTATGAAGGCTAACAATGATTTCCAAGTGACTAAAAAGGAAGTGGCCCTGGAGAGGGATTATTATGGGGCTTAAAGAAATCCCTCCTTTGAAAACAATCCCAAATTAAACAAATTGTTTTAGATTGTACATAATTAATGTAAAATTTAATTCAGAGGGAAGGCGGGGGAGGGTGGGTGGATGTTCCGTGCTACCCCCTGATGGTCAGTGCACATCATGGCGAGTGATCAAACTCCTGGTCAGTCGAACTCCCCAGGGGACACTTTGCACAGCCGGCTTTTATCTATATAGATAATAAACAATGCTTTGGTATATACCAGTGGTCGGTAAACTCATTAGTCAACAGAGCCAAATATCAACAGTACAACAATTGAAATTTCTTTTGAGAGCCAAATTTTTTAGACTTATACTATACAGGTAGGTACATTCAACTTTAAATTCACGGTTTTCGTCTTCTGTTTTTCCTTGCTTCTTCTTTGTAGCCATCTCAAATAGGATACCTAAAAAAATGTTTCATTTTATAATAATAAAGCCACCAACACAAAAGAATTACAATTCTTAAATTGATGACAAAAATACCTGTAGGATTTGCAGCTGGTTGGAAAAATACAGGTAACTTTATGCTTCGAGTAGGTACTTTTGTCACTCACGCGCGATTTGCGGATGCGACTAGCACTAACCACTGCACATGAGACTGCTGACTGACTGGCTCACTCAACTCGTGCATGAATCACGCGCACCTCCCCCGCGCTGCGTATCCCGTGGCCCGCCTGCGCCACGCCTCCCGTCGCCCAACCGACACCCCCCACTTCTTCTAACGCCACTTCTTCAAAATAGACTCGCCCAGGCCGAAAACCGACTTCTGCACATGAGTCATGAAGTTTCAATCGCACTGTATGTGCCCGCCCGTACGTGGTATTTTGTGGAAGAGCCACACTCAAGGGGCCAAAGAGCCGCATGTGGCTCGCGAACCACGGTTTGCCGACCACTGGTATATACCTTTCCACTTGGGTGATAATTACTTTAGGTAAATTCCTAAGAATTTTGTGTATTGGGTTATTTTACATTTTGATACATTACATATCATATAAATTTACATTTTGATACTTATATAAATTTATAGTTCCTTCAGTGAAACATGAGTGCCTGTTCTCCACACCCTATTGAGGGCTATAAATTTCTTGTTGTTTTTCATATGTAATGCAAATATATTTTTCTAGGTTAATATTTTTTTCAACCTTTTTTAACGGCATGTCTTTAAAATAAAGGTTTCAAATTTACATATTTAAGTTATCAGATTTTTTATTTCTGTGTGTGTGTGTGTGTGTGTGTGTGATGATGTATTTACTTTTCTCCCCATAGCTATAGAAATATTCCACCAAATTACTTTATGGTACTTCATATAAATTTTATTTTTCAAATCTTTGAGACACCTGGAATTTATTTTCCCAAAAGGGAAGAGGCAGAACTCTTGCTGTATTTCTTTCCTCACTCCAAATATTTATCTAGTTTCCCAATATTTTTCTTAGATATATTTTCCTTATTGATTTTTAAAGTGATCTTTATTTTCTATGTTTGAACTTATTGTGAGATTGTTTATTGTTTCTGTTCTATTATTCTGTTGTCCCATTCCTGCAATAGTGACTTATTTATAGATATATTATTGTCATATACTTTTAAATGTCTGATGGAGCAAGCTCCTTATTGCTAACCCCACTTCCAATTTTTATTATTTTTCAGATGGGATATTTTCTCATGTGTTTTTCTGCCAACAATCTTTTAGAAGCATTCTTTTTTAAAAAAAAATATATTCCATTGATTTTTTACAGAGAGGAAGGGAGAGAGATAGAGAGTTAGAAACATCGATGAGAGAGAAACATCGACCAGCTGCCTCCTGCACATCTCCTACTGGGGATGTGCTCGCAACCCAGGTACATGCCCCTGACCGGAATCGAACCCGGGACCCTTGAGTCCACAGGCCGACGCTCTATCCACTGAGCCAAACCGGTTTTGGCAAGAAGCATTCTTGATTGACTGTAATTTTGATTTGGATTGTACCAAATTTATAGTTTAATTTGGTTTTATCCAGCAATACCTCTCTTATTATTCACATTCTTTTACGTATTCTTTGCAATGTTATATGTTTTATCATTTTCCCATAAAACTCTTTGCATTGCTGAGAAAATTTATTTCTAGTTTTCTTTTTTAAAAGTAAACTGTGATGTTTTGTACTGTGTCAAGGTAGCTAATTAGGAATTGTGTTTCCCAAAATTCTTTCTCCTGTTGCCCCAGGTTTAGAGTGACCACAAGAGAAATTTGTGTAAGATTTAGGAATTAGGAATGAATCAGTGGCTACTGTGCTCCGAAGGTCATCTTGGGTCAGAGGTGGTGAGGGACATATGTGGAGCTGCTAGTGGGTTCCACTTTGTCCTTGCTTCTCCCAGCACCTCATACTATTTCTCACTGCCGACCACCTGACTGACTGACTGACTCGGTGCACCACCAGATAGAAACAAATGCAAGATGTTTATAATAGGGGAAGCTGCGTGCCAGGTGAGGTGTGTGTGGAGCGGGGTGGGGGTGTGGGGAGAGTATTTGGGAACTATTATCTGTTCAATTTTTCTGTTAACCTAAAAATGTTCTAAAAATAAAATCTTTTAATTTGAATCTCTTGTTTCTGACCAAATGTTACTTTCCTGTATACGACACAAGGTGCAGGAAGACATGGCCTGAGCTGACCAGGCAGCAGACATGATGAATTCCCTATCCTGCTATGATCTGGGCCCCTTCACAACCTTTCTTATAAGCCTCTTACTTTATATTTTTCCTGTCACATTTTTGTCTTTACAATTAGAATGCTCAAGCTCTTTTGTTTGTATGTAATAAAATATTTGGCAATAGAATGTACTTCCTTTTCTATGTAAACTATCCAAAAATACTTACTATATTTGGCATATTTTACAATATAAGGGAAAAGGAAATAGGGCTAAAAACCAAGTCAACCTCTTTCTCACGTTCTTTGCTGTAAATCTCTGATTCACTTTCCAATACTCTGGATTTTAAATCTGTCTGTGGCAAGCTCACAATCATACTTGGTAAAAGGTTTTCAAAAGGAGCTCTGAACTACTGGGGCTCTGGACCTTTTTGATTTTATTAAACAGGGTTGGTGACATTTAACCCTCTTTCTCTCTTTTGATTGTCTCTGCAGAGCTTGCTGAAACCAGAAAGGCTAACTCATCTTGCTAGCCATCCATCAGTCGTTTGGAGACAGAAGGTCACAAAATGCTTTTGCTTTTAAGGACAAAAATATATTGCTCATGAGATTTTTATTTTTTGGCACATAACTAGCTGCTGTGGCCAGTTGTGAAAGAAATTTCTGTGATTTTAATGGTACAGAAGCATGTATATAATCAGGAGATATTAAATATGTCACATTATACGTGAGCTAATATTGATGCAGCTAATGAAATCAAGAAACACTGATACCCTAAATCCTCAAACTAGGCAGGTCTGGTAGGTTCTCCCACCTCAGCAGTTTTTATGGTGGGTCTTGACACCGTTTCAGTTGGGCTACAAAGTAGAAATCATTTCATAAAACTTTAAAGACATGATTTGTTCAGTTCACTAGATTGACATTTGCACTAATGGTGGATAAAATCGCTTGTACCTTAGGACCAGTCTAGGCAGTGGCACCAAACTATCCCCATAGTCATTGTATTCTTCTCTACCAGGCACTGCAGTATAATTTGTGATTATCATTATGTCCTGCCCTGACCCATCTGTCATGACTTTCTCAATTATTCAAACATGTTTTACCAATGAAAATTTACACTTTAGATTAATAAATGCTGGCTCTTGAGGAAAAGCACTTATACAATTGTTTGAGTTCCAAGTTCAAGTAGCTGCTTTTTCTTTCTTTTTTAAAAAAATATGTTTTTTTAATGATGTTAGAGAGGGAGATAGGGAGAGGGAGAAAGAGAAACATTGGCTGCCTTATGCATACCCCCTACTGGCGATCAAGCCTGCAGCCCGGGGAATGTGCCCTGATAGGGAATCAAACCTTCAACTTCTCGGTGCATGGGACCGCACTCAACCAACTGAGCCACACTGGCCAGAGCAACTAGCCGCTTTTCCCATGTAACACCATATTTATTGAAAGAATGATCGACAGCTTGTGTATTTGACAGACATTTTTCTCAAACATGAGAAGCTTGAGTCTGACACTTCAAGGGAAACAACACGCAGTATTTATGGCCAATGATAAAATTTGAGCTTTTACTGTAAGTGAAAATTAATATTTTATAAAATTTGCATCTACTACCATGAATTTGACAGCTTGGCAATACTTAAAGACTTTTCAAATGAGATCATTAGTGATGTGAACAAATGTAATTTTTTGATATTGTATGATAGAAGTGCCAACATTTCAAGATCTACTTGTATTTTCCAAAAGGCCAATGCATAATGTTACAAAATTTGAATTGTGATAAAGACCAATGGATTTTAATGTACTGGTTTTAGATTCCACATTGAATCTAACCATTAAAAAACTATCACTTGTTGAAGTTTGATGTAATATCAAAGAATAGCCACAATGTTCCAAAATGGCTATAAAATACTTCTCTTTTTTCTTTTCTTTCTTTTTTTTATTTTGCTCTTTTTTTCAATTACATATCTGTGTGAGGCTAAATTTTCTTCATATACTTCAACCCAAAGCACACATTGTAACAGACTGAATACACAAGTGGATTTATAATCCAACTCATCTATCTTAAATCAGACATTAAGAAGACAGGCAAAGCCCTGGCCAGGTGGCTCAGTTGTTTGGAGGGTCGTCCCACACACCAAAAGATTGTGGGTTTGATTCCTGATCAGGGCACATACCTTGGTTTTGGGTTCGATCCCCAGTTGGGGCGTGTACAGGAGGCAGCTAATTGATGCTTTCCTCTCACATCAAAGTTTTTTTTTCCCTCTCTTTTCCACTCCTCTCTCTCTAAAAATCAACAAAAACATATCTTTGGCTGAGGAGTTAAAAAAAAAAGATAGGAAAAAATGTGAAACAATGTCACTCTTCTCACTGACATTTTTGTTTGAGAAATATAGTTATTTTTCATAAGAACATGTTATTTATATTAATATGCAATTGGGTTAATTGTTAGTAAATTCTTCATAAAATCTCACTGCTATCTATTTTTAATCCTCACCCCAGGATATGTTTTTATTGAGAGAGAAAAAGAGAGAGAGAGAAACATCAATGTGAGAGAGAAACATGGGATGGTTGCCTAAAAAGAGAGGAGAGAAACATCAATGTGAGAGAGAAACATGGGATGGTTGCCTTTCGTAGGCCCCCAACTGGGGACCAAACCCACAACCTTTTGGTGTACAGGACAATGCTCCAACCACCTGAACCACCTGGCCAGGGCATCACTGCTTTTTTATGTTTTTCACAGCGCCTAAGACAGTGCTGGACTTAAAAAATGCTCAGTAAATATGAACAGAATCAATGTGAACTTCTTTACCAACTTTACAGGCTGTTTCTGTGGCTGTGGCCTTTGTAGCAAAGACGGTCCCTGAGTATAAAGCGCAGCTCACCAATTCCAAGACATGTTCTTGGAAGACTGTGTAACTGAAAATGTAAAACATCTAACTACTTGCCTGTTGGCATTTATCACTTCATATCATCCTCAGTTTGCTTATCATTGATGTGATGACTGACATGTTCACTTTGGTTTCTGTTTCTATTTATCAAGGTTAGTGATCAAACACTCAACCTGAAGAAGTTTAAATCACTGCTGAAAAAAAGATACAAAAATCCTTCTCTTCAAGAAATTTACAAATGAAGGTGATTATTCTTTTTAGAAAGAATTTGTTGGGGCTGTGGTAGGTGGGTGCAGTACAAAGTCTTACAAGATGGGGACCTTACCCTCTAAAATCTCCTTGTGTGGTGGGAAACACAAGTCTGATCAATGTGTGTGGAAGCAGAAACATTACATTTGGAATCTGATACTCTGAGAGCACTATCATTTGATTAACTCTTGTTATTGTGAGCTTCTGTGGGAGGAGGACAAAATTGTAACAGCCATCTCAACGACCAAAAACTTCTCTGGGTTACATTTTTTTTTTTTTTAGAAAAAGACATAGAGTGGTAGAATTCAAATAAATACAACTACTGCTGATAGCAGTAATGACAGTTGTAAAATTCAACAACTTAATTTTAATTAACAGTAAGTATAATCTGTGACTATCTTCATGTCTTCCCCTAGCCATGTGTCATGACTTTCTAAAATCTCTTAAAGCATGGTTTACAGACAGAAGTTTGCATTTTAAATAAGTGAATAAGTGAGTGCAGACTCTTGTAATAAAAACAGTTGTCTACCACCCAAAGTCAAATCTTCTTCTGTCACCATGTATTTGACTGCCTTTACCCTTCACTAATATACAGATGATGTATCATAGAATAGTACACTTGGAACCTATATAATTTTATTAACCAATGTCACCCCAATAAATTTAATACATCCACAGAAGAACCAATTGTGAGCAGGCGGGTCATTATTTCTGTCTTCTTAATGGAAGAAAATCACAACAGAAAAATCTGCCATTTAACATTTCTAGGTACCACCATCTCAGTTCTTTAATCAGTCAACCAAATCTCTTTGTTAAATACACTAGTAATAAATCCAATTGTTTAAAATCCAGGAAACAGAGAAAGACCCTTAAGTAACCTGCTTAGCTAATTCAGTTTTTTTCCTTAAAAAACAATCACAACTATTTATTGGGCATTGCTTTTTTTTTCTTTTTCTTTTTTGTAATCCTCACCGGAGGCCCGAGGATATGTTTCTATTTACTTTTGGAGAGAGAGAGAAGGGGCGGGTGGGGGGAGAAATATTGATGTGAGAAAGAAACATTGATTGGTTGCTTTTCATAAGCCCCCAACCAGGGATCAAACCCACAATCTAGATGTGATACTCCAACCAATTGAGCCACCCAGCTAGGGCTTTTTGAGCAATCTTGAGCACTTACAATAGGAAGACATCTTGCTAAGAACTGGAAGGGATTAAAAAATGATATGGATCACGGCGCTTGGTTCATATTTGCTTCCTTTAAATTTTTTTTTCCAATTTCAAGTATTTTAGGATGTGGGACATATTATTCTGATCAACATTATATTTATTTACCTCAGACAAATTTGGGGGATTTGAATTAAAGCACAACTGTTGATATCCACAAATTTCATTCCAGTAATTGTGCAGCTATTGTCTAGCCATCACCTACTATGACCACATGCAGGAGAGGGTATGGTACTTCCTAGTTCAGATTTTTAAAAAATTATATTTTTATTAATTTCAGAGAGGAAGGGAGAGGGAGAAATAGAAACATCAATGATGAGAGAGAATCACTGATTGGCTGCCTCCTGCACGCTCCCCACTGGGGACCGAGCCTGCAACCTGGGCATGTGCCCTGAGCGGGTATCATGCCTCCTGGTTCATAGGTTGACTCTCAACCACTGAGTTATACCAGTTGGGCCAGATTTATTTTAGAATCCCACATCACCACTGGACCTGTTAGTATGCTCAGAACCTACACTTTCTGAGGCAACTTGAGTGGCTACAAACAGCATGATGAAGCCTGTGGCTTGTGACAAACCTGGCTTCTGTCCTTGTGAGCAGAGGTTTCATTTTATGAGGCACCATGCAAGGATGCCATGAATTTGAATCCAGCTTCACTGTGCTTAGCACATGGTCTGGCACACTGGAGACTCAGTCGTATGTTAGTTCTACCACCACAACCGCCAGATGAGGGTAGGCAATTATTCCCTGAGCCTAAAGTGAGAATACCCATTATATTTACCTTGCAATGTTATTGCAGAAATTATAAGAAAGATTACATAAAAAGTAAGTAGGATAGTGGCCCAAAAATAGTAGATCTAAAGAAATTACAGCTGCTATTATTAGGGGTGTTAAGCTCACTATTATTATTACTATTGAGTTGGAAGAATATCTACTTCTGCTAAGCCACCCACTCAGTACAACACGTCATGGCAATGGAATATAGCAAATCTGCTCTTAGGCGTTGACATTTTCAAAACAGATAAAACTTCACATCAACAGGCTGTTTTGATAATTGGAAATTAACATCTTGTATATTTGTTTTGTAGGTGCACCATAAAAAGCTCTTCGCTAACACACTGATAGCATCTTTTATTTTCTTTCACTCAATCAGAACTTTTCTGTGCTAAACAATTAGTCATGCTTTCATCAAAAGCAACCACAACTAACGAAATGTTGATGTTCTACAGAACTTCATTATTCTTACCTTTTCATAGTTGTCATGGGAAATTAAGATCAGATCAGAGTCATAGCCTACAGCATAGGAAATATATGATTCAGAAAACAGCACAGGATCTTTTTCTTGTTGTCACATGATGCAGAGTGGCTTTGGGCTGAAAGCGTTCTTGCTCCACAGACTTATTCATTTTATGATTGTCAGAGTCATTGAAAGTAAATTCTAGATTGTACTAAAGGAAAATAACAAAGATACTAAATAGCAAAAGTCTCTTGCGTCTGACAGAAAATTTTTATGCTTTTGATTGATTCAGATCTTTGGGAAAAATGGAAGTTAAGTGATAGACAAAAAACAACATCAAACAAGGATGCTAGAGGTGAACATTGTTGCATGATACCTTTACTTTGTTGATTAGTTGAAAATTGTGTTCTAGTACTATATTCTCCTTTTTTAAAAAGATATTGGAAAATAACATAATTCTTAAGTTTTGTAGAGTTCGATATTATGGCATAATTTCCAATTGTATTATTTTTTCCCTTCATCCTTTCAGTAATAGATTCTTCAACATTCTAGTTGGACACACTGACTCCATTCCCTAAGTCCCCTAGAAGCTAGGTATGTGATTAAATTCCTGTCAGTGGGATGTGAGCTTCTCTTTAAAAAGAAGCTGGTTGCTAGGTATTCTCTTTCACTCTTCTTGTGGGGTGGAATGGAGAAGAGATGTGCAGACAAGAACAACATCATGGGGAATAGTGGAGCCACAAGGTTGAAGGGTACACCAAAAAGTGAATTTGACTCTATGAAAATTAGATCCTAATAAAAAAAATAGAAAAAATTAAAAGAGCTGTGTTTCTGGGAGACCTCATGGAACAGAGTCAGTCTTGCCCACAACCTCTGCACTCCTCTGTTAAAGGAAAATATGCTTCAATCCTGCTGCAACTAGGATTACCCCCTAATTACTAGGGATGCTCTAAAATTCCCACTTATACTATTTGCCCATTGGCTGAATGGCTTGTGAGACACAGTATATGTTAAAAGGAAAAAGGAAAATGATTTCTCTAATGCTTTTTTCCAAGGTGATAGATGAAGCTAAACTTCACATTACAAGAACTTTTTAGCTTAGCATGTGTCCTCAGCATTTGTACCAGTTTTCATTTTTACTTTTTCTCTTGTTTGTTAAATGAAATTAAAATGTGCTATACGTTTTCAAAATGGCGGCCAAGTATGTGGATATATCCTGTGCCTTCTCATGGAGCAGATAGAAGGAACAACTAAATCAAATGACATTCACCTGGAATTGGCAAATTAAACACAACTGGTGAGACAATCCACAGCTGGAAAAGACAGAGGATGCCTGGAGAATGGTAGGATTGAGGATCTGGGCTGGAGAGATGCGCGACCACCAGGATGAGAGGGTCAGAAGGAACCTGCTCTGCACCAAGTCTGTGTCCCTTGGGGACACGAGTAACACTCAACTGTGGAAGGGATCACCTGGAATTGGCAAATTAGACACAACTGGTTAGACAATCCACAGCTGGAAAAGACAGAGGATGCCTGGAGAATGGTAGGATTGAGGATCTGGGCTGGAGAGATGCGCGACCACCAGGATGAGAGGGTCAGAAGGAACCTGCTCTGCACCAAGTCTGTGTCCCTTGGGGACACGAGTAACACTCAACTGTGGAAGGGAGGTCCACAGGGCTGCTAGCAGCCAGGGAATCTAGATCTAAGTCCACAGCTGTGAGAGGCTGCACCCAGAAAGGCAGCCTGAAGAACTGCCAGAGCCGCGTGGTACTGGGTAGCCGGAGGGGTGTGGGGAGAGAAATTCACAGTGGTGCAGTTGTTTTGCCTTTGTAGTTTCCCTGATTTTACTCACTAAACCCAGTTCATAGGACCTTTCAATTACAAACGCTTACTGAGGCTGTGGTGCAGGTAGAGGTGCAGTTTTGTGGAGGCTGGGGAGAGGCTGTAGAGAGGATCAGGACAGGGAGAGGTGACCAGGAACCTGGCACTGACACTTCCGGACCCTCCAACCCTAAGCAGACATTTTTTCTCCTGAAAAGCCAGCCTCTTCCAGCAGCCACAGGGCAACTAGTGCAGCTGTACCCAGCCTCAAGCTTTGCAGAGGAAACAAAGACTCTGAATAGCCCAGAAAGCCCTCGGGGATTGGGTTGAGGGGCCATTTGGTCCTGGAAACCAATACAGCAACACCCCCACCTAAAGCCTGTGTCAGAAATAGATGTTTGAGTAATTAAGACTGACAATAGGCAGACAAGCAAAGCAGGCAGATTGGTCTCGCCTGCTTGCAACCAGGGCTGTAGAGACAGACACAGAGGAGTGGTGGATTGCTGAGAACTTCAACACGGTGCTGACTACCTAACAGGAAACTGAGAAGTGGCAGACAGAACAGTAGAGTGCGGTCTTAAACCAGCCCCCATGGGACATTAAAACTCAGCTGAAGTGAATGACAGTTCACTTTTTAATTTTTTATCTTTTATTTAAAATTTTTTTCCTTTTAAAAATTATCTTTTATTTTTTGTATTATTTTTCTTCATTTTATTTTTATTTTTTTATCATTATTTTATTTTATCTTATGTTTTCTTTTTTTCCACCCTTATCTTTCTCACTTTGCCCTTTTTCATCGTGTTTCTCTTCTCCTGTCCCCTCTTTAGTTCTTCTCTCTCTTTTCTTTTTACTCCTTGTTAAAAATGATCTTCTTTATCTGCTTTATTGACGTGTTATTATTACTGTAGGCTTACTCATATATCTAATTTCCTCTCTCCTGCTCCAAGTCCATGCACCCTTTTCTTTTCTTTTTCCTCGCTAGGCAATTTTTTAATGCTTTTGTTTTTCCTCTCCTCTCTTCTTCTCTTCTTTTCCTAATTGCTTAATTAGTTTCACTCACTAAACTCAAGCCTATCTGCTCTCTCCTCTATTCTCCTTTTCCAAAAATAGATGAATATATACTAGGTGTACTGGTTAATAATGTGAATTTTTTTTTCAATAGGTGGAGTTACACATATGTTGATATATATATATATGCAATTTTATATGTATGCTATTTTGTTGTACTGATAGTAAGCTTCAAAACTTCATATGTCAATTTTTCTGAAGGTGTTAACATCATAGATATTTTTATGCTTAAAAATGTCAAATTTCATGCCAAAAAAAGAGCATTTGCGGGAAGTTTTAATTCATTACTTTATTTTGAAGAAAATTGCTGCTGAAAGTTATCATATACTTCGGGAAGTTTATGGTGAACATGATCCATCTCAAGATACTTGTAAACGCTGGTTTAAACACTTTAAAGTGATGATTTCGATGTGAAAGACAAAGAATGTCCAGGTCAACCGGAAAAGTTTGAAGACCAATAATTACAAACTTTATTGGATGAAGATGCATGTCACACTCAAATACAACTTGCAGAAAGATTAAATGTTGCTCAGCAAACAATTTACGATCATATACAAGCAATGGGAAAGATTTTAAAGGAAGGAAAATGGGTGCCACATCAACTGAACGAAAGACAAATGGAAAACCAAAAAGTCATTAGTAAAATGTTGCTTCAACGGCATGAAAGAAAGTCTTTTTTGCATCGAATTGTGACTGCCGATGAAAAGTGGATTTATTTTGAGAATCCCAAATGCACAAAATCATGGGTTGATCCAGGTCAACCATCAACATTGACTGCAAGGCCAAATCGCTTCAGAAAGAAGACAATGCTCTGCATTTGGTGGGATCAGGAAGGTGTGGTGTATTATGAGCTTCTAAAATCAGGTGAAACCGTTAATACTGATCGCTACTGACAACAAATTATCAATTTGAACCACACTTTGATTGTAAAATGACCAGAATGAGCCAGAAGACATGGCAAAGTAATTTTGCTTCATGTTGATGCATCATCACACACTTCAAAACCAGTTAAAGACACGTTAAAAGATCTTGCCTGGGAAGTATTAACCCACCCTCTGTATTCACCAGACCTTGCTCCTTCAGATTACCACTTGTTCCAATTGATGGCACACGCACTTTCTGAGTAGCACTTCAAAACATACGAAGAAGTGGAAAATTGGGTCTCTGAATGGTTTTCCTCAAAACAAGAAAAGTTCTATTGGGACGGTATCCACAAATTACCTGAAAGATGGGGGAAATGTGTAGCTAGCGATGGACATTAGTTTGAATAAAGCACTTTTGATGTTTCTCTTGAAATTATCGTGTTTTCTTTGATTACAAAATCTGCTATTATTAACCGGTACACCTAGTACATTTAAGTCTTTAATACATTTAGAATTAATTTTTGTATATTGTGTGGGGTAAGGGTCCAATTTAATTCTTCTGGATGTAGATATGCAGTTTACCCATGACCATTTACTGAAGAGACTACCCTTTCCCATAGTGTGTCCTTGGCACCCTGCTTGACAATCAGTCAGATTTATTTCTGAGCTCCCTATTCTGTTCCATTGGTCTGTACATCCATTTTTCCCAGCACCAGATTGTTTTGATTACCGTAGCTTTTGTACATTTTGAAGTCAGGAATGTGATGCCTTCAATTTTATTCTTCTTATCTCAAGATTTCTTCCATTATTTGGTGTATTTTGGTGTATTTATTCTTCTTGTCTCAAGATTTCTTCCATTATTTGATAAACAACCCAATCAAAAAATTGGCAAAGGACCTAAATAGATACTTTTCGAAAAAGGACATACAGAAGGCCAAGAGACATATGAAAACATGCTCAAAGTCACTAATCATCCAAGAGATGCAAATAAAAATGACAATGTGGTACCATCTCACACCTGTCAGATGGCTATCATCAACAAATCAACAAACAACAAGTGCTGGCGAGGATGTGGAGAAAAAGAAACCCTCGTGAACTGCTGTTGGGAATGCAGACTGGTGCAGCCACTGTTGAAGACAGTATGGAGTTTCCTCAGAAAATTAAAAATGGAACTGCCATTTGACCCAGTGATCCCACTTCTAGGAATATATCCCCAGAAACCAGAAACACCAATCAGAAAGGATATATGCACCCCTATGTTCATAGAAACACAATTTACAATAGCTAAAATTTGAAAACATCCTAAATGCCCATCAGCAGATGAGCGGGTTAAAAAACTATGGTACATCTACACAATGGAATACTATGCTGCTGTAAAAAAGAAGGAACTTTTACCATTTGCAACAGCCTGGATGGACCTGGAGAGCAGAGACAAAGAAGCATTGAACAGACCATCAAACCTCAGAGGGAAGGCAGGGGATGGTGTGTGTGTGTGTGTGTGTGTGTGTGTGTGTAAAGAGATCAACCAAAGGAATTGTATGCATGCATATAAGCATAACAATGGACACGGACACTGGGGTGGTGGGGGCTTGTCCTGGGAGGTGGGAGTGGCCGGGGTGGGGTTGATGGGGGAAAAAGGAGACATATGTAATACTTTAAACAATAAAAAAATGACTGTGCTATGGATATTATATTCTAGTATAAAAGTAATAAAGCGATTATAAGCTCTAAGTCAGCGGTTCTTAACCTGTGGGTCGCGACCCCTTTGGGGGTCGAACGGCCCTTTCACAAGGGTTGCCTAAGACCATCGGAAAACACATATATAATTACATATTGTTTTTGTGATTAATCACTATGCTTTAATTATGTTCAATTTGTAACAATGAAATTGGGGGTCACCACAACATGAGGAACTGTATTAAAGGGTCGCAGCATTAGGAAGGTTGAGAACCACTGCTCTAAGTAAAATAGCCATTATTGACTTGTTATTCTAGATAAGTCGGACAACAGGGAAATATGGAAGAATGACTTTGCCACGGAAAACAGTATAGAGGACAATGTGAACTGTGATAATGTGAGTAAGGCGTGGTTTGTATTGAACATTGACGGGAGCTAACCTTACCCTTCTCTAACTAGCTGCCCTCTGCCCCCCTTGCCATGTTTCAGGTCCTTGAGCTGCATCTCACAAGAAGAACCCTATGCGTCATGCTATTTTAAAGGAAATAGGGAAGCTGTGGGGACCCCTATGAAACTCCCACTGATATATTTAGTCTGTGCCCCTGTGTCTGTTCACTCAAACTCCAGACGCGTGGGTGCTATTTGGTCAAATCGGAAGAAGTTTTGCATCTGTCACCAAGAGCTGAGGGAAAGGGAGCAGGTGTGACAGGCCACAGTAAGAATACAACACAGACTTCCTTTTATGTCCAAGTGCGGGTATGTGTTTGTCTCACTGGTACTCTTGGTACCTCGGGGATGGTAAATATCGTACTGAGTCATTCAGAATGTGGAAATGAAAAGTGTTGCTCTATCTGCTGCTGGGTTTTGCATCAAAGAAGGAGAGACTTGAGGAGTACGGCGCTTCCTTACCTTCTCTCTAGGTAGCATTTTATTGTCTCAAGTTATAGTTATATTGCTTTAAGTCACTGGTGTCTTAAATACCATCCATGATTTCCCAGAAATATCAGAGGAAAAGTTTTCTTAACATGGGAAGTTTGATGAGTCCAGAAATAATCTGAATTCCTTATTTTTGGCATGAGAGGCCCTTCAGTTTGCCTCCAGGTGCCTATTTCCAGCCTCTGCCTTTTCTCTTCAAGTGATGTGATCTCAGATGGTACAGGCACTGGAACCATCAGACTGCATTGCAGTTTTGGCTACAAAGCATGACCCATCATTCCGTCAGATTCTTAGTAAGTAAGACTGACCCCATGACCTTCCCCACCATAATTTTATTTTTACACCCATGGGAGGTTTTGGCTCTAGTTGATTGGGTGCAGAGGACAGTCCTGAGCCCCTGAGATGGTTCTCCAAGAAGGAGGTGGTTTAGGAAGTAAGAGGCCATGCTGTCTGCTCACTCCCAGCCTCAGCCCCAGAGTGCCAGGCCAGCTTCGGAGCGGAGACCACAGTTCTGGGGCCCCAGTCCTTTCAGCTGCTGCCTTCTTTTCTAGGGTCGTTAACAAGCATGCTAATTAGTGGCAATTTCCATGGTGGTTTTTGTGATGTGGGGATTTGTCCACTAAGAAATGGCCTGGAACCGCAAATTCATTTAAAATAGTCGATCCTACTGGATATAGAAATAACCTCTTGTCTATGTTGATCCTAGCTAGTGACCAGTGACCAGGAGGTGAAATCTTGGGAACGGAGGCCTGGGCTTCTGACTCAGCAGAAACCACTGTCTGGCTTTTTTAGCCTCTCCTTGGCCCTGTCCTACTGTAGAGACTGTGCTTCCTACAGGTCAAACTTGACAAAACATCTCTACCAGATCATATTCGGAGGTGTACAGCTGCCCCATCCACTAATAAATTTGGCCTTATTTCTCATTACTGTTCTAATGCTTGAGGTTCTTAGCACATTTCTCTAAGGAATCCCCAGATTTGTATACTACTTGAACAAAATGTCCAAGAAGAGGAGAAAAAGCTAGTATCACAAAACTGGTTGAGATCAGCAGTTCTCAACCAGTTGTGTCTTGAGTCCTAGGGGGATATTTGACTGGAGACTTTTTGGTTATCACAACATGGGAAGAATGGAGTAGTGTGTGTGCTTCTGGCATCTAGTGGGTAGAATTCAGGGATGCTGCTAAATATCCACAAAGCCCAGGACAGAAGAAATAACAAATAATTATCCAGTTCCATATGTCAATAGGCTGAGGTTGAGAAGCCCTGGAATATGTAAAGACAAGGAAGGGGTTTCGTATAATTTGTAGTTTAGGAAATGGATTCTAAATTTTTATTGAGCATCTATTATGTATAAAAATGGTCCTATGCTTCATGAGAGATTCTAAGAAATAAAAGTCATATTTACTAACATCAAGAAGTTTCCCATTTACTCAGAAATAGTACACACACAGTGAAAAGTTGTACATTTCATTTGCAAAGGAGATTGGTACTTACATTAGTTTGCTAAGGCATTTATAACAAAATATCACAGACTGGGTGGCTTTAACAACAGAAATTTATTTTCTTACAGTTCTGAGGTGAGAAGTCCAGGATCAACGTGTCAGCAGAGTTGGTTTCTTTTGAGGCCTTTTTGTGTGACGTACAGATGTGTGGCTTCTCCCTGTGTCTTCCAATAGTTTTCCCTCTGTGTCTGTCCCACACAAATGACCTTATTTTAATGTAATGACCTCTTTACAGACCACATCTTCAGTACATGCAGACACATTCTGATGTCCTGAGAGTTAGGATTTCAACACATGAATTTAAGAATTTAACCTATAATAATACTCTTTTGTTACAACTAAGTAACTAGAGTTAGAAATAAAGAAGCAAAGGAATGGTTTTCAAGGTATTATATAAGGGCTGTTGCATTAAAAAGTGCCTAACACACATTTTTTTTTAGTCTTGAAGTAGGAAAGGTTGTTGATCCAGAAATGGTATTTTAGGAAATTCTCCAGAATAAAGGCTAGACTACTTCCTATCCCAACTCATTCATATGTATTTATTGAGCTCCTGTGATGTACCTGCGTTAGTCTACTGGATAAATAAAAAGAAAAGGACTATTGCCTTTTGGAAGCTCACAGGCACATTTGTGTGTATTTGTACATGTGAGTGAGTGGGGAGGGTTGGTGGAGGATAAGGCAAGAGACCCCTCACAGAAGGAGATAAAGGGTAGTACATCAATATCTATAGGACCAGGTTCTGAGGACCCCTATGGGCAGGGTGGCTAATTCTGACCAGGATTGTGGCAGTGCAGAGATTCAATGTAGATTCAATATGGTAGATTGGTAGTTCACAGCTGACTTCCATTATGATTGCTAAACTGGTTGCTAAATATTTTGAATGTCATCCCCTGGGAGTTGGGGAAGGTTGAAGAGGAGGTAAGGGTGTGAGCCAGATCTTGTGGATCTACAGGAGTTTGTTTGCTGGGGAGTGGGGTGAGGAGGAAGTGCAAGGAATTATGAATAGAGAGAACAACATGGAGTCATGAAAAGGACCAGACTATGGGCAACATGAGGTCAAGGATTGCATCTACCTTACTAACCACTAAGTCCTTAGTACTAACATTTGACATATAATAGTGTTTCAATAAATGTTTATTAAATAAATGAATGAATGAAAGAGCACACCATATTTGGAGAATGGTGAGAAGTGGGGGGAGGTGGATTTGAAAGGAAGTTTGGACCTTGTGCTAGGGTTTCCCAGGCTATGGGAAAAGTTAAGGGACACAGGTTTCTCCAATTCCAGCACCCCAGAAAGCTCCCAAGAGAGAGGTGGGAGACAAGGTGAAGGTGGTATGGGAAAGAAAAGTCTTATGCTATCCTACTCACAAGTCACTTAAATACAGGGTAGTTTTAGGGACTAGATAGACCTGAGTTTTCTTCAAATTAGTCACATACAATTGTAACTGTCTTCTTGGTCATTGTAAGTAATTCCCCAAGCTTCAGGTTGCTCATCTGTAAAATTGGAATAACAATCATCTCATTGATTGAGGATTAGATTAGCTAATACATATGAAGCATCACAGGAATGGCACATAGCAAGCACTCGACAAAATAATTATTTTTATTTTCTTGTTAATCCTCACCCAAGATTATTTTTCCATTGATTTTTAGGGAGAGTAGAAGACAGAGAGAAACACATCGATTGGTTGCCTCCTGCATGAGCCCTGACCAGGACTGGGGGGGGGCCAGGGAGGAGCCTGCAACCGAGGTACATGCCCTTGACCGGAATTGAACCCTGGACCCTTTGGTCCACAGGCCGACACTCTATCCACTGAGCAAACCGGCTAGGGCCAAAATAATTATTTTTAGATCAGAATGTCCACCAATGAAATAGATTATTTTTAGGATATTCTTCCAAATAATTCATCATCTGTCTACTGATGTTTGAAATTTCTTAGAGGAAAGAAACCTATCATTCTACAAGTAGAGTTAAATGACCTTCTCAAATACAAATTTAAATACAAATAGTAATGGCTTCTAATTTAAATATCCAGCTGTGGTAACCTAAAGGTGTGAATTAACTTTAGTAAAGGTGTAAACAGACAATCAGCAAGTATGGATGATTGCTTACAGAATCTTCTGGCCTAGTTGAGGGAGATGGTGAAGAAAGTAACATGCCCCTGGGTCAATACCTCCTCTGCCAAGAAGGGAGAAGGGAGGCTGGAGATGAGGAGAAAGTGTTCAAGAAAGAAGCCTGGGACTAGAAGAGAACTGTTGATTTCAGCTCTTCCACTCCAGTCTTGGGGTTCTACAGGACACAGATCTTTGGCTTCTGACTTCTTCTCCAGTCGAGCTGGCATGAGCCACCGAGGTTTGGTTCCAATGGCTCAGTGAGCAGTCAGAGGCAGAAGAGAGCCCAGGGGCTGGAGTGTTTAGGGCAACCTTCCTAAAAGAGTAGATGGGAGCGGGGCCTGGAGGACTAGGAGAAAGGTATTTGAAGAGTTTGTAAGGTCCTATCTGATGGTCTTGGCTCAAGGGATCCAGAGTCATGAATCTTGTGTGGAATCTTCCTCCTGATGTGGTTCCTGATGTGGGAAGATATGCTCAGGGAAATGACAAATGGGAAATTATAAAAAAAAACCCCAAACTTAAGATGCACTGAGTGCTAACTACTTGTCAGCCCTCTTCTAAGCAAGTTACACATAGCCATTTAATCTGCTTTTATCAGCCCTGTGAGTAGTATGTGGTTAAGAACTATTATTACCCTCCCTTGATAGGAAAAACATGTGGAGGGATGTGTTAAGGACATTTTGCCTGAAGTCATAACAAGTCAGTGATGGAGCTACTTTCTAATAGACTCACTTTATCATCAATGAATTGACTAGAATCCAACCACTGGGTAAAAAAACCCCACACAAACCAAATAACCCCCAACCAAACAATAACAAAAAACAAACAGAGAAAGAAAGAGAGAGAACCCCAAATGCCTGTTTTGCTGAATGTGATAGGTCCTGGGCATCAAACCGGTAACAGGCAAGACTTGCTGGAAAGAAAGGAAAGAATGTGTATTTAAAAATAAACTTTAAACAACTGAAGTGTGATAAGCATATAGAAAGTGTGCCCATTGCAATTATTCAGCCAGGTAAATAATGACAGAATGAACACACCCGTGTAACCATCACCCAGATCAAGAAGTGGAACAGCCGAAACCGGTTTGGCTCAGTGGATAGAGCGTCGGCCTGCGGACTGAAGGGTCCCAGGTTCGATTCCGGTCAAGGGCATGTACCTGGGTTGCGGGCACATCCTCAGTGGGAGATGTGCAGGAGGCAGCTGATCGGTGTTTCTCATCGATGTTTCTGGCTCTCTATCTCTCTCCCTTCCTCTCTGTAAAAAATCAATAAAATATGTTAAAAAAAAAGAAGTGGAACATTATGAGAACCCCAAAGGCTCCCTTTGTGTTGACCTCCCTCACCCACCCCAGTTTCTCCTTTTCCCTCCCTCTAGTAAATGATTTGAGAGGATTTTCCAGCCACCGACTGAGAAGGGAAGCACTTTGCTCAGGAGGCCTGGCTGAGTGTGGTGACAAAGGGCTTGGCATCCTCAAGGAACAAATTGAAGAATGAATTAAAGGTCATAGAGTAGCACTGACCAATGGTGAATTGGCAGAATGGACCCAGGATTGCATAGACAAAGCCTTCATTCCAGGCAGTGTTCTAGGGACAATTTAAGGAATTTTCAGGGTAATGAACTCATGATTTTTGATGTAGTGTTGATTTAGGGCTTTCCCTAAATCCCAGTCATCTGAAACCGCACTGTTTTATTCTCTGTGGGGATTCACTGGTCACAGGGCAGCCAGCTGCCCAGGCTCACAGCCTGCCTTGCCGACCCTTCTTCCTACATCAGAGAGAGGAACCAGAGTGAGATGGCGGAGGGCCCAGAGCAGGGCAGGCCTTGCTCATATTACCCTTTCTGTCTCAGGTGAGAGTGAGCAAGGCCCAAGAGAGAGAAGGAATTGACTCCACAGCCCTAGGATGGCCGCTCCAGGTTCCACAGTTGGTTTCAGCCAAGGCTGACCACAGCACCAGAGAACCCAGCACTGGGCTGTGGACCACACCCCCTAGTACAAACATTGATGGGATTCAATAAGATCAGAAACCCCACCTCTTGAGGCAGAGGTAAAGGGGATTTGTGTCCTCTCTGAAGAGAGGGTTAAAAGCCAAGGCTATAGTCCCATGTGTTTATTTTCTCCTTAGTCTCTCTTGCCCTAGGATCTATGTCTGTAAAGATATTGCCAGGACATATGTCTGCTATTTTGCTGCCTATGGAGTCTTGTAAGATTTTTATGGTGTCCTGTCTTACATTTAAGTCCTTTAGCCATTTTGAGTTTCTTTTGTGTATGGTATAAGTTGGTGATCTAGTTTCATTTTTTTTTGCATGCATCTGACCAAATTTCCCAGAACCCTTTATTGAAGAGACTGTCTTGACTCCATTGTATGCTCTTGCCTCCTTTGTCAAATATTAATTGAGCATAATGGCTTGGGTTGATTTCTGGGTTCTCTGTTCTGTTCTATTGGTCTATATGTCCGTTCTTATGCCAGTATCAGGCAGTTTTGAGAACTGTGGCTTTGTAATATAGCTTGATATCTGGTATT
>NW_005370127.1:2038738-2050679 GCF_000412655.1 Myotis brandtii
GAGAGAGAGAGAGAGAGAGAGAGAAACATCAATGATGAAAGAGAATAATTGATCGGCTGCCTCTTGCACACCCTACACTGGTGATCGAGCCCACAACCTGGGCATGTGCCCTGACTGGGAATCAAATCAAGGCCTCCTGGTTCATAGGTCGATGCTGAACCAGTGAGCCATGCCTGCTGGGCTAGTTTCCTATTTTTAATCTCAATAGAAGGTGTGCTTTTTAAAATTTATTTTTTATTTAAGTGTAGTTGGTATACAATCTTATATTGGTTATATTAGTTTCAGGTGTACGATACAGTGTTTCAATATTTATATTCTTTACAATGTGATCACTCCACTAATTCCAGAATTAGAATAGGAAGGTGTGCATTAAGATATTCTTTTTCAATGCTTTTTCACAGTGGATGACCTGAAGAGCTTTGCATTTGGGGCTCTCTGTGTAATAAAATACAAATATGGAATAATGCATTCGTTTTGCTTATATATCATTTATTTCCTATGCCATGGCCCTTGTAAGTAGCTATAAAAACCTGAGAGACTCATTTTATTTTGACAATTTTGGGAAGAAGTTTGGAGGAGTGCAATACTATACTATGTGGTTCCCCAAAGCTGCACAATATAAATGCAAATCTAACATTGCAGATGAAAATAGTAGGCTACATGGATGAATTGTTGGATGGTAGAAGTGGGATAGGTACTTTACATTGATAGAATATGGTTGGTGAGCCTTCTTCAAGCTCATATAGCTGTTGTCTTATGTTGGGGGAACTGGCTTCAAACACTTAATTTTGTAATTTAGAAAATGGTCTCAGGGTAAAATCACGTTGACTGTGAAATGATACGCTACTCTCTTTTCTTTTTTTCTAAGTATCTTATTGTTTCATATTATCAGCAACTAGAAGTGATTAGAAAATGCCAATTCTGCTTAAGAATGAAAAATGTGAAAAAATTACAAGAGCCACCCTTGGTTATTGCATTCTTCTTTGGACAATATCTTCAATCTAGAAATGCATAATAACTGTCAAATGGTTATGGTTCAAGTTCATTAATGCTTGGATAATGAAATAGAATAATGTATAAGCAAAATACCATGAAATATATAAAGAGGCTGATTTAAATTTTGGCATTGGACTATTACTGACTACAGTAATCATTTAGGGAGCTCTCCACTTTATTTGGCTATAATTGTGACTTTGTAATATTCCATTTTTAACTGAGCATGTTTCTACTTATTTAACTTAAACTTTAAAAAAATACTCATCCAAGGATATGTTTAAATATGTTTTTAGAGAGGGAGAGAGGGAGAGATCTGTTGCCTACCGTTACGTGTCCCACCCAGGGATCGAAGGAATGGAACCCATGTGTGTGGGAATGGAACCCATGACCCATTGGTATATGGTACCACGCTCCATCCAACTGAGCTACACTGGTCAGGGCTAACTTATAACTTCAACTATTTTTAAGGTGTGAAGGACTCTGTTCATCTTTATGTCAGTTGAAAGCTAGTGGTCATATTTTCAATTCTTTTTTTGAGATTTTTGCTAAAGATATAATTCATCTCATTTCCAGTGAAGACATCTGTAAAATATCATTCTACTAGTATATACCAATCCAAAGCTTGTTACTCTCAGAAAGTTAAAGCACCCACCAAGCAAGGTAAGGGACTGTATCTTCTCAGCATGTGAGAATTTTATATTCAAAGTCAACAAAACCCCCAAAGCAGTTATAATGTGATGTTGTCTAATGTGTTAGAAATTAAAGACTTGCCTCTTTATTTAGCATATGTGATTTAAGAAGAGAAGGGTGGGAACAAAATGATAAGGACTGGCAGTTGGAAGAAGACATATTTTAGTGTACTTCATTTTAACCCCAGTCCCTGATGAGTCTCACAAAGATAACATTATTGGTAGAGGGGATATGATAATAAATTTTAGGGCATTATCTGTGGAAAATTAAAGTGGAATAAATCATTAAATCATTCAATAAACAGTCATTAAGAGTTTACCATGTGGCATGCATATATGTTATTTTCATGTATTGAGTGTGTGTGTAAAGCTTCCAAATTTACTAGATCTATAATTAATGCTAATCAACAGCAGATGTTAATAATGCAATAAGTATTTGTCATATCAAACTGAATGAATTGAGATTGTTATTGCCTTAATATCTAACATGAGAATGGGAACTTAATGTTTCCTTCCTAAACTCTGTCTCTTTCTTTCCTGACAGATCCTCTCAGTAAGTTAGAGTTTTCATTGATATTCTACTGTGGTAATGTTAATCTTATTTTGATTGAAACAAGGTTCTGGACAGCAAAATTGATGTGTTTTTATGGTAAGACTGTTGTGAGATTGTTGCAAAAAGGTGGTAAAAAGATTTCATATTTGGTATGCCTGGGGCAAGAATTATAACTTCCTTTAAAGTTATAATTAAGAAAATACTTGGCTTACTGTGCTTATTTTAGAACACTATGGATTATTAATATATGCATTTAAGCACATTTAATATCTATATTTTGATTGACATACCTCTTTGTCATTTTCAATGATTTTCTTGCCTTAACAACACAGAATAGAATTTCACAATGGACAGAGCATTTATCTTTTTTGTTAGATGTTGCCTTTTTATTGAATTAATTAGGGTGACATTGGTTAATAATATTACATAGATTTCAGGTGCACAATTCTACAATACATCATCTGTATGCTGTATTGCCTGTTCTCCACCCAAAGACAAGTCTCCTTCTATCACCATTTATCCTTAACTTTACCCTTTTCTAACTTTCTCCACCCCCGTTTTCCTCTGGTAAACACCATACTGTTGTCTGTGTCAATGAGTTGTTGTTAGTGTGGTTGTTTGGCTTAATCCTTTCACCTTTTTCATCCAGTTCCCCAGTGTTTCCTTTTTCAACACATAAGTTGTATAGCCAGTTGTATGTCATATAATAATGTCATCAGATTCTTGAAGACAAATATCATGTAGCATTATTGCATGTGTTAATTTTAAGGCAGTTTTGTTAGACATAACATATAAAGAGGAAATAAAATGAAAATTAACACAGTGTGGAAGGATGCTGTTATCTTTAATTTAAAATATGCATTACAGCTCAAAAGATATTTTGCACAGTGCTATTATTTAGTCACTAGAGGCCCGGTGCATGAATTCATGCACAGGTGGGGTCCGGCCAGCCCATCCCAATTGGGGCCGATTGGGGCTGGGCTGGCTGTGGGGAGGGGCCATGGGAGGTTGGCCGGCTGGCCCTGACCCCAATCAGGCTGGTTGGCCAGCCTCAGTGTGCATCATAGCGACTGGTCATTCTGGTCACTTGGCTTTTATATATATAGATAAATTTACCACAGTAAGCATAGAAAATGAAGATTTGTTTTCTAATCATTCATTGTTCAATATTAGGGCTGTGTGCTTCTAGGGGAAAAAAGTCATGGGATGAGTGTAGTGTTTAACTTTTTAACTTTGTTTTCTTGAAAGAGGGGGAAATGTCTTTCTTGAAGAGACAGTTGGCAGGTATGATATGTTACTCTTCATTTAGGGGGAGGTATTGTAATAAAGCCATGTTTAATTATAAATAGCAGTTATGATTTAAGTAAAGATCTGTTTCCTGTAAGACAAAAACATTGTAGTGATAAATGATCCTGACTGTTCAGATATAACAACCTTACATTGTACATATCCCTGGTATATGCATTATCTAAAATAAACTACTTTAGACATTATTTAATTAGTTGAATTGTTACAATGAATAATTACTCTAAAAATCTGTCCATATAGATATTTTTCTGACTGCAATACAACTACAATTAGCTTCTTGATCATAATTAAAACCCATGTAGGTTAAATAGACTTTAAAGGTGTAGGATGTGAAGGAAGCTTCAAAAACTACTGCTGAATGCTGCAGCATAGGATACATTGAATATCAATTGTTAATTTTGTTAACTGAATCTGATATCCTGCGAGATATTCTTTTGTTCACAACCAAACTCAAACATTTTTTCCCGGGGTTAAATGATAACAAAGGAGAATGATAATATATACACACACTTATATTTTGTTCTACACTGCCATTCACCCCCATTCCAGATAGTAAAAATACTGCTTCTTATAAGAATGTTTTACATTACATCTATATGACAAAAGTAATGCATGCATCTTACTATTGTCTTTTGAGGAGAAATCAGAATTTTGAAAATTGAAGAACATGGTAGGAATAAAAGGCACATATTTTTTTCTGATAGAATAAATCCATTATTATTGCTATTTTTATATTCCAGCTAATGTTCAGAAACAAGCAATGACCCAATGGCAGTAGACTTTAAGATCAGCTAATGGTCAATATTTGATATATGTCAAAGCACAGTTTATGCTAAATCATCTGTATTTACCATGGGAAACAAAAAGTATCTAGAAAATACAATGTTTATCTCACATATTCTTATAGGGTTTTTTTTCTGCTTTGAACATTATTCTGCTTTGAACCAATTCTCAAGTTGTTTCTATGTGTTTTTAACAGCAACACATGCACTAAAATTGGAATGATGCAGAGAAAGATTAGCATGGCCCCTCTACAAGGCATGCACAGTTTTTATATTTATCCTACTCATCCTTAAAAACTAGATCAAATGCCACCTCCTTTGATCTTCTCAGGCTGAATATTTCTCTCTTTTGTGCCCTATATGCATTGTTTATGTCAGTATTTTAGTCATTAGTATACATTTACATATTTCTCATTAGATTGTGAGCTCTGGTCATGTATAATGAATCTTTATCTTCCCTACAACACTGAACACAATGTCTTGTACATAGTGGGCACTGAAAACTTCCATATGGAGTTGAATTTCTATGAGTCATTGCTGAACATTAGCTGCAGTATACACTCACACAAATACATAGGCTTGTAACTTATATACAATAAACGAGAGAAGATAATTTAAATTTCCCAGTTGCTTTAAGTATTTTGTGTTTTCTGGATGTCCAAATGATAAAAGAATTGGTGACAAATTTTAGAAATATAAGGGAAGGGATGTGCGAGGAGAAATATTCCTATTTCAAGCATCGCCTTCTATAGCCAGTGGTTGTTTTTAATTCTAAAACAAATATATTGAAAATTAATATAGAGACTCATGAAAAGTATTGTGCCAATTGTTGATATATGTTGGAAATAGCTTACCCCATTATGTCATGTGGATCGCTTCTTTTTGTTATATGTGGTGCTTTATAAGCATACCATTTCCCCTTTGGGATGACTGCAGTGACCTGTCTTCTCAGTGTGCATAAAAGATTAAAGGTAACTTGTAAGAGCTTATAGCTCATGGAGAAAATGTGTCTTTGCATCTGCTTGCTTGTACACATGCTGCTATTAAAAACTTGCCTTTCCTCCCCCCCAAAAAAATAGTCTTCAGAAAATTGCATGTGGGAGGCAACCAATCGATGTGTCTCTTTCATTGATGTTTCTCTTTCTTTCTCCCTCCCTCCCTCCATTTTCCCCTCCCACTCTCTCTAAAAGTCAGTGGATATTAGCATAACCAATGGACACAGACACTGGGGTGGTGGGGACTTGCCCGGGGTGGGAATGGCTGTGGGGGAGGAGGTCAATCGGGGAAAAAGGAGACATATGTAAAACTTTAGACAATAAATAAATAAATAAATTAATTAATTAATAAATTAATAATAATATTTAAAAAAGCCAAGGCTAGGGGAAAGCACAAGCACGGGAGTTCTGGGAATGCTGGTGGGTTGGCTTGCTTTGGTTGAGCTGGGAAAGGGGAGTGTGGAGCCGGAGCCAGGGGTGGGATTGAGTTCATATTAAGTGGTGGGAGATGAAGTAGGGAAAGGAGTTTCCACTGATTGTTGAAGGCCTTGAATATTGGAAAGATAATTTTAGCAGTATCTTGTATGTTATTAACTGAAGTTAGATTTTGAGCAGAGCAGAGATGAGATGTATTTGATGAAGATTATCCAGGCTGTGGGCAATGGGGGCTGAGGAGGACCGCAGGGAGAGGATGGAGCCGAAAGAGGGCAGGAGACCATGGCAGGGCTCTGGGGATGCATGGCGGATTCGTGTGGCAGTGGAGAGGAGTGGGTGGACTCCAGATGCGCAGAAGTAACCTGGATGGGACTCAGGGAAATATCGAGTCCTAGAGTCAGGGTCCAGACAAGGGCAGGATTGGAAACTTCTGACAGGAAAAGCCCTGGGAAAATGTTTTCCTTTGGACCTCAATAAATAGAGACCTGAGTTCATAATCACTATCATCGTTGGTTCTTGTGAGGCCCTCACTTATTTCATCTATTCACTACTTATTTACTCACCCCACCCCAGCATTATTGAGATATAACTGACATATAATAACATGTGCATATTTAAGGTATATAGCATGATGATTTGATAGATGTATATATTGTGCAGTGATTATCACAATTAGGTTAGTTAACACATCCATCGCCTCTCATAATTACTTTTTTGTGTGTGTGGTGAGAAGATTTAAGATTTACTGTCTTAGCAACTTTCAAGTTTGCAATATAATATTGATGTCATTATATCTCTTAAACTTACTTTATAGCTAGAAGTTTGTACTCTTTGAGAATATCTCTTCATTTCCCTTATCCCCAGACCCTGGTAATCACCAATCTACTCTCTTTCAATAAGTCTTGCTTTTTAAAATTCTACAATTTATGCAACAATGTACAGTATTTGTACAGAAAGTCTCTTTCAATCAGTAGGGTTCACACTGAATCTGTTCATTCTTTCCCCTTGTAATTTATTTGTTGAGGTACATAGGTTGTTTGTCTTCCTTTGTCTGACTTATTCCACTTAGCAAAATACCTTTAAGCTTCATCCATGTTGTCACAAATGGTAGGATCTCCTTTTTTTATGGCTAACTAATTTTCCATTGTGTTTACCAAATTTTCTTTTTCATTCATCTATCAATGGACACATAGGTTGGCTTTTGTGAATACTGCTATAATGAATGTGGGGGTGCAGATATCTCTTCAAAATCCTGATTTCATTTCTGTTGGATACTTATTCAGGAGATTGCTGTACTTATTTCATTTTATCCCTATTCTCCAATCCTGTTTCCTTCTCCATGTACTACTACTCTAATGTTTGTATTTTTTGTTTGTAAGTGTTCTTATGAAATATTTATTGTTTTCTTATCTGTAACTAATTAAAAAAAACTTTTAATTATGGGGAATTTTGAATGTACCCAAAAAGAGATGGAAGAGTATAATGAACTTCCTGTACCCATTATTCAGCTTCAACTACCATCAGCCCATGGCCAATTCTACCCCATACACATCCCACCTTCTTCCCTCCTTTCAGATATCAGATTATTTCATCCATAGATATTTCCAGGTATACAAGATAACAAACCACAATATCCTTATCAATAGCTTAAAAACAATATTTTCTTAATATCATTGAATAGCCAGTGGGCAAATTTTTAGTTCTCTCATAAATGTTAATTCTTTTCACAGTTTGTTTATGTGAATCAGGATTTAAATAAGGCCCATACATAAATGAGTGGCTGATTTTTAAAAAAGTCTCTTTCAATCAGTAGGTTTCACACTGAATCTGTTCATTCTTTCCCCTTGTAATTTATTTGTTGAGGTACATAGGTTGTTTGTCCCATAGAATTTACCACAGTGTGATTTTGCTGATTGCCCTTCTGTGGTGTGGTTTAACAAGTGACTCTGTCCTCTGTAGTTCCTATAAGTTATTAGCTGAATCTAAGGACTTGCTCAGATTCATGTTTAGCTTTTTTTAAAAAAATATATTTTATTGATTTTTTACATAGAGGAAGGGAGAGGGATAGAGAGCCAGAATCATCGATTAAAGAGAAACATCGATCAGCCGCCTCCTGCACACTCCCCACTGGGGATGTGCCCGCAACCAAGGTACATGCCCTTCACCAGAATCGAACCCGGGACCCTTGAGTCTGCAGGCCGATGCTCTATCCACTGAGCCAAATCAGTGAGGGCATGTTTAGCTTTTTTTATAAGACTGTTTTACGGCTTGTCTTGCATTCTTCTAATAGCACATAATATTTGTGTGTGTGTGTGTGTGTGTGTGTGTGTAATATTAGCAGCCATTGATGACCAAAACCTAAGATCCTGTTAGTTTATTAGTGTCAAAGCATACCTTGGAGATATTGAGGGTTTAGTTCCAGACCACTGCAATAAAGCAAGTATTACAATTAGGTGAGATGTAATCTTTTTGCTGGTGGAGGGTCTTGCCTTCAATTTGTAAAACATCTGTGACATGCAATAAAGTTTAGTGCAATAAAACAAGGTATGTCTGTATTAGTTATCTATTGGTGTGTAACACGATTGCCACAAACTTAGTGGCTTGAAACAAAACACATTAATTATTTCACAGTCAGAAATCTAGACATGAGTTAGCTAGGCCTCTGCTTCAGGGTCTCTCAGAAATCTACAGACAAGGTGTTGGCTGGGCTGAAATGTCATTTGAGGCTTGACTGGGGAAGAATCTGCTTCCAACCTTATGTGGCTGTTGGCAGGATTCAGGTCCCTTGGGTGGTCTGACAGGGGGTCTCAGTTCCCCTCTGGCTGTTGGGGAGGCTACACCTAGTTCCTTGTTTTCTGGGCCTCTCCTTGTAGCAGCTTACTTTATCAAAGCCAGCAAGAGAGACAGTCAATAGAGAGAATCTGCTAGCAAGATGGAAGTCTAATCTTATGTTATGTAATCATGGAGAAGATATCCCATCACCTTTACCATTTTGCATTGGTTAGAAGTAAGTCCCATGTCCCATGCATACTCAAGGAGAGGAGATTACACAAGGGCATAAATAGCAGGGATAATTGGAGTCTTACAGTCTGCCACAATCACGTGTTGCAAAATGGTGATATTTTAATTCTAGCATTTCTTCTTTGTTTATTGGCTGGAACACTTCTATAACATGAAACTCCCCCTAATATATTATTTATCAATAATATAATTCATAGAGGAAAATCAGAATAAATGCTTGATTCTTTTTTTTTATTTACCAGTTATTTTACTCAAAACCAGTGAGTTAATTCCCTTGCATTTTCTAATGGTGGCCAATTATGTGGGCATGTATTGTTAATTATGTAAATAGTATTGTGCTGAATATAGCATTCTGTTTATTTTATTTTTCAGAAATTCAGTACTGTTTTTAAGATCTATTTATACCACTGTATGTACAGCTAACTCTTAGCTTATATTTATTGACTAGTATTCCAGTGTTATAGATCACCCTGTTTCTATCTGTTCACCCGTGGACACCAAGATGCTTCCAAATCTCTGACATGGTGACCATTCTCATAACAGTTCCCTTAACACCTTTGTATCCAGGTGGAACTGCTAGCTAGTAGAGTGTAATTAAGTAGTCAGTTTGTTAAGTAGTGCCAAACTGCTTTCCTGAATGGCTTCACAAAGCTACTCTCATGGAAATGACTTCACATGTGTACCTCAGCTTAATGATGGTGGAAACATCTCAATATCCTCATGAATTTTATGCCATTCACTAAGCTGAACTACATCTCAAACAAATTTCTCAAAACCATTCATATCCGAAGTATCCATAGCTGTGCTAGGTGATGGATGCTAAGAGGCAGAATCTATGCAAGCATTTTCTAACCTAGACTACTGTCATCTAGTAAACCACTCAAATTCTACTGAGGACAAGGGAAGAAATGGGGATGAGAAAAGAAAGGAGGAAATCACTTCACTGATTTAGGAGGGGTGATAGGGGAATCTTGCCTTATTAACCAACTTAGCATCTCATTTTACAAATATAGACACTGAGACCTAGAGGTGAAGCCATTTCTCCAAGGGTCATTTCATGAGTGTAAGTCTGCTGGGCTTGTCTGCTGACTCCCAGGAGAAGTCTGGGAGGGAGGTGGGGGAGACATATGCAACATTAGAGAGAGAGAGAGATGAGGAGGAGGCTAAAAATTGCAGCTTGGGCCATGTTACTTTTCAGTGGGGAGGATCAGTCTATGGGCAACTCATGGAGACTGTGAACACTACACGCAGCTAATTTTGTCTTCACCACAAGTCTTATAAAGTAGGGATTATCACTTCTCTTTTATAGATGTGGCAACACAGGCTTAGAGTGTTTAAGCAACTTCCTCAATGTCTTGTAGTTAAAAAGTGTCAGAGTGTGATTCATATCGAGGTCTGTTGATGCCAAAATCTTTGCTCTCAGCACACACACACACACACACACACACATGCACACACACACACACTCAGAGGGTTTCAAGGTTGGTGTGGTCAACAGGGCCTAATGCTGAAGAGAGGTCAAGAAAAGTGAGGAGCGGAAGTGGTTTCAGAAATTGTGGTCTTAGGTGGAAAAAGCCCTTCACCAGTTTCCTCTGGCTGCTGCTGAGCAGGGCGGCTGGAGGTCATATGTGCTGATTCTGGGAGCCCCTAACGCAAGTAGAAATACTGAAATCATTTGGGACCACAGGCAAGTGGAAATACATAGTTGGATCTGAAGCCTTAAATTAGATGCAGTTTCAAACAGAATTTTTCTGGCTTAATCACAAAGTTAAGGAAACCATAAGTGACCAATATGAACATGGCTTTTGCTCAAGTTCATAAAAATAAAATAGACAATAAAATAGAGAATATTTAAATGGTATTGATGATAACTTAATCACAAAGTTAAGAAAACCATAAATGACCAGACTGAAAGAAGCTTGTATTGTTTGTCCAAGTACAGACAATAACATGGAGAATATTCAAATGGGCTTGATGAAAGCGCTGCCGTTTTCTGTCTCCGAGTGGCTGTGTCAGCAGAACGCAGGAGGCCAGGAGGGAGCATTCAGTTCTTTTAACTTGAAAGCCCACTGAAAAATTAATGTGTCGGGTAACAAGGAGAAAAGAATGATCAAGGGGCTTTTCTACCTGCATTCTCTTCTTTGGAAAAGGACATTTCGATTGGGGCATCTTAAATAGCAGACAGGTTTTTTTTTCTTCTCAAACAGCATGTTAATGAGGAGAGCATAAATAAATCTATTGCTTCCAAAAAATACAGAGATTGTAGTTCAAATGGCAGAGTGCCAGGAAAGTTGCCATTTGGGTTTTAGAAAACCCAGTATTTCATGAGGTTGGAAGACCGAGGCGGGGCTTGTAGGAGAGGCTCTTTATTGAAGCCAGGTGTGAGCTGTCTCCTCTTCCTGGCTGGAAGGCTGTTTGGGTCCAGGGGAGAATTTCCTGTGGTGGTTGTGCATTTCTGGCCCAGGTCCCTGGTGCACCCGAGTCTTCCCTGCTGCTCCCACAACCCCTTGCTTTTCTCCCTTTCTCCCCCTCTCTTTCCCGCTTACCCTTTCTTTTCTGCTATATAAGGGCTGAATGTTTGTGTTTCCTCCCAAATTCCTATGGTGAGGCCCTAATTCCCAGGTGTTGGCCGTTTGGAGGGAGGTGGGGTAGAAGAGGGTGGTCTTTGAGAGTAATTTGATTTGCATGAGGTCATGGGGTGGAGTCCCCAGGATGGCCTTGGCACCCAAAGGGATGAAGAGGCCAGAATTCTCCCTTGGCCTCGTAAAGATTCAGTGAGAAGGCGGTTGTCTACAAGTCAGGCAGTGGGTCCTCACTAGAACCTGACTATGTTAGCACCTTAATCTTAAACTTCCAGTCTTCAGAACTGTGAAAATAAATGTTTATTTTTTTAAGTCACCAGTCTACGATATTTTGTTACAGCAGACTGAGCTGACCAAGATATTTCCTTTCCCAAGCCTCCTTCCTTGAGCAGGTCTATTCAATATGTTATACCCAAAATGTTTAAAACAATTATTTACAGCTCCAATGTGGCTCACCATATTGGATCTACAAAATGCTATTTATGCTCACTGTGGCTGCAGTAGAACCTCTTTGACCCAGGAATGAGTGTTCCTGTTCACCCTTAGCTAAGAAGAGGCAGCATTTGTAAACTTTTGCTGG
>NW_005370127.1:2057933-2101453 GCF_000412655.1 Myotis brandtii
ACCCCAGTGGGTCCAGGGGTCCCCAAAGGTGTGGACGGAGTCGGCGAAGAAGGAATGACACGGAGACAGCCTTCAGTTGATCAGCAGCCTAGTCAGGACCTCTAGCCAGGATCTCCAGCCAAAGTTCTGGTCGGAGTTCTGGTTAGGAACTGATCAGGATCTGATGTTTATTGTCTTGTTACATCTATATTTATACCAGCCGATTTTAATCCTGTCAATTTCTATTACAAAGGTTAGGGCGTTTCTTATCTCCATTCCAGGGAGTAAAGATTATGTAGCTTAACTACCCGCCTGGCACTTAATTAAGGGGTTGTATCCCCTCCCTAACCTCAGGGAAAAATCCCTACCTGGGGAAACAACCTTTCTCGGAGAGGTGACCTTGGTTAAAACACATGGCGCTTAAGGAGAGCAAACATATTAAGAACAATATGCTATATATGCCAGGTCCCTTGAAACATATGCTGTGCAGATGTTTCTTTCCTGCAGCGACTGTGTCAAGCAGCAAGGATGGACCGGCTCCCGGCATATTGTCATATTTGGACTTATTGCTAAAATGCTGGAGTCCAACCCCAGCAGGTCCAGGGGTCCCCAAAGGTGTGGACGGAGTCGGCGATGAAGGAATGACACGGAGACAGCCTTCAGTTGACCAGCAGCCTAGCCAGGATCTCTAGCCAAGTTCTGGTCAGGATATCCAGCGAAGTTCTGTCTAGGATCTCCAGCCAAGTTCTGGCCAGGTTCTTCAGCCAGGTTCTGTCCAGGTCCTCCTGCCATGTTCTGTAGCCAGGTTCTGTCCAGGATCTTTTGCCATGTTCTCTTGCTAGGTTCTCTCGCTAGGTTCTGTCTCTAGGTTCTGTCTCCTGTTGTCTTGTTACATCTGTATTTATACCAGTTGATTTTAATCCTGTCAATTTCTATTCCAAAGGTTAGGGTGTTGTTTCTTATCTCCATTTCAGGGAGTAAAGATTATGTAGCTTAAGCGTGATTGTTCTTAGTTAAAGTGATTAACTACCCGCCTGGCACTTAGTTAAGGGGTTTTATTCCCTCCCTAACTTCAGGGAAAAATTCCTACCTGGGGAAACAACCTTTCTCGGAGAGGTGACCTAGCGCCAAGAAGGGGAGCAAATATATTAAGAACAGTATGCCATATATGCCAGGTCCCTTGAAACATATGCTGTGCAGATGTTTCTTCCCTGCAGCGACTGTGTCAAGCAGCAAGGATGGACCGGCTCCCGGCATATTGTCATATTTGGACTTATTGCTAAAATCCTAAAAAACATATTTTTATTTCTCCCCAACTTCCCCTTTCTCTTCACTGTTTTGGAAACTATTTATTTAAATTTTTGGTAAGTCATCCATAAACTGTCAATATACATGTACATTCTAACAACATCTAAAAATATCTAACACTATGCCCTCCTCTTAGACAAGACAAGGACCATGGCATGTTTTAATCCTCCTGTATCTCCCTCTTCTACCTTCCTTATTTTTGTAATGTAGAATTTTAAATACAATGTTCCCCCCCACCCACAATAGTTAATATTTAAAATAACAACATAATGTAACAGCTTCTTTGCTCACCATTTTAAAAAAATTTCTACTGTTTCCCTGTGGGTTTTTTTTGTTTTTTTTTTACCTCTTGTGGAACTATTTAATATTTCTTTTCTTGAGTATCTATACATGCAAAATGTCTTAGAGTTTGTATGTCTAAACATATCTGTTACCTTTTTTATTTTTAAAATTTTTACTGAAATTTTTTATTTAGGAGACTGGGATATATAATACATATTAGTTTCAGGTGTACAACATAATGACGTGATATTTGTATATATTGTGAAATGTTTACCACAATAAGTTTAGTTAACATCTATCACCTTATAGTTACAGAAACATTCTTTTTCTTGTGTGGAGGACTTTTAAGATCTATTCTCTTAGCAACTTTCAAATATGCAAAACAGCATTATTTTATAACTGGAAGTTTATACCTTTTGACACCCCCTCCTCGCCGCCCCCCCCCCAACCCTACCAACTCTAGAAACCACTAATCTGTTCTCGAGCTTTTTTTTTTTCAGATTCCATATATAAATGAGATCAAATGGTATTTGTCTTTCTCTGTCTGACTTATTTCACTTAGCATAATGCCATCAAAATTCATCCAAGTTGTTGAAAATGGCAATATTTCATTTTTTTTTATGGCTGAATAATATAGTCATCCCTTCATCTCTGTGGGTTTCGGATCTGAGAATTCAACCAACCATGAATCAAAAACAGTATTTTTGATTCAAGGTTGAGAATCCTTGGGTGTGGTGGGACGACTGCATGCATTGTTCTATGACATCTATAATAATAAAAGCGTAATATGCTAATTAGACTGGACAGCTGAATGAACTTCCGGATGTCCTTCCAAACAAAGCCGTGGTGATGGGGGCCAAGGCAGAGGTGGTTGGGGCAATCAGGCAGGCAGGCTAGCAGTTAGAAACAATCAGGCAGGCAGAAAGAGTGGTAGGGGTGATCAGGCAGACAGGCAGAAGCAGTTAAGGGTGATCAGGCAGGCAGGTGAGCAGTTAGGGGCAATCAGGTAGGCAGGTGAGTGGTTGGGGCAATCAGGCAGACAGGCAGGTAGAGGGGTTAGGGGTAATCAGGCAGGCAGGCAGGCCAGCGGTTAGGAGCCAGTGGTCCTGGATTGCGACAGGGTGCAGGCCGGGCTGAGGGACCCCCCGTCTGCCCCTGTGCATGGATTTGGTGCACCGGGCCTCTAGTTTTATATAAGAGTTTTGAGCTTCTGTGAATTTTGGTATCTGCATTGAGTCCTGAAACCAAACCCCCTTGATTTCTGAGGGATGACTGTATTCCTTTGTATATACTAGTATATTCACCACATTTACTTCATCTGTTCATGCATTGACAGACACTTAGATTATTTACTTTACCTCCTCTGAATATTAGTTCAATGAGGTAAAGAATTTATAATGGACTGTTACTTTGCCTTTGAACATCATTTCTTTGCCTTCTAATTTTTTGTTGATGATGGGAAACCTGCTATTGTTCTTATTGTTATTCCTTTGTGACTTAATTATCTTTTCTCTGTGATAGATTTAAGATTTTTTCTGTTCTCCAATTTCAGTACAAGGTATCTAAGTCTATCTATCTATCTATCTATCTATCTATCTATCTATCTAAAATTCAAGATTCTGTGCTCACTATAAATCTGTATTTTTATTCAAATATTGGAAACTTAACAATCATTAGTTCCTTTTATATTTTTCTCCACCAATTCCTCTATTGTTTCACTTTGGAGTTGCTATAAGTCTTTTGTTGCAGGTTTTTAATCTACCCTCCATGTCTCTCCTCTTCCTTTTCATGTTTTCCATCTTCTTATCTCCTGTGCTATATTCTGGGTGAATGGCTCAGTACTGTCTTCCAATTTCTAATTCTCCCATTAATTGTGTTCAATATTTATCCAGTTTATAAGCTTTTAGTTTCAAGCTTGGTATTTTTAATTTCCAGGATTTGTAATAGGTAATTTTTCAGAATCATATGCTCTTCATTCATATTTGTTTCTTTTATTTATTTACTTTTGTTTCTCATGCATGTAATTACTTCATTCCTTTGAGGGTTTTAAACATACTTATTTTAAATGATTTTGAAATTGCTCAGGTATTTCCATTTTTGAGGAAATAAATATATTTTTTCTGGTTGTTGAGATTGTTGTCTGACTTTCTTATATTTCATTTAAAATTTAGGTTTGCATATGTTCTTTTAAATTAGTATTTCAGGTTTCTTCCAATACATTCCCAGAAGTGGGATCCTTGGGTCAAATGGCAGTTCTATTTTTAATTTTTTTGAGGAAACTTCATACTGTCTTCCACAGTGGCTGCACTAGTCTGCATTCCCACCAGCAGTGTACTAGGGTTCCCTTTTCTCCATCCTCACCAGCACTTGTTTGTTTATTTATTGATGGTAACCATTCTGACAGGTGTTCAGCACTTGTTTATTTATTGATGGTAACCATTCTGACAGGTGTGAGGTATCTCATTTTGGTTTTAATTTGCATTTATCTGATGATTAGTGACAATGAACATCCTTCCATATATCTATTGGCCATCTGTATGTCCTCTTTGGAGAAGTGTCTATTCAGGTCCTTTACCCATTTCTTAATTGAATTGTTTTATTGGTGTTGAGTTTTATAAGTTCCATATAAATTTTGGATATTGAGCTCTTATCAGATATATCAGCTAATATGTTCTCCCAGTAAGCTCTTATCAGATATATCAGCTAATATGTTCTTTTCATTTTGTTGATGGTTTCCTTTGCTGTGAAAAAAACTTTTTAGTTTATTCATTGCAGTATTACTTACAAGAGCCAAGATTTGGAGGCAGGACAGTAGATGAGTGGATAAAAAAGCTGTGATACATTTACACAATGGAATACTATTCAGCCCTAAAAAAGGAAGGAATCTTACCTTTTGCAACAGTATGGATGAACCTGGAGAGTATTATGTTAAGTGAAATAAGCCAGTCAGAGAAAGACAAGTACCATATTCTTTCACTTATATGTGGAATCTAATGAACAAAATAAGCTAACTAAGGTAACTCATAGATACAGAAAACAGACTGACAGCTGTCAGAGGGGAGGGGGTTGGGAACTGGGTGAGAAGGGTGACGAGATTAAGCAAAGAAAAAAATGAAAGACTCATGGCCTGGCCAGTATTGTTCAATGGTTAAGTGTCCATCTATGAACCAGGAGGTCATGGTTCAATTCCCAGTCAGGACACATGCCTGGGTTACAGGCTTGATCCCCAGTAGGGAGTGTGCAGTATATAAATATAATAAAAGCCTAATATGCAAATTGTTCAACTGGGAGTTCAACCGGGAGTTCAACTGCTTGTTATGACGTGTGCTGACCACCAGGGGGTAGTGTGGAACATGGCAGGCGTCAGCGACGTGTTGCTGGCAGCAGGCAGCAGTGGAGGCACTATTGGCCCAGATGGGCCCTGACGAGAGCGGGACCGGGGCAGGATGGCAGAGCAGTTAAGCAGGTGGTGCCAGGCCAAAGTGGGTGCGAGCAGGAGCCCGATTGCCCTACAGAAGGTGACCAGCAGCGGCAGTGGAGGGCACAGCCCCAATCAATTGCCCTGCAGGCAGGATGGTAGAGCAGGTGAGGGGCAGTGCCACGCCATAGTGAGGTTCCAGGCAGGCTGTGGGGCTGTGAGCCTGGGGGGGCAAGCTGGGGCCCAATCCCCGCAGGCAACCCCAAGGGACCCCACTTGTGCATGAATTCGTGCACTGGGCCTCTAGTTTATAATACTCATGGACACAGACAATTGCCAGAGAGAACAGGGTTGGAGTGGTGGGGGCTTAGGGAGGAGGTAGAAGAAGGTGAAAGGGGGATAAATGGTGATGGAAAGAGACATGGCTTGTAAACACACAATGCAATATACAGATGATGTATTGTAGAATTGCATACCTGACACCTGTATAATTTTATTAACCAATGTCACCCCAATACATTTAATTAAAAAGAAATGAAATTTAGGTTTGCATGCTCATCTTGATTGGCTTGCCCCTCCCCACAGCTGTGGGTTATTTTCTTCCCTGTCTAGTGGTTTTGACATTGCCTCCACCTGACTCCTAGTAACTCTGTTCTAGAACCAGGTTGAATATTTTTGGCTAGGTTCCTTCTCCTGCATACTGGGTATACATACATGCAGCCCCCAAAATGGTGGGCAGCTTCACTCAGAGTGGGGCTCCGAGGATGTGCTTGCTCTCTCCCAGCACTATAGACCAATGGCGATAGCTTTCTTACCTCTTTTTATAAATGAGAGAGATCAGCACACCTGAGGCTTCAGGCAGTGATCTTGGCTCAGGTTCTCTGCCATGCTTGGAAGGTTTTGTTCCCTGTTACCCCAGAGAAATCAAACTGTGGCTATCTCTGCCCTCTTGACCAGGAGGCCAAGAAGCCCATGGCTTCGGCTTGTTTACTAGTGGCCATTTCTCTTTCATGGCAATATTTTATCTGCTATTATAGTGTGACTTTATTTTAAACACGTACAAAGAATGTTTCATGTCTTATTTCTGTGCTTGGAGTAGAGTTGGAGAGCTCAGAACTTGAAGTCACAATGGCATCTGGCCTAGAAGTGCCTCTTCTGGTTTATCTTTGTGCTCCCCTGCTTGTCACCTAGCAGTGCTTCTGAGACCAGGGCCTGTTGGAGGCTGGAAGGTAAGAAAGTCAAGTTACACGAAGTCAGGGAGAGTTCTGCATGTGGAGGTGGGCTTCATGACACCAGTGGTTGTCTGAGGTCTCTCGTCTCTGACTGTAAAGCCTACCTCAGAAACCCCTTCTTCCTGGCAGCCATCAGGGTGTTAAAGTGTCCTTATTGCTAGAGACATTACTGATCCTCTTCTTGTAGAAAAGCATACTCATCCACTTAATAGCCTTCAGTGTCAGTGCTTAAGAAAGTGTAATAGCCTTAAAGCTGATTTGTGGTTCAACAGATGATTGGCTAGTCTCAAATTTGGGTTCTTGGGCCAGCAGGTCAGTGTTAATCTTCAGTGGCTGATGCAGCAGTCGAGACAGGAGCTGCTCTGATCGCTGATGGGATACCACCCCGTGTGAAAAGCTGCTCTCAGAGAAGCCATAGAGGAGATAATCTGCTTTAGGCTAATCAAGTACCCTCTGTGGAGAAAAGTAAGTCAGCAATTGCTCTCAGCAGGAAACTTTGTCAGTGGGTTGTCAGAACTCAAGGATGTGATTACAATCTAACTTCAGTGTAACTTTGACTCTTCTGTGTACTTTTCTCATTTATCCTGTGAGTCATAGAAATATTTTTGATGATTGCAGCAAAGTCTATGGCTATTTGTATTTTAACTTCACCAAGCTGGGAGAGCCTTATCCAACTATAGAAAAACAAAACAAGACTAGAGTGCCACATCATTATGATCTGTATTTCTAGCACTTGGCCTCAGAGCTCTCTTGGCCTTTGATTAGACATGAGTAAGATTTAGAAGACTGAGTGCCGGGTGCATTGGGCATCTCAGTTGGCTGCAATTTCCTGCAGTTTGGGCTCCCAGCTGGCTCAGCGAAGTGTAGCAGATATTGGGTGTTTCTGCCCGTCCAGCCCCGTTTCCATCCTTCTAGGAACTGAACGCTTCTCTCTTCTGGAGAATATTTTCACAACCTGCACCAGGTCCATGCTGCCACAGAGGAGGCCACATGACCTAGGAGTTAGAAATGCGCACATGGCCCGAGCAGTCTTCCCAGGATATTTCTGCTACCACTATCAGAAAACACTTTTAGTCCACTGGGCTCTAAGCTGGCAATCGTCTTCCATCCTTTTGGAGAGCACCTGTCCAGCAGGTGGAGCCAGAGGCAGAGCTCTGAAAACGTTTTATTAAACTTTATTTTTTAATTTATTTGTAATAAAAAGCGCATCTATTTAAGGTGTACAATATGATGATTTGATGTACATGGTGAAATGATTACAGTCAAGCTATTGACATATCTATCTCCTTATATAGTTACCTTTTTTGTGTGTTTGGTGGTGAGAGCACCTGAAATCTACTTTCTTAGCAAATTTCCAGTATTCAATACAGTATTTTAACTATAATCATCATACTGTATATTAGATATCTAGAATTATTCATCTTACATAATTGCAACTTTGTACCCTTTGATCAAAATCTCCCTATAACCCCTGGTAATCACTATTCTACTCCCTACTTCTATGTATTTGATTTTTTAGATTCCACATGTAAGTGAGATCATGAAATATTTCTTTTTCTTTGTCTGGCTTATTTTATTTAGCATAATATCATCCAGTATCATCTGTGTTGTCACATATAGCAGGATCTCCCTTTTTAAGGCTGAATAATACTCTATTATTCTTTATTTAGCACAATTTATTTATTTATTCATCTGTCAATAAACACTTAGGTTGTTTCCATATCTTGAATATTTTGAAATCAAAGGGTACAAAGTTGGGGTGTAGATATCTCTTTGAGGTACTGATTTTTTTCTTTTTCTTTTTGTTTTGGTATGTTCTCAGGAGAGGGATTACTGGATCATATGGTAGTTCTATTTCTAATATTTTGGGGAACCTCCATACTGTTTTCCATTGTGGCTGTAGCGGTTTACAATTCCACTAATAGTACATAAGTGTTTCCTTTTCTCCACATCCTCCCCATCACTTGTTCTCTTTTATCTTTTTGATACTAGCCTCTGATGACATTGAGACCTTATGTTCAGCCTTGCTTGATGTCAAATGCACCCAGGAATGTAAGCCCAGGGATTTCTTTCTTGGCTTTGGCTAATTTAAGCTGAATGTCTGTCACTTGAGATTGAAAGTGTCCTGACCCTTATGTGTAAGAGTTGGGAGTCATTCATAAAAAGCTTATTGCATATTCACCCATCTCAGGCCCAAGCTACTTATGATGCACCTAGCTACTTATGAAGCTTACTGGGCAAGCCTTGACTTTTTGGGTGTCTAAGCTTTGAGTTTCTTTGATCAACTGAAACTGGAGGAACCAAAGAGTCAAAATTGGGGAAAGGGAGAGGAGGTATAAGACCATGAAGTGGGGCACGTGTTTGTCCTGGGAGCTATCAGGGACTGCAGTTATTGTATACCTAATTGTAGGAAGGGCCAACAACTGACCAAGGATTCCCTCTCTGGACACTTGAAGTGCTTTCTGTTCACTCACCCAAGGCTGCCGAAATACCAACTTACCAGAGAGTCAAAGCAATTTTCCCCAGCCCAGACAGCCTCCCTTTAAATTTTCAGGTAACTTCTCCATTTATCAGACTGCACTTCCTTCCTGCCTTGGGGAAAATCTAAGCAACAGTTAGAAAGCACAAGTGGGCACAGGATTCTACAAACAGCAGGGAAAAGTGTTCCGTAGATAGATGACAGTGTGTGTGATCTGGGTAACTGAGCTTCTGTAGTACAGGTGGGCTTTCTAGAAGTTCAAGAGAAGGAGAACAGGGCAGGTAACCTCTGAGCTTGCCACCTCTTGGCAAAAGTTGTGGAGCTTCTGACTCAGAGCACACAACTGTAGTGAGGCTGTGTGGGGTGGGCGGACTGGCAGGCGAAGAGACACAGAATGAGTGTATGAGGCAAAGCAGATGTGAGGAGGAGGACTGATTTGTGATTAGAATCTTGTTCTTTCCTTCTGTATGTCATGTTATGAACGGACCCCTACATCTTAATATGGATCGGAAGAGAAACACTGAAATGTCATTGAGGGGCAAAGCATGGGTGGGGGTTGTCAGGAGGATGGGATGAGGGAGGAAGTGGTTTTGTAGGAGGATGAAAGAGAGGTGGGTGAAGACTGATTCTTTTATTTTATTTTTATTTATTTATTATTTTTTAAATTTTATTGTTTAAGGTACAGTGGGGCCTTGACTTACGAGTGTCCTGACTACGAGATACGAGCCGTCTCTCGGCCGATTTTTTTGCTTCGGGTTACGAGCCAGCTTCAGATACCCCACCACTAGTTGGCGCAGCGAACGTCACAGTGAATGCCACAACATCAGCCCAGCATCACGTGTCTCACTCCTTCACTTTTTGATTTGACATACGAGTAATTTGAGTTACGAGCTCCGTCACAGAACGAATTAAACTCGTAAGTCAAGGCCCCACTGTATTACAAATCGTAGTACATATGTCTCTCTCTTTCTTTGAAGACTGATTCTTAGCCAGAAGCTGCCCTCAAGGTATGTAAGGGAGGCCTGGAATGCTGGGCTTCCAGGGAGAACCCAGACCTTGGTTGTGACCCACGTAGAGCTGAGGCCTGGGATCAGAAGAAACCTGCTGAGAAAATGTGGGGTTTCCTGCCTTGAGGAGGCCCCTCCATGCTGACTGGTCCTCGCCACAACTGCCATTTAAACTGGTGGGAGCACACAGAGCACACGGGAACAGGCCCCCCCACCCGCCGTCCAGACGTCTTTCCTCTGAAAGGCTGGTGCCCTCTGTCTGTTCCCTACAAACTGTATTCCCTCCACCATGGCCTGGCCTTTACTCCACAAGCTGCTGTACATCATTCATTCAGCACATCCGTGCTCTGTGCCAGCTCAGTGCCAGGACAGATGCCTTCACCTTTCTGACTTTTCTGTGCCCTTTAAGCCCTTCCTCCAGATTCCCCTTTTGAAGGGCAGATGACTGAGGTGTGTGCACAGTTTGTGTTCCTAACCAAGAAAAAACTCCGAACTCTGCCTGTGGCTCGTCAGCGTCCTCCCCCTGCCTCCTGTTCCCAGCCTCTGCCCTACCCCATGTGGTTCCTCTGGCTGGCCATGGGCAGGAAGCCTCCGTTTGCCTCCACACCATCAAGGTCTTCCCTCCACTCCCCCAACCCTACTCCCGAACAGGGAGAGTATTTGGAGGCCAAAAACCTATTGTTGATGCCATTAATGCGTAAACGAAGTGGGAGATACCACTCTAGGAAAGACCTTTGTGACATATTTCAAGATCCTTGTGATGATGTCAGAGATGAGACTAAATGGATAACAACTCGCACTAAATATTTCTCTTCCATGCATTGCAATTTAACAGTGGGTAAAGCGTGTGGAACCCAAGGCTGGGGAATATAGTCAAAGGAGCTCTTTGGAGGTTCTTTGAACATATGCTGATGTTAAACAGAGCTTGCAACTCTGGGCTCTCGGGCACAGGCACAGGCAGATGCGACTTCACTGTGGGTTCTGCTGGTGTGTGATAACGCAGGTGACTGAAGCTGGACCCAGGCCGAGGGATGAGATGCGTGCTTCACTAGCTGCTTTGTTTTGTATCCCAGGAGAGCTTGACAGCTCCTACTCTGCATTGAAACCTCTGTCTTGTCAGCGCTCTTCCCTCGTGGTGCCATCTCCTGATGGCCTCACCACAGAGAGACTTCCTTTTGGGTACCTGGGGCAGACGCGGCCACAACCGCAGGAGTCCTGTGCTGTCTTCCTTGTGGTGAGGCGCTGGGGCTGGCTGCCATGACGGAGCCAGTGCTCCAGGGTTATGCTGGTTGACCAAGTTGGTCAGCTGAAAAATTCCTTAAAATACCCCAGGGGCATGTATTTATTTTGTGTCATTTTTGAAAGGATAAATATTCCAAAACCCTGATGCCAAAAAAGAGAGCTCTATGACTTTTATAAAACTGGCCATGCTGCAAGTTTAAAAAAAATTAGTTAAAAGACTAGAAATTATGGGTACAAAAATATCTCTGCTAATAGTTTACTGTCTGGCTTGAGTGAGTTTAACTTTAAGGTGTGGTGGCTCTGGAAATTTATCATGAGTCACTACATAATAACCGGCTGCACTATCAGGCATCAGCCCACACACAATTTTCCAGCCCTGAACTTTGAATGTTTCATGCAAAATGAAAATAATACAGTCTTATGTTTTATTCTAGGGATGAAGTGGTTGGCATCACTTTAGACTTTACTAAAGGCTTGTGAATTTGATGTTTCCTACCAAATTTGAAATGTTTTGAGGAAGTATCTTGTTTTGAGTTGGAAAACACAAATCTTGTTAAAGAGTAAAACCATGCACATACAGTCTCCTGTGTGTAGGTTTATTTCCTCCTTTGTAGGTTATTTGCTTGACCTGGACCATCATCTCTCCAAATGGCCAACTCAGCCCTTAGGCTCATAATTACACATTTGAAGGAAAACTAACCCAGCAAACACAGATGGTTATCTCTGCAGGTTTTATTTTCTCTTGTCTTTTTCTTGCCTTCTCTTCTCTTTCTGGGACTAGAAAACCAGAGATATACTTTCTCCTGTGCTGAATCAAAAACAGCCTCATGGAGGAAGCAGTAAATTGATGCCCTTCTTTTTTATACACTGTAATTGGTCTTGAGCTTTAATAGTCATTCGAGTACCCTTAGAAGACCAATTTCATGTCACCTCATGGGAGACCAATGTTTTCCTGAAAGCCTTTCTCAGTCCGGGACATATTCTCGACTCATCCAAGTCTTTCCCCGTTTTCCTGGTTCTGCTAAACCCCTCCTTCCTTCACTCCCTGCTTGACCATGTCCTTCCTTCTTCTAGATTCCAGTGGCACTTATAGTGCACATCCTGGATGCTTCCTCAGTGCTTTTTAATTTATTAAAATAAATATATTTGCCCACGTTTATATAATATCTTCAACTAGTATATGAGTTCCTTGAGGGAAAATGCTTTGTTCATTTTTGTCATCCTCATTGTCTAACACACAGTGTGTACCCCGAAAAGATTTCTGATTGATTTTTCAAGGTAGTTGGTATGTTCATTAACTTTTATTTAGGGCAAACCATGCAATGAATGTGTGTGAGGCCTTTTCACCTCCACTGTCTTATTGAATCTTCGCAAGGACCCTGGAAGATAAACATTATACAAGTCTTTAGGTGGTGGAGCTAAGTCACAGAGAGCTTCCCTGAGGCCCCCCTCCCCCCCCCAAGCCAGGATATGGCAGAGCCAAAATCAGCCCAATTCCCCATTTAATACTTTTTCTGCCATGCCATATTTACCATGAGAAGTAGGATTATCGAGGCCAAGAGGCAGAGCTGCCTCCTGGTCCTGGGAGGGAAGCCTACCTAGGAAGTCAGCCTGAGGAGCCCTGGAACCTGTTGGAGGTGCCTACAGGGAATTAATAAACTGTGCAAATTGCTGGTGAGCTCCATCCTGCAGGCCTGGAACCGTGCCATTCTAGTGTCTCTCTAAGAGTCTAAGCTCTCAGCTTAGTTCTTCTGATTCTATCCTTGTTACGCTGACATCACTGAGTCCTGATGGCAGTGGGCAGGGACAGTGCCTCTGTCGCTCTTTTATTTTTCCTGCTGCTGATCGGTTCCATTTGATGGACCTGTGCTCTTGCGCTGGCACTGTCAGCCACAGGTCTTCCAGAAGCGCTTGCCGCAGGCAGAAAGGATAGGAGACTGGCCCACAGGGTAAGGAGGCAGGTCTGTAGGAACTGAGGAGGCCTCTGAAGTCCCTTGAGCCCGTGGTGGGTGTGGGGTCTTGCTGCAAATCTGCATTTTACCCTCCCAGGGCAGCACCCATTGCACTGCGCCCTGGCAGCTGCACGCACCCACGCAGCCTATGGGCTCGCCTGGCTGGGAATCCGCATGACCGTAACAATGAGAAATCCGGTGCCTAGCAAAAGAGCATTACGACAAACGAGAGGACTTGGCTAACGCACTCCAGCGGTTTTAGATAATTTTCCTTTGTTAGTCAATAAGCCAGTCTTCGGAGGTGGGAGCGATGTGAAAAATTTCACCCATACATGGCAGTTTCTCAGTGTCAAATGTCTGTCACAAATTTTGCCTGTGGTCACCTCCGAAGCCTGCAATTTTAAAAAAACGCAGCAATTATCTCAACCAAAGTGCTATTGAGTGCACTTTCCAGTGGTTGGTCCTCAGGCTCCTTTCCCAACAATGTTTTCCTCGTGCAAAAAGCCCAAAGGAGCGTGTGTGCGTGGCTCCCGAAGCCAAGCCGAGAAGTCAGCTCCGTGGAAAATTTGCATGCTGTAATTGAGTTGCCGGGAAGACGCAGGACATAATTTTTCAGGCTTGCGATGGTCGTGATTCCCTGCAACCCTCCAGGCTGGCAATGGAAACGGCAGCCAGACTCCTCCATTCTCCTGTGACCTGGCTCTCAGCTGGAACCTTCACAAGCCAGCTCCGATTCCCTGGTTTTCAGGAGGTTGTAGCTGGCCAGCCCTTACTCTTCCCCTCCCTTAAACTCATACAGTATGTCATGTTTTCACAACTCAAGTATTGCGTTTTATTGAATAATTTAGCACAGGGACATCTTATGACCCTGGCTACTGGGTAAGTTCTTGGAGGGAAAGCACTTAGTAGATGCTGAGTACTTTTGCAAATAAACAAAGAGATTTGCATTCTTTGGCATTTTTCTAGGGCACACCTGTGACTGGCCCTGTGCACACACAGGACGTGGAGGTGTAATTGGGATCAACTTGAGGAAGGATTCCCTATAAAATGCTTGAGGATAATTTTTAAGGAAATTATTTAGCCAATCACTCCTGGTTGGTAGGTTGAGTTTAACATAGGAATCCCGAGTCTGCAGAGGTTCCTTGTGTGACCTAAAGCTCAAAGAGACAATATGAAATATGAGTATTCCGTGTGTGTGTGTGTGTGTGTGTGTGTGTGTGTGTGTGTGTGTGTAGGAATGTTGAGGAAGGGGGCTAACTTGGATTCTGTCATTGCATTGCATTGAAGCAGTACACAGCTGACTTGAAGGAAGCTTGTATCACTCTATCGTTCCATCATGCTGTATCCTGGGACACTTCCTTGTGTATCGGTGCACCCTTTTTTCTGGTCCTATATTTTTAACCATAAAATGCTTCCACAATGGAACCTTTAAATATCCAGGGTTCAAAGAAGTTCAGACAGTAGGTCTTGAGCTATGCTTATGTACAAGTGTTGTGGGATGTTTCTTGGTATAATGTGGCATAAAGGCAGCTGGATTGTTCTGGAGGTTTGGATTAGCCATCTCCATGGCTCTGAGTTTCCAAGGCCAAAGAGAGTCAAAGCTGCAAAATTGAAATTTACCTCTAGAAATGTCTTACCTCTCTCCCCAGGTACTGGCTGCTCTTACCCAAGGTAACGGTATCTTTCTAAAAGGTAATGGGTGTGCAATGGTGTGCAAACCAATTGTACAGATGGCTTCCTTCCCCAGCCTCCTACCAGAATCTGTGTCCAAGTTGATATGACTTTAAACAGTTGAAGTGACCCCAAGTTCAACTGGAGCTACTGGTGAGGCATAGTTTCAACATCCGGATGCAGTCTCCTAGGCAGCATTTACAGAAGTGAATACAGATTAAGGAGGTGGGATTTCTGTGTTGGTCAGATCACATTTGTTCAGTTCTGAGGATCACCCTTTAAGAGGAACATTGTTAATTGCGGCACATAAAGATAAGGGTGAGAAAACATGAGGACAGTGTTGTAGGAGGAATGACAGATGATTTGAGCATTTGAAATCTGACCAGAGGCCAGGATAGGCTGATCCTAGCATCTGAAGGTTAACAGGTAAAGGTGATCTAGTTTAAACACCTCTCTGGTGTTTGAATTTATCTTCTACATATCTCTGCAAGGTTATCAAATAACCTTGGCCTGAATATCTCTAATGACAGAAAACTCACTACCCAGAATTCCAGAACATGGCAGTCTCCTTTAAATAGTCCAGGCAGAATGGTATAAAACCTCCAAAAGGCAGTGGGGAGGAATGAGAGAAAGGCGTTCTTTTGGTTCAATATGGACAGATAATCTTCATGAGAAATGTTGTGAGGATGTAGGGGTTGGCATTGGTGTGGGGTGTAAGTTCCCCACCAGTGTCAAGATCTGCTACCTTTATTTATACTTAGTCAAGGTTCTTTTTACCATGAGACAAGCTCAAGTAAAAAGAAGATGTGGGGAATGCCTAGCTGGTGTGGCTCAGTTGGTGGTGCATTGTCCCATGCACCAAGAGGACTTAGGTTTGAGTCCTGGTCAGGGCACATGCCTAGGCTGTGGGCTCAAACCCCAGTAGGCAGCATGCTGGAGGCAGCTGATCCACGTTTCTATCTCTCTATCTCCCTCTCCCTTCCTCTCTCTCTCAAGAAAATCAATACAAACAAAAAGATGTGAAATAAGAATACAATGGTCTATCTCATCTCATTGACCCTCAAGAACCAGAAGCAAGGCAGATCACTGAAACTGAATCTAGAAATTTCAGAACCAGGATTATGAGGGCACATGGTCTTTTCCTCTACCTGTCTCTGTTGCTCTATTCTTTCTTCAGATTGGCTTTTCCTCTTACTCATAACTTCTCCACAATAGTTTTTGGCTGGCCATGACACCATCTCTAATCCTGGCTCTACGTGAACTTACCACTCACTTCCTTACCAAAGAATTATCTTCTCTGTGCCTCTTTGTTCTAAATCAAGAGGATCAGCTTGGCTCAACCCAGCCTTTGGATTGGCTTTGCTTGGATCACAGGTATAGTGCTGCTCCAGTCAGCTACAGCTTCTGGGCACAGGGTCACATGAATAGGTGGAGATAGGTTCTCTAAGAAGTATATGGGGAAAGACAAAGACTAGAATGCCTTCTATAGGCACGTAGCCTTACACCCCCCAAGAGAAGAACAGGTAGTTATTAAGGGATTTTAGCCCTTAATAAAGGCAAGGGCCCTTCAAATCTTACCTCACAGGTCCCTACCTGCTTTCCTTAGTTAGGATCTAGAATAATTCTCTTCTTTATGGTCATACAGAATCCCAACCCCTTTCTCATCTGATTTTTGCTCATCTCCACTTTGCTTTACTTGAATAAATCTGAATTTTTTTTTGGTCCACAAACTTTGGCTGTTATCTTTCTTTTTGCTATGCTTGTTTATTCTCAGAGTAGTACTTTAAAAAAACTGCCCCCAATGGACTCTGTCTTCTGCAATATATGTATGTATTTTTTAAGCAGAAAATTCAGAATTATTTTTCTGGTTTCATGTCCTATCTTTCGGGATGCATCTTCCTTTCTACCCACAGTGCCGGGCTTGATGACAAATGAGAAACAATCATTTCACGCATCCTAGTAAAATATATATACTTTGTCAGAACAGTGGTTGATTAGATCTGCATTTTGATATATACTGTAGTCTTCAGAAATGAACTAGTAAGACCTGACTTGAAAAAGAATGCGAAGTTCCAGCCCAGGGATATACTGAGGAGACACTAAGCCCGTGTAAAGCAGTGCAGAGGTGAACCCACTTAGGGCAGGTGGTCTCACATTGGTGAATTCTATTAGCTCAGACCCAAATCTAGGCTATGGCTGTGGGGGAAGCACTTGGTATCTTATTTAATATTCATTTATACCACTTGTGATATTGTTATTTGCTATGAAGTTTGTTGAAGCATTAACATGCCTGAGCCATCTGCTAGGTGGAGTCATGGCTTGATTCCTATAAATTATTAATCTTTGGGAAGAAAAGCTTGATTCAAAAATTAATTTGAGTGAACTTTGTTAGTTTACTGAGTATATTATGTTAAGTGGAACATCAAGTTATCATCTGATGTAAGAGTGAACATAAATAGCCTCTCTGGAAAGCGTTTCTCCTGTCTCTTCAGTGAAGTGCTCTTTTCTGGGACAAAAGTCTGAACACCAGGAGCTACTAGCATGGCACCTTGGAGCTGGGTGGCTTCCAGTTTGAAACCAACTTTGTCATTTACAGCAAAGTGACTTTGGGCTTAGCCAATCACTCTATGCCTTTGCTCCCTAACCTGTAAAACGGGCATGATGATAATAATACCTAACTGGAGGATTGCTACAGGGCATACATGTATTTTTATTTTTATAGATGAGAAAACCAGGGCTCAGAGAGTTAACAGAGCTGGTGAGTGGATGGGTCAGAATGTAAGTTTAGCCTGTTAATCTCCAATCTATGTCCTTTTCCACTAGGAGCACTTCCAAAACTATCATGAGAATTACCTGGGGATGCTTGTTAAAAACACAGATTCTCAGGCCTTTGGTGTGGGGACCAGGAATCTGTGATAATAAGTGTCCCCCCCCATATCCTATGATCCCCTAAGCTTTTGAAGCTTTATGAATGGATTTGGGCACAAAGCTGTTTTGTTCCCATCTTCTCACTCAACTTCCCCTTTAACCAGACTTTTCCTTCCCCACAACTCAACTCTCCCTGTCTCTTCCACTGTACCTTTGAGAGTGGTATGCCTGGTCACTTCGTTCAAGGTTTCTTCCTGAGGAACCCAGTCTTTACCTTTGAACCCCCTTTATTCTTCCTCTAGCTGACCCTCTATTCTTTATTCATTGCTTCCAGCCTCCCCCACACTTTTCCTTTTCTTTAGGTTCCTCAAGACCATTGAGATGACTGTGGATGGCACATTTGTATGCCATATTGTAATGAAAACATGAATTTTCTCAGAGTATGTCATAATAAATAAAGTTAAATGTTATTTATATTAAATGTATACAGATTTATTACAGATAAAATAGAGACTGCTATGTAGTTGACTGAAAGTGATTATGTTATAATCTAGAGAGCCAAAGTGAGTGCAGTGAGCCCTGTTAATAGCAGGCCATGTCTATAGTTTGTAGAGAGTTATCTCATTGACACACTGTTTCATTGTCTTCTCTGAGCAATGCCTGAATTTCAAACTCTGGGTCAAAGTGTAACTTCATATTCCAGTCAATTCCCTATAAAGCCAAATGATAGTTGAAGAAACAATATTTCACTGAAAAAAACCTTGATATCTACAACTGTGCAGGTCATAGTCAAATGTACTCATATTTGATGTGACAACAAATTGAATCAAGGATTTTGGCCCACATGCTACCACTTGAGGAGCCAAGCCTGAATTAGCTGCCGAAATGAGCAGTTGTGTGTGCTACTGTGGTCTGAATAAATGGCACTTAGCAGCACCAAATTGATTGCGTACTCAGGAGAGGAGAAATAATTGGGTGAATGAAATTTGTAGCTGCTTATTTACACACCAATGTGGATTTTCAGTTGAGAGGGACATGATTATTTTAGGCTCAGTGGAGGCTTTTTTTTGAGGCTAGAAATTGTACATGTTTGTGAATAATCATATTGGTCACTTTTATGCCATGATCTTTAAACATTTCTTTCATTTATCATAATTTTCAAGGTCTATATGAGCAAACCCTATAAACAAAGTGCTTTTTCAGGTATGTGCACTTTTTTTTGGTACTTTGAGAATGTGTTAATTCAATTCTAAGGAAGGAATCAACTCACAATGGTGTTGCTAGAATGCTTGATGAGACAATTCAAATCCCATAACTAAAGTGTATAACCTTTTGCAACTAAGTCCCTTCATCTGTCTGAGCCTGAGTTTTCTCACCTATAAAATGGAATGCTACTCATCTTACTGGGTTGTTGAGATAACGTATCTTGGTGTAAGTAAGAGTGCCATGTCAGTTGTGAAGCCCAGGTTATCATTCTTTTATACTTTAGTGGAAAAGAAGAATTGGTAGAAACCTGCTGAGTGACCTGAATTGGGAGACAAGGTATATGTCAGGACTTAGGAAATTTTTATATGATTGAATTGTGAGGTGACATTACAACTTGTAGAGAACAGAGGACACCTCTGGGTAGTGACCAACACTTTTCATAGCCAGTTAGAATGTCAAAGCTAGAGGGCCTCCTGGGGTTTTGATCACTCACCAAGATGATTTATAGATTAGTACGTCCCAAATGGCTTTGCAGGGAATATCAGTCCTTTGGAAACACAGTTCCATGGCCCAACAAGTTTATGAAATGCTGCATGCATTACTTAGGGCTAATATTGTATATGTGTATGGTATAAGCTGTACTGTCTAATATGTTGATAGTAGCCCATAGCAATTTAACTCAAAATTAATTAATATTTTAAAAAATAATAAAATTCAGTCCCTCAGTTGCACTAGCTACATTTTAAGTGCTGGTAGCCACATGTGGCTAGTGGCTACCATATAGGAATGTACATACATAGCACATTTCCATCATTGCAAACATTCTATTGGACAGTGCAGGAAAGAGTCTGAGACCTTCTGTAGTAAAATAACTTAGTTATTTTGTTCATTTATCAAGCCTCTTAATATTGAGCAAAGTTTCCATTCTCTAAGACACTGTTTAGAAAATATAGTACGACGTCTTTAGAGTGGTGCATCCCCCGTCGGGATATGGTATTGCAGGACCTGCTCAGCAACTCCTGTATCCTTATAATTCTTCAAATCCTGACCCTATTGCTGCATATTATTCTGAGTTCCTATCTTTGTTGAAAGATTAATTATTTTGATATTCTAAGTCACACCTCACATAGAACTTCAGAGATGGAAATCAATCTCCTTATTTAACTTTTGTTTAAACCGAAGCCCAGAAAGGTTGTATGACTTTCCCAAGGTCACTCAGTTAAAAGTACAGTTTATGCTCCTGACCTACTTCTTATTAAGGCTGATGGTTCAGTTTCCCTTCACAATCTGAAGGTGGGGAAAAGCAATTATTAATGGACTAGCACTGTATCAATGGCGATATGGGTTTTATCTCTAGTTTGAGATCTTGACTGTCTTTGTGAGAATGATCTCTGAGTAAATTTATTTTGTATTTTTAGCCCAAGATGTTTTATAAGCTCTGACTGAATAGGGCCTATTAGTGAATAAATTACCATCACTCAATTCCTTCATGCCATTTTATGAGATTCTTTGATGATTTTTATCAACCAGCCAATAATATCTGCATGAGTCTGTGTCTGCTTTTGCACCTACTTGGCACTTCTTTGATTAGAATTCTAGCTAGACCATATCTGCTTTTCATTTTTTGTCCAGGGGATATGAAAGAGTGAAAATTGCAACCTGCATAATGGAAGGAAAGCTGCACTCTTACTACTTTATAGCAAGGCTGACATTTGCTGGGAAAGATTCAGTTCAGGGGTGCAGGTCAGATACGTCTTTCTGTGCCCACCACCTTGGAGAGGCAGGTAATGCAGGTGGGTGGCACCTAGGCTGGAGAAGGAAGACAGGTCATCTGTCAGGGGAATGTCCCAGAGGAACTGCCCTATTAGGTCTGTGATCCAGAACGAATATACTTCTGGCACCTTTGCTAGGATGTCAGTGGGAAAGCTGCATTAGTCTTCTCTGCCAGATGGGGGCTTCTGGAAATCTCTGCGCTGCTGTACTTGTCTCTGTTGATGAAAACACTAAAGCCACGGGGGTTGTGACTGCAAATGTCTCATCCTACAGACCCTCTGGCAAGGGTCTCAGAGAGGGGAATGCGTCGTGGAGCCTGATGTTTGAAAGCTTAGAGTTTTGAAATGTGGGAAATGTCACATTCATTCTTTCTCCTGGAATAAATTTCCAGAAAATTTTGAATTTCAATAGCTGAGCCCACTTAGGCCACTCAGAATCTCTGATGGAAAGACCTTCCCTGGTAATTCTTGAGCACTCTGATGTTTGAGGCTCAATGCTCTTCAGAAATAATTGTTTTTCTCAGGATATCATCAGCTGCATGAACAGTAATACAACTTAATTATTATTAAAGAGAATTATGTCAGTGTGGACGAAAAGGGGCCACATATTAACCTGTCTAGTTTAGAGACGACCTGTGTGGAGGCCTTGCAAACTTGGAGACCTGAAGTGGCCACAAAGGATGGTCTGAAATGAAAACTTTTTAAATTAAAGTGCAACTTATGGTGGGTAGTCATATCCGAGGCTGGCATCTTCCCTGACAAAGGTCAATCTTTACCTTAACAGAGCCTATTGTCTTTTTGCATCTATGATAATGAAACGTGGAACCAAACTGAAACTCGTGGTTTCTCTCTGAGCAGGATGCAAGGGTGATTTCTTTCCCAGGTTCTTGTCCAGGTGGATTTGAAGAATTAAGCCACAGACAAAAGGTGGTATATGAAAGGTGAAAATTTATTGGAAACAAGTACAGACTCCCACGTGGAGCCCTTTTCCCTAAGGTTTATAAAGGCTGCAGTTCTTTGTGTCCTGATATTCCCTTCTGATTGGTCACTATAGCAGCTTCAAAGCTCAAACCCCACCCCCACGTGGCCTCCCCTCCCTTTTGTTTCTCCCCCTTCAATAGTAGAATTCTCTATCACCTGTGAAAATCTGTTTTCCTCTTTCTCCCTTTTGTCAGCATTTTTCTATCTCCTGTGGCGCTTTTCCCTTATCTTCTGTGAATGGTTGTCTTCCTCTCCCCTTATCCTGTGGTGCCTTTTGTTCTCTGTGAATGTATGTCTTTGGCAGCTCCATATCCCTCATCTTTGTAGTCCTCCCCCAAGGACCCTCTTTACTTCTAAAACTCCATAAACCTGCCTATTTTACCCCTAAAAACTCCTTTCAGTTCCCCCTCCAATTAGGAAACTCCAACTGCTGTTGGTGACAGGGGACACTGGTCTTTCTGACTACTTCCTGCTGGCAAACGGACATCGATTGGGACAGCAGTCAGGGTCCCATTGGAGATGGGTGATCTAGGGGTCCACGGAAGAAGGATGTAGTGGCTTCCATCTGCAGTTCCATCTGGAGGACCATTTGTAGCTTTAGGGCTTCTAAATGGGAGGATACGAAATGTACCAAAAAGTTATATGGTAACATATCATTGGAATATCAAAGTAATTTTCCTCCTCCTTCCCCCACCCCCTCCTCAAAGCACTGCTCTGTGGAGACCACAAATCCCCTCATTGTTATTGAGTTAATTGTTGACCTCTAACTATCCTGCACCCACCTCAGTAAAAGAAGTGTCTATCGTTTTTACTTTTTATCCAATCCCAGAGCTTTCCCCCCACTTTGCTTTCTACCACTTCCCAAATCTATCACCAATGGATTTCATGTAACCCACTTACATGTCCTCTTTTGATTGTAATGTATAAAACAAGGTGCAAAACTGCCATTCCATGTAGCATTCTCCCAATATGTTGAGATTCTGTTTCCCAGCAACTGTTGACAGTTTGGCTCAAATAAACTCACAAACATTCTTTACAGATTTGAATGTTTCTTATGTTAACATCAGTATCTTTGTTTTGACTTTACTGAATTCATATTTTTCTCAACTACATATAGAATCTGGTATGACCTTCCTTTTTAATGACCACATATCACCACTTGTTCTATTTTTCTTCCTTCTGCTCACAGTGTCTCTTTCTGACTTATTATATGTAACTAGTGGCCTGGTGCACAAAATTCATGCACATTAAAAGGGAATTAATTAGAGGAAATATTTTAATATTGCTATTTGCCCTTTCTCTATAAGAGAAGTGTCAGAGATGAAAGAAAATTAGTAAAATGTATATGAAAATCTTCCTCCTGTCAGAGTTTGAGGAACGCCATGGGACCCAGAATCAAGTCCCCGCCCACCTGCGTGCACCTTGAAATCGCGGGAGACCCAGACCCAGCTGGCCCCACCCCCATTGGGTGAGATCAAGATCTGGCTGGCCCCACCCCTGTCAAGTCTCGCCGGGCGGGGGGCACAGCCTCAGGGCTCCCATCAAGCCCTGCCAGGTGGGGGGCACAGCCTCAGGTCTCCAGTCAAGCCCCGCTGGGCAGGGGGCACAGCCTCAAGTCCCCCGGCCCAGTGCCAGGTGGGGGATGCAGCCTCAGGTCCCCCAGCACACCCTCAAGTCCCCCAGCACACCCTCAAGTCCTATAGCCCAGTTCTGGGGCAGGGGGCACAGCCTGAGGCCCCCTGGCCTGGCACCGGGGCGGGGGGCACGCCCTTAGGTCCCCCAGCCTGGGGCGGGGGGCACAGCCTGAGGTCCCCCATCACGCCCCACTGGGTGGGGAGGTGCAGCCTCAGGGCCCCTGTAAAACCCCGCCGGGTGGGGGGCATAGCCTCAGGTCCCCTGTCAAGTGCCGCTGGGTGGGGAGTGCAGCCTCAGGTCCCCTGGTGCCTGGGTGGGGGCACAGCCTGAGGTTCCCCGTCAAGCCCCACCAGGTGGTGGGGCGCAGCCTGAGGTCCCCTGTCAAGCCCCACTGGGCGGGGGGAGGGGCGCAGCCTCAGGTCCCCCACCCAGGCCTGGTGCTACACAGCCTCAGGTCCCTGCTGATCGCTTGTTACAGGAACCCCGCTGTAGGCGCAGCCATCTTGTGATGGCATGACAGAGTAAGGGTCAATTTGCATACTACCTCTTTATTATATAGGATGAGAGTTAGAGACAACTCTGGCTCAAGATATGATCCAAAGATACAAGTCATATGCATCTTTTATTTCATGGGGGAGCTTCACTGACAATGCTCAAGTGTAAGCAAGACCTGGATGCCCATCTGACCCCAGAGCCCTTGCTCTGTTCTCTAGAGCTCTCTCCTCCTGCTCCTGGGGTGATGTGGCTGTGTTAGTGGAGTTCCTTTTCCTGGATGGATTAGAGCATTTCTGAGGTAGCTTGGATCCCGAGGTTTATCAGCAATGGGCATAACCCTCTTCTGAGAGGAAAAACTCAGTGTAGAGGAAATAGCTCCAGGACAAGAGTCAAGAGACTGGGGTCCTGCCTCTGCTCACCCATCAGCCAGCTCTTAGCCTTGGGCATGTATTTTTCATGTCTTTCTTCAGGGGTAAAGTGAGGTTATAGTGGTACAAATTAAACAAAATTTACTAAATCCAGTGGCCCTTTGATCTAAAAGGATCAACTGGAACATTTGGTATTACTGACCACTTCCTCCTTTAAATGTTCACCTTTTTTGGCTTTGGGGCCACTATTTTTGTGTATTGACCAACCTTACTGGGCTAAGCATTGCCCTGGGGACTCAGAGTGTGAACAAGCCAGCTTTTGTCTTTGAGGAATTCATAAGATATGAAACACAATCTCACTATTTTTCTTTTTCTCTGTAAATGCTCCTTCTTACCTCTATTCACTTCTTCAATTTTGTTTTGTTCTATAGCAGCTCTCCTCAAACTTCCTGTGTACTCTTCTGGGAAAATAGTACTCATCTTCCTTGTTTCAACTACTATTCCAATGCTTTATTCCAAATTCTTTATCTTTAACCATGCCCCTCCATGCACATCCTGGTATTTCTGCCTGCATATCCCTCAGGATTCTCAAACTCAAAAGTTTGAAACTAAACTCATTTTACTCTTATCTACTTCTTCCCTTCTGCTCTTAAAATCCATTCCTTCTCTTGAGTATCTTATCTTAAGGGCATGCCATCCATTTAGTTACTCAGATTAGAAACTTCAGATTCATCTGCCGCTTCCCTCCTCCAACATCTATTTGTTCACGTGGCCTTTAGAAGTCCCCTCTGAAGTGTTGTTGGTCTGTGGCTACTCCTTCCCATTATTCCTGTTACTGTCTTCATTGAAGCCTGGATTAACTCTCATTGAGAATTCATCAATTTTAAGATGCACACCACTGCCTATGTTTTAACATTTCCCACATCTGGATGCATCTTTGAGCTTCTGTTAGCCAGGCAGTAATCATGAGGTAAATATCACAGCCTGCCCATGGACATCCAGACCTGCAGAATGGAGCCTCAGTTACTTGCACACCTCAGAGACAATAGCAGAGCATTTTTAAAAGAAATGATGCATCCATCATTAACTTTCAGGTGACTGGAGTGAAAAAATATTTGCTAAGAATACCTTAACCAAATTATTTGTTTATATTTTACTTTTTATGTATGTGCAGGGGTGATATGTGATAAAAATCTGTCAGTGCAAGTTTTAAAGAACCCTTTCAAAAAGTATAAAATAAAAATTCCAAGTGATAGGGAACATTTATTGTCATTTAATTGACAAGCTTTTTCTTCCCAAAGGCAAATAAAATAATTGTGTAACTAATAATCTATACTAATAATAGCCTAGGTATTTGTCATGCACTCACGCTGTGATGCCCTCACGCCGTCACAATCTCACAATCAATCACCAGGAAGCTGCATGCACAGTGGGCGCGTGCAGGTGGGCGGGGACTTGCACGCACGGAAACTGGGTCCGACAGCTCACCGTGTGGCCAGGCCTCGGGGTCCCGCAGCCCCGTGTGGTGCGGAGGTGGGACCCCTGGCTCCAACCTACCTCTTTGGGGCAATCCATCGAGGAGCCCTGGATGGGTGGGTGGGGCCTACCTCTTTGGGGCGATCGATTGCGGGGCTCCTGCACTGTGAGAGGGCACAGGCCAGGCTGGGGGACCACCTCCCCCACTGAGTGCACAGTTTCGTGCACCAGGCCTCTAGTTAATTACATATTAGACTTGCTAAAATACAAAACTTCCTATGGGTGGGTGGGCCTACCTCTTTGGGGCGATCGATTGCGGGGCTTCTGCACTGTGAGAGGGCACAGGCCAGGCTGGGGGACCACCTCCCCCACTGAGTGCACAGTTTCGTGCACCAGGCCTCTAGTTAATTACATATTAGACTTGCTAAAATACAAAACTTCCTAGTGAACCATTACTTTCATTCCTCTTCAGGCTTCCATGTCTTCAGTTTCTTCCCCTCTGGTCCATTGTTCATGTTGCCACCAGCACACAAAGATCTGATCATGTCATTCCAGTACTTGGAAACATCCCTATGGCCAAAGTTCTGGAACTCAGGGTGAGTCAGAGTCACTTGGAGGGCTTGTTCAAACAGGTCACTGTGCCCCAGCCCCTGAGTTTCTGATTTAGTAGGTCTGGGCTGGGGCTGGAGAATTTGCATTTCTAATAAGCTCCCAGATGATACTGGTGCTGCTGCTCCAGGGGCCACACCTGGAATACCATTGTCCTTTGGCAAAAAGTCCAAACTTCTTAGGGCATTCAAGACTCTTTCCAAAGGGCTTCCATTGTTCATCTACAGCATCATTTGCTGCCATTCGCTTTCACACACTCATTCTCTATCATGCCTGGAACTCTCCATTCCTGAGCATGGCAGGCATTGCATGATTGCGATTCTTTTTCTTCATGCACTGCCGAAGACTCCTAAAAACTATTTGGAGCTTTTAAGATACTTTTAAGATACGGCCCAATAAACAAATTCTTTAGCCAAAAATATTTCTTTTATTTATCTTTTCCAAAGAGGTAAATTTCAGGATGTTTATCTATTGAGATTAACTTCTAAGATAGCTAGACTCAATGCTCAAGCTCTTCCAGTAATCAGAAAGATATTCTCTTGAGACCAACAGGTCATGAAGTTTGAAGGGGGTTTCCAATTATCTAGATTATCAATTTGGCAATCATCCCTACACAAAATATATAATTTATTATGAGTCAGTAGAGCCATTATTATGATAATTTTTAATATTTATAAGATGTTTTAAATATATATGGTGCCGAAAACAATTTAAATTGTACCAAACTAACAAAATATTTCTTGTTTCAATGTATTTATTGTTCAGGCTCATAAATAAAACAAGATAAAAACCATGGGAAGAGGAAGCATAGGCAGCAGGGGAAACACAAGAAGGTGATTTTAAGGTGTGCTGTGAGAGAGAAAAACTATGGATTACGGTCTCCATTATATGATGGCTTTGCCAGACTTGTGGGCTTTGACAACTGGATCTTAGTACAATAAGGACTTGGATTGTATTTTGTAGGGGCACTTGTTACTATTTAAGTTCCAAACTATTTCCTGAGCAGAAACGTTACCAGTTTTACATGTTGTCCATGTATGTTCACATACACATACATACATGCATGTGTGCACATACACTAATATAGAACAGCTTCAGAAATGCAAAATTAGTTGATCTGTGACATAGGCAGTGTTCCCTGGTCTGCACAAGTCTCATGAATAGACCTTTCATTCATTCATTTACTCATTCAATGAACTGGTTTGTGTTTCTGGACCAAATCTCACTGTATCATCATCTCTCCTACTCTCCACTGATTTTCATATTAATGAAATCCATCAAATGTTCTTGGATCACATACACAAATTTACACTCTCACATACATGCACGCCCTACACCCTGCATAAAGATGGCATTTTTTTAGTCTCTTGGCTCTCCATGAAAATAAAAGCAATAATAGTATACTAGCATTCAAATTTAGGTCTTTCCCCTTATTTTGGTAGTAGTTTACATGAGGTGTTAGTTCTTTTTCTTCAAATATATAACCATCTGCGGTCAAGAGAAGAATGAATTAATGGATCCTACTTTTTAAAAATGGGCACCTGTGCACACACCTACACACACCTACACACACACACACACACACACGATTGGAATTCTTTTAATAAAATTGTGCACACACCTACACGCACCTACACACACACACACACGATTGGAATTCTTTTAATAAAAATAAAGATGCATTTCTGACCTAGAAACTCCCTAATAAATCAATACTTTCACTATAAACCAACGAGAAAGAAACTTAGAATTAGTTCTGGGACCTGCTCAGTTCATTTGCTAAAACCCCCCCAAACAAAAACCCAACTTAATTTGTCCATGGAAACAAACATCATTAGATAGGTTTCATGGTGATTCGTGACTCTCAGTGTTGGCTCCATAGACCTTTCACAGTGGTGTTTCCTGCAGTTCCCTGGACTCCATTGTGGTAGTTGAGTTGAAAATATCAGTGATTTTTTGGTCATAATCACTCTAAGCTATAATAGTGTCATTTCCATGACACTTTTTTTATGCTTGAAAAGCATATAATGTGAGGTTACATATGAACAATAATGAAGATGAGTGGAATAGCAAAAGTCTACCTAAAAACCTGGAGTGAGAAGTCAGTCTTTATCTCTTGGAACTGGAATATACATTATATGCACCATGTTTTTTTAAAGCCACTTAATTAAGCAATCATCTTATATAAAAGACAACATTAGCATATTGATGGCATGGTAGTATGGGTAATTAAGTGACAATTTTAACAAATGAACAAAGATTTTTTTGTTGTTCTTGATAGAACAGATGTCTGGAGAACTTTAAGAAAACCTTTTCTTCTGCATGTTATTTGGTTCCAAAAGCCATAATAAACACCCTCGGGGGATTCTGAGTTGTGTGTGATAGTCTGGTACTTCTGGAGCACATCCCAGCAAACTGACAACTCCCCCACTCTGTAATCAGTGAAGAAGAAGCCTTTTCTCACTTCAGAATTTCAGTAGCTTGCTTTGAGTTTATTTTTAAGGATTGGAAGCAGGACTCTAACTCTTTGATCAACAGAGATAAAGAAAGCAGGCCTCTTCATTGATGCTAGCTGGGTTTTCCATTGAAGAGAAGATTTCGGAGCTCCATCCAGAGGCCAGGGAGCCCTCTCTGCCACAACACTCCAGGGCAGCCCGGCAAACCATAGCATGAACTTTGCAGTTAGTTCTACTAAGGCCTCAAAAGCTCATGGCTAGGATGGACTCCAACCTGGCTGGTATGGCTCCACCTCCTGCCTCTTTTCCATCCACGTGGATGGCTTCTCTAAGGAGCCACTCTTTTCCTCAAGCTGAAGCCATGCTCCTGGCTACAGGATCCGCTATGTAAAGCAAAGCAGTCTAGTGTCGTTGTTGAGAGTACAGCTTTCACTATAGAGGTTCAAGTTCCAACTCTGCAACTTACTCACTGAGCAACTTACTCAGTGCTTTAGTTTTGCAACAGAAAATGGGGAGATAATATTAATACCAACTACCTCATAAAATCACTAGAAGATGAAATGGCCTAATATATTTTAGAACACTGCTTGGTATGCAGTGGGTTCATAATGAATATTACCTGTTATTATCACTGGATCATCTACTTTATTTTCTCACACTTTTATTGAAGCAGTGGAAGTGGAAGTGGTGGTGGGAAGATTATGTTTCCTATACAAATATGAGGCCATCGGGGCAATGTGCACTTCTTGCCCTGTTGGGCTGTTCACTGCAGAGTGAGCTGGATGGGGCCCTTCCTGACACTGCTTTGAGCCAGGATGAGACCCTTCAATGACTGAGTCACAGAATCTCCTGCTGGGGGCACAGCACTGATTAGGGAAACTTGGACTTTTGGCTGTTTCTGTGGATTCCATGTCTAACAACAGCTTGGGAATAAATTAAAACTTAACTAGGCTTTTTAGAGCCAAACCACAGATTCATCATTTTAAAAAATCATCAATTAAAGATTACCACTTTTATATTCATTTGGGTATATCTTTTTATAGGTATGTCCTCTTTGAATTACAGCCATATAGAAGCATGGTTCATACCTTTTTAAACCCATATTTGCAAAATCTTTTGGTCAGTAACTCTTATTTGTTTTGATTGTTCTGGTAGCTAAAACATTATTGCATGTAATGTATGTGTTCTCTTTCCTCTGGTGTTCAGCTCTTGAGTATCCACCACCAACATGCTGGTAGGGATGTTTGATTGTTTCAGTATGATAGAGCTCTTCTGTGTAGCTGCAGCCAAAATAAAGAATGATAAAAACTAGACTCTGCATTCAAAAGCAAACATAAGAAACCACCTTGCTTTATTTGAATGGTTTGTTGATTTCTAGATGCCTCACTGCTCTAGCTATACTATAAACCTCTGGGGGATCATATTTTAGCTTTCTTTACATCTGCATTGTGCGGAGCACCTACAAAGTGCCTGGTAAAAACTTTCGATTGTGCTTTAACAAGTAAATGCTTGTTGAATGCATAAATATCAACAATAATCTTTTTGTACCCCTTTCCTCTTTGGTAGACCACAAGACAGTTTCCCTCTGCTCTGCTGTTCTCTTTCTTATCCAAGTTCATGGTCAGCTCCAAGCTGGCTGGAGGTTCTGAACAATAGTAACCTGACTTTTGGATTTCATGGATAGCAAAACTTAAAACAAAACAAAATACACTGAGGAGTAACATAGGGTTTCCAATTTATTATTTATACAAGAAAATCCAATAAATATAGCCAGCAGTGTGGTAGGAAGAGTAATGCCACTCCTAATGCACCCCCATCCTAAAATGTCTATGCCCTAATCCCTGGAACCTGTGAATACACTACACTTACATGATAAAAGGAACTTTACAGATGTGATTAACTTAACAATCTTGAGATGGGAAGTTATTCTGGAATATCCAGGTGGGCCCAATGTAATCACAAGAATCCTTTTTAAGAGGGTGGCAGGAGGGTGAGAGTCAGAGAGAGAATGGAAGTTGCCAACATGGAGGAAGGGGCCACAAGCTAAGGAATGAAGGCAACTGCTATAAACTAGATAAGTCAAGGGAATAGATTGTCCCTAGAGCCTCCAGAAGAAATGCAGTTATGGAAAACCCATTTTGGATTTCTGAACTCCAGAGTTGTAACATAATAAAATTGTGATTTTTAAAGTCATCATGTTTGTGGTAATTTGTTATAGCAGCAGTAGAAAACTAATACTAGCATCTATATGCTTATCATAAAAGTAGATCGTTTTTAATGGCAAATATGTAGGGAAGATTGGATCCTCAAAAAAAGCACATTGGCAACTTCCCAGAACATACAGACAGGGGCTGTGTATGTGTTCTGCAAGGGTATGGTTCTACAGTTCTTGCCTGTCCTGAAGACAACAGAGGAAAATGCCAGCACGGTTGTGTGAAGTCAGATCCCTGGCCCCTTTGCTACCAGAAACCTGCTCAACCAACTAACTTGAGAATATGACCTGCTTTGTCAAAATGAAATTAACCTAGATAAGTCCTATAAGTTTAATTTAAGTCTAAGTAGAATCTCTTAAGAATGTGTAGATTTTATTCCAATAATTTTTGGAGTCCATGGATAGGAAGTAAATGTCTAGACCAGCTTTGAAAGAGCCCACTACTTTTAGAGCCTTTTCAAATTCTTTCTTTGAAGATCTATATTTCTCCCTTGCATAAATCTTTTCAAAAAGGACTTAATAGCAGGGCCTGACTTCTTTGCTATATTCATTGTAAAATATCTCCATTCCTAACCATATTCTCAAATTGTAAAGCAGTAGGGGTGTGATCAACTTAATTAGTACAATTTTCCCAAGCAGCTCCTTGCACAGCTAGGAGAAGAGAGAAAGAAGCTATTTTCTGTAGCAAGAATAAGAGGAATTTTTTTGCTCATTCTTGTGGCAAAAAATAGCCTTCTCTCAGCCCGGCCTTGTGTGAAGCAGCTCCGCACTGATTTCCTCGGAATGGTGGTAAGGACAGTCCAAGTGCTGTCTCCCACGAACTCTTATGTGTCTCATGAGCTGCAAAGTCATGGCAACAGCACTGTGGTTCTGAGTGTGAGCTTTGCAGTCAGACACACCAGAGCTCAAATCTGGCTCTTTTAGTTGTATGTTATGGAGTAAGATGCCTGACTAGTCTAAGCTTTACTCTCCTTACTTGGGGAGCCATTAGCAGTACTTAACCTCATTGAGAAAATAAAATGGGTTAATGAATGAAATGCACTTAGCATAGAGCTTTACCACAATATTTAATAATTATTCAATAAATATTGTTACAATATTTTCTCAGTATCATGTCCACAAGTGTTGGATGATTAATATTCTCTGCTAAAACTCCAAAAATCTCTTCCTCTCTCCCTGCCTTCATGTCTAAACTTTTTCATCCCATTAGGAGATAGTCTTAATGCAAAGGAGGTCACTCGGGTGGATGTTCTCTGGCAACTTGAATCTCTCTGGAATTTAACATTAGATAGAAAGGGTGATGGGGGCTTAGCTGATTGTTCAACCCTTGCCTTAGAATCTATGTGCTATTTCTGTGGAAATCCCCTTTATGCCTATGAAATGTCCACATATAACAAGTTATTTCCATCTGCATTCTTTCCCACTTCTCCTTTCCTTCTGACCTGCTGATGGGACAAGAACTTCATTATCTCTTTTTCTCAAGTCCATTCAGGGGGCTTTTGTCTTCACCAAGCTCGGTGCCTGGACCATCTATGGACTTTTGAAAGTGAAGGATCAGTTCCTAGTCGAGGCATTGGTTCTTTCCCCAGCCCATGCCTATCTGGGCTTTGGCTGTCAGTGCTCCACTAGGCTCATAATTTTTGTTTTAGTTTTCAAACAAGTAGCTTTCTGTCATGGAGCCCCATGCACCTTTGCTACCACCTGCCATCAGATGCTGCCTGCCCATCAAGTTCACCCTTAGATCAGCTTTGCACCATTTAACGGGGCATATAAACATATATTCTGCAGTAGAAACTGTGTGTAGAAAATCATTTTGGGGAATCTAATATATTTCAATTAAATTCATCAATCCCCTCACCTTCATACTTTTTGTGTTCCAACAACTATACCAACATATTGATATCTGGACAGAATCCAGATTCCCTTATTTCCCTTACAGTACCTACAACTACTCAAGCTCTAAATTCTGTTGAATCTAACTCCATACTTCTCCTCAACTTTATATCGTTTCCTTCCCCACTGGCATTGTCCTAATTCACACCACCTCATCTGTCATCTGATCACTGCAATGCTTCTGGATTAGCCTCTCTGTTTCTAGTCTCCCCCCTTTTAGAAGCACATATCTGATCATCAATGCCCCTTCTTTTCCTCAGGATAAACTCTATGCTTTTCAATGGGATCTACATTGATGTTTCTGGGTTATATCGATTCTAGTATATTACACATTTATAGGCATTATCTTGTTGCATCAAAACTTCATCACTTGAACTCTACAGCTGTACGTAAAGATGGTCTGACTTTAAAAAATAATAATATGTAAGTTAAGTACTGGGAAAATAGATATGTTTCAAAGGAGAGCTTAATAAACTTCTTCGTAATGCTCTCCACACCCAAAATGTTTTAGGCCTAAGTAAACTGCATTGGATTCCATTGTTAAGCTGAGATTTCTAGAAAACAAAACTGAACTAAAAATAGAATGAATAAAGCCTGACTTACTATACCAGGCTTTGTATATAAGTTAAGTAGATAAGGCAGTTCTTACAACCCTCCCTTATTTACTTATGTGAGTGGGACCGTTCCTTGAAAACTGTGGGTCCTGTACGGATCCACTGAAGGCGAATAGAGAAATGCAGCAAAGGGCACCTCTGAACCTATTTCTTAGATGATACCAACACTGAGTACAGACTCATCTGATTTGTTCCAGGTAGGATGGAGGCGTACCTATTTCTCTCTAAAACTTCCTGATTTATCTTCCAGGGGGCTCTTGTTTTGGGATTGTTCTAGAACAGTGGTTCCCAATCAAGGGGGATTTTGCCTCCCAGGAGACATTTACCCATGTCTGGAGACATTTTTAATTTCTACGATTAGAGTTGTGTCTGGTATTGGCATTAGTGGGCAGTGGCCAGGGATGCTGTCAAATATCCTAGATTGCACAGGACATGCCCTCACTACAGAGAACTATCTGGCGAAGTGTCAATCAATGCTCTTGGCCTGACAGGGATAGTCTGGGCAAGGATTCTCCTGATGTTCATCCAGATGTCCATCGAGAATACCTATAGGTAGGATTAAGCATGTTGAGGTCTCTAGTTGGTCCTAAGGGCTATGGAAACAAACTTTTTTCAGGCCCTCCTCTAAAATCTCCTTCCCTTGTTTCCAAGGCCCCAAATTATTTCTTCAGGTTCCTTTCCACAATTTGAAGGAAGCTTAAGTTGTAACTACGCCCGGGAAAGAAAACAGATTGGCTTCAATTTTCAAAGAATAAGTGAGGCAGTTACAATTATCTTGACATGAGATTTTGATGAGGTACAGAGAACACAAAGTCCCTGGGCAGGGTTGCCAGAATTAGCAAATCAAAACATAGGATAAATGTAAGTGTGAGTATGTCCCAAATATTGTGTGATATGCACTGGTACTGAAAGTTATTTGCTGTTTATCTGAACTTCATATGTAAATGGGTGTCCTGTGTATTATCTGTCAACACTTTCTCTGCATGATTGGAGGAATGGAAGAGAGTTCTTGGAGAGAAAAGAGGCAGAGTTTTGGGGGAGGTGTCTCTAAGATATATTATATCCACGATAAACTTACTTATTCTCTCTGTTTCTGATTTTCGTCATATGCAAAATGGAGATACTGATAGTAGTACCTACTTTATAGGAGGTTGTGGGGATTAAATCAATTAGTAGATGTGAATTCCCCAGAACAATACCTGTCACATAAAAACTCAGTCCATGTTACCTACTGTTGCTGTTGTTATTAGGACTGTTAGTATTATTCCAAGGCAATGGGGGTGCATCTTGGTTTCTGAAATTAATTCTACCTCATGATTAGAAAGGGTAGAAAGGAGAAAGCTGAGTGCTCTCTTTTCCAAGGGAGTTATGCATGTGACTACTATTTGACAGCAGTATTGGGTAATGGACAGCTTTCTAAACTAGGGCACCCAGCTTGCTTCAAAAACATGCATTGCCAAGAAAAACAGATTATCCCTAAGTTTGATTCCTGCTAGTTGCCAATGTGACACAGTACTTACATTTTATCACATCGTATCTCAAAAGTGAATTACAGTTGCTCTGGAGAAAGAATTTGTGTCAGTACAAGATAATTTGTTGTGCTGATTCTACAGTGGAGCAGAGTGATTAATGCTCTGGGAAGAGCAATTTTCCTGTGTTTATCTCCCCCCCAATATAAATGTGAAATACACACACACGTAGCAAATGGCTTCTATATAGGCTTTAAAAATCCATTTTACATAGATGTTTGATATATTCTATTATTCTTTTCAAAAACCTTTGATAACTCCTTCTTGCTAATAGAGTGATAGAATTACATTACATCAACCAGCACTTAAGGGAGAGCCAGGGCAAGAGGAACTGAAGAGGAAGAAAGAGAGAGGAGGAGGATGATAAGGAGGGATTTTTTTCACACAAATAAGTTTTATTGGCATCTAAAAGCAAAATTTGCCCATCATTGAAATGAACTTTAATATTTATTTTCTTTCTTTCTTTCTTTCTTTCTTTCTTTCTTTCTTTCTTTCTTTCTTTCTTTCTTTCTTTCTTTCTCACTGCAGTATGAGGAACAAATTACAAACATCTATTTGGCAGAAACAGAGACCATAGTGTAGATTTTACATAATCACTTTTTAAAATCTCTGTATGATATTCCTCAAATATCTAGAGTCAGTCTTTGCATAAAATATCACAATTTTGTCTGTTACCTTAAAATTCTGAAGCAGTATAAAGATAAGGATATGATATACTACCACTTGCTATTTTGAAATATATCTATTACCATACCCAACCTAATCATAGTATCTAAAAAACTATTTCTTCCATAGGAAATCTCTGGCAAGCAGTTATTCATTTCCTTGAAGTTAAAAGAATCTGGGAAAGAAGGAGGAGGTGGAAGTAGCATTATTTATTGTATTGATAAATGTAATATTTCATCAATAGGAATTAATTCTTAATAAAGATTGTTTTCAAAAGCATTATGCTGAGTGAAAGAGGCCAGACAAAAATATAGTACATACAGTATAATTCCTTTTATATAAAATTCTAAAAATGAAAACTAATATGTAGTGACATAAAACAGATTAGTAGGCCCACCAGTGTGGCTCAGTGGTTGAGCATGGACCTATGAACCAGGAGGTCACGGTTCAGTGCCCAGTTTGTGAGCTCGATTCCCAGTGGGGGTTGTGCAGGAGGCAGCCAATTAATGGTTCTTTCTTATCATTGATGTTTCTATCTCTCTCTCCCTCGCCCTTCTACTCTGAAATCAATAAAAATATATATATTTTTTAAAAAGCATGTTAATAGGAATAGGTGTCTGGGGAGAGGGAGGGAAGGAGGAATAGATTACAAAAGGTCACAAGGAAACTTTAGGGGGTGATGGAAATGTTCATTATCTTAAATGTAGTAATGGTTTTGCAGGTATATGCCTATGTCAAAAGTCATCAAATTGTCCCCTTTAATATGTGCCATTTAAAAAAAAATTTATTGTCTAAAGTTTTACATATGTCTCCTTTTTCCCCAATTGACCACCCCCAGCCATTCCCACCCCGAGCAAGCCCCCACCACCCCAGTGTCTGTGTCCATTGGTTATGCTAATATGCATGATACAAGTCCTTTAGTTGCTCTCAGCATAGTTCCATCCATGTTGTTGCAAATGTTAAAAGTTCCTTCTTTTTTATAGCTAATATGTGTCATTTTTAATGTAAATTTTATCTCAATAGGCAAAACATTAATTTATGTTCATTAAAAGATTATAAAACACAAACAAAAAATCAGACTAAATCAAATTAAATAACTTCTGTGCACCAAAGGGAATCATCAACAAAATAAAAAGGCAATCTATGGAATGGGAGAAAATATTTGCAAATCATATGACTGAGAAGGGGTTAATATCCAAAAAACTCACACAACTCAATAAACAAAATAAAAACAATTTGACTAACAAATGGGCAGAGGAACTGAATAGACAATTCTCCAAAGAAGACAAACAAATGGCTAATAGGTGCTCAACATCACTAATCATCTAGAAGATGCAAATCAAAACCACAATGAGATACCACCTCACACCTATTAGAATGGCTATCATCAAAAGGACGAGGTATAAGTGTCGGCCAGGATGTGGAGAAAACTGAACCCTTGTGCACTGTTGGTGGGAATGTAAATTGGTATGGCCACTATGGAAAAAGTATGGTGGTTCCTCAAAAAATTAAAAATAAAACTACCATATGATCCAGCAATCCCACTTCTGGATATATATCCAAAGGAAATAAAATCAGGATATCAAAGAGATATCTGCATGCCCACGGTCACTGCAGCAACACGCACAATCGTAAGGATATGGAAAAAACTTGTGTCTGTCAATAGATGAATGACATGCACATTCGCGCGCACACACACACACACACACACACACACACACACACACACACAGACACACACACTCACACACTCACACACTCACACACTGGAATATTATTCAGCCACAACAAAAAAGGAAATCTCCTTGAGGTAGGGGAGTATTTGTTGACTATGGCACACACACAAACTTGAAAGGAGAAAATGGATACATTTGATCATGTTAATATTATAAACTTCTGAATGACAAAAGGCCTTACAAAATTATTAAAAAACCAGGTACCAGTTATGAAAAAACATTTTTTATGTGTTGTGGTAGGTAGAATAATGACCCCCCCAAGATGTCCTCATCTTAATTTGACGAACCTGTGAATATGTTACTTTACACAGCAAAAGGGAGATTGCAGGTATGATGAAGGTTAGGATCTTGAGATGGGGAGATAATCCTGAATTATCCATGTGGACCCAATCTAGTCCTATGAGTCCTTAAAAGCAGAGAGCCTTTCCTGACTGTGATAAGGAGGAGGTGTGACTACAGAAGAATGGGCAGAGATGTAATGATGCTGGTTCTGAAGATAGAAGAAGGGGAGTTACAGTTTATCAGGAACCATTAAAGTATTATGGAGCCATGCTGCTAGACTGGCTGTCATCCATTCATTCATTCATTCATTCACTCACTCACATATATTCATACAAACCCAGTTTCATTTTGACTTTTCAGGAATAATTCATTGATACACAATATCTCACCAACCTCTTTCCCTTGCTTAGGTAAAATGTTAGTCTTTCACACTATTTTGTGTGTAGAATTTTTGTCCTAATCCTAAATAGGAAGTTGGCACAATAAGCAGTCAAAATTCATGAAAGTTCAATCACAAGAACAATGTCTGTGATAGAGAGAATCAAAAGTTCTGAATTCTATAGTTTGCACCCATTAGGATGATTACTATCAACAATAATAAGAGAAAATGATTAACAGGTGTTGGTGAGGATATGGAGAAATTGAAACACTTGTGCACTATTAGAATTGTAAAATGGTGCAACAGCTATGGAAAACAGTGTTGAGTTCCCTCAAAAAATTTAAAAGAGAACAACCAAATGATCTGGCAATTTTATTTCTGGGTAAATATCCCAAATAATTTAAAACAGGGCCTCAAAGAGATATTTGCACACCCATATCCATAGCAGCACTATTTGTAATAGCCAAGAAGTAGAAGCAACCCAAATATTCATCAATGGATGATTGATTGGATGAATCTTGAGAACATTGTGCTAAGTGAACTAAGCCAGTCCCAAAAAGAAAATACTGGATGATCCACTTATATGAAGTATCTAACATATTCAAATTCATAGAAATAGAAAGTAGAATGATGCTTACCAGGGCTAGAAGAAGAGGGCAAAAGAAAGTTGTTCAATGAGTATAGAGTTTCTATTTTGCAAGATGAAAAGTTCTAGAGATCTGTGTCACAACAATGTGATTGCACTTAACACTACTATACTGTGCACTTAAAAATGGTTAACATGGTAAAATGTATGTTATATGGGTGTTTTTTTTTCTGTGATTAAAAAATATAACAGAATATACAACATCAAGAATAAACCCTAAAGGCCCTAGGTAGTTTACTCAGTGGTTAGAGCATTGGCCTGCAGACTGAAGGGTCACAGATTTGATTCTGGTCAAGGGCACATACCTAAGTTGCAGGCTCCAGGTTGTGGCAGTATGGGAGGCAACCAATCGATGTGTCTCTCTCACATTGATGTTTCTCTCTCTATGTCTCTCCCCCTCCCATTCTCTCTAAAAAAACCAATGGAAAAAATATCCTTGTGCGAGGATGACCAAAAAAACAAACAAACAAAAAACAAAACAAAACAAAACAAAACAAAACAAAAAACTCTAATGTATACCACTCTGGTGGGCGATGTTGATAGTTGGGGGAGGCTGTGGCGGTAGCAAGGGGTATATGGGAACTTTGTACTTTCTGATTAATTTTTCTGTGAACATAAAAATACACGTTTAAAAGTTCTGAATTATTGACTATGTAAACAGTATAAACACCCAGTGATACTTTTAGAAAGACTAAGCTTGCTATCTTACAAGTAAGGACTTCAGTGAATGGCCTCAAAGACATTATCAGTATGTTGTAACACAAACTGTAATGTATGGTCAATTCATACTCCTTTGGAACTCACTGCTTTGGAATAGACAGAACTCATTGCACCATAAGGAGCCATAGTAAATAACCACTAAGGCCACATTACCAAAACATGACTTCATGAGGCTATGACTATAGACCTCATACGTGATGTTCATTGAGTAAAAGGTTATAAAATAGATTACTTAGCTTGGGATTTGTTTTTGTGATTCATGGTTATATAATACTTCCCAGATTTACCTTTTAGAGATGCAAGAAAAATGACTTTCCATCAATTACCACTCAGATATAACTTGAATTTTTATATACAATACCTAAAAACAATTAAGCTGTCCATCTTTTAAAATAAGTTGGAGCCATAAAATGTCTCAACAATTTTTTAAAAGATTGAAGTTTTATAAAGTATGTTTTCCAATCATAATGTAAACAAGCTAGAAATGAATAGCAGAAGAAACATTGGAAATCCACAAATATGTGGAATTAAACATAACACTCTTAACATGTCAAAGAGGAAATCATAATAGTAAAAAAAGATTAATTGAGGACTTATTGGATCCCAGGCACATAGAGTTAATATGCATTTAATCATCACAAAATTGCCATAGAGAGGTATTACTATGCTCTCCATAGTAAAACTGAGACTCAGAGAAGTTAATAATACAGGATTAAACAGATCTGAAGAGATGATGCCAAAATTCAAACTCAGACAGTCCAATCCACGAGCTACCACTTCTAACCACAGTGCAACCCCATCTCCCCATGAGGAAGAATTAAACCAGTGTGTTCCTCCCTTGGGGGCAATGACTAAAGCATAATTGTATTTATGCTCATGAAGAGTTATGCTTTTCTTAAAAGGAAGGGACAGATTATTTTGAAGTGGGAGGGAGACACACGTATAAACTCGCGTTATATCTTGTTTCCCGAGAATAGGTCTGCATGTAAATAGTTCAAGCCTTGGGATTTCCCTTAATACTCTCACCTCCATAACCCACCTCAGAGATGCCCGGTGTCCCCCCAACCCCCTGTACCGCAGCTGGGCACTGCACGTTGATATACAAACATATTTACACATCTAGAGAAAATAGTGTGGTATAATGGGGAAACCAGGAATACTTTCCAAACTGCTTTTTTTCTTGAGCAGAAACCAGGGGTTTAAAATTATTACTGATTTCACAAGACAGTGGCGTGTAGTACAGTGGTCCCGAGGCCAGACTGCCTGGGTTTGAGTCAGAACTTCCATTACCCGACTGGAGTCCTCCTCTGTAAGGCAGGAATAATAGCAATGCACTTCATAGGGTAGTTGGAGGATGAAATGTCAATATATGTAAAGCCCATAGCACAGTGCCTGGAATATAATTAGTGCTGCTTCAATTTACCTGATGACTGAGAAGGCAGAACTGAGAGCCACAGAGAATTATTTCCAGGCATTAAAACCTAATGGAGTTGCTCTGGCTGGATTTTTTTTTTTGAGAAAGGCTTTTTTTTTTTCTTTATCGATTAAGGTATTACATATGTGTCCTTATCCTCCCATTGCCCCCCTCCTACCCTCCCTCTTGCCCTCACCCCCCTATTGTAAAACGGCTTTGAACTGGTGACTTCTTTTTAGCTTCTCATTTTTTGAACAGGAATATTTATGACTGTTATCCTATGCCTGTCCTGTCTTTCTATGCTGGAGCAGTTAATTTGTTTCTTTAGTTTTCTAGGGCTACAGATGGAGAAGAATTGTGCCCAGGAGTTGTATTTAATGGAGTCTACCCAGAACCTCATCTGTACCTGATTTAGATCATGAGATTTGGGAATTTGGGACTGGGATTGGGATGCTGTAATGTGATAAAATTTTTGGAAACTTAATAATGGGGTGAATGTATTTTGCCTGTAGGATGGATATGAATTCTGGGGGATGTAGGGTGGACTGAGGTAGTCAGACCTTTGGCTCCCTATGATCTCCAGCCGAGGTGTTAGTCTTGTGGTTATGTTGTTATGTGGTAAAAGAGGTTTTGCAGATGCAATTACTAGTAAGATTACTAATCAACTGACCTTAAAGCAGGGCAAGGATGCTGGATTACACAGATGGACCCAATGTAGTCACATGAACTCTTGAAAGCAGAAGAGGAAGGCAGAGAGATCCAAAGTATGGGAAGGACTCACCCCACCATTTCTGGCTTGAAGATAGAGGGGCCACATGGGGACCATGAGAAGGAAACAACTCAAATGAGCCTGGACATAGATTCTGCCCTGAATTTCCAGGTAAGAGCCCAAGCCAACCAACAACCTGACTTTGACCTTTTGAGACCTTAAGAAGAGAACCTAGCCAGGCCTGCTGGACTTCTGACCTACAGAACTGTGAGATAATAAATGAGAGTTGTTTTAAGCTGCTAGGTTGTGGTAATTTATTATGGCAGGATAGAAAACTTGTAAAGAACCTCAGATATTAATTATTTCTACTAAAGCAGCAGAACACTCCCTTCAAATGAAACGTTTGGACCACTGCGGGGCTCCTTTGGTCAAATCTGGGGCAGGATTCCACTGTACCTTCCTCCCACGAAGCCACTAAAAGCACTTGCACACATTCAGGTGTAGACTTCCACCAGGGAACCTCACTGACCACCCCAACACTAACTACAAGGAACTTGTGTGCTGTGTTTTATGCGTCCATCATTGCCACTAAACTCTGAGGACAGAAACTATTTCTTCTTCATTTTTGCTCCCCCAGAGCAAAACACAGTGTTGGCACAAGGTATGCACTTGGTAAATATTTTTTGACTGAATGCTAAATGTGTTTGATATCTAGGAGAGGACAATATTAGATATGGGTAGTGGCAGAGCAAGGGACTAGAAGCATGGCAGGGGACAAGATAGGGGAAAGAAACAATTTGCAAGGACAAAGGAATGTAGAGTTTAATACTTATATAATTACTGTTGGTTTGGAAAAATTTCCTTGATAGGTCTCTTCCACCCATACCACCAGCAGTATAAGTTTCGGGAAGTAGGCTGACCATTGCATAAGTGGCTTGTGAAATATCGCTTAGTAGCTTACATTCCCAACAAGTTGAATAAATATGTTTGTGTGTAGTTTACCCCCCAAGGATGCTTCTCCTGGCTCCCCTGCAGCTGGACTCAGAATTGGTGTTTAGTAATTGCGTGGCGACTGACTCCCTTGGGAATGGAATGCCCCATGGCTGATGCTGTCCATAGGGAGAGGAGCTGGAAAAGAGACGGGGAACAGACTGCCTAAAAGAGTGGTGGTCACTTCAGACAGTGCGGGGAGCTCCAAGAGCCTTGAGATGTAGCTTTAGAGGCTCGGCAAGAGAACACCTCCACCTAGTTAGTTGCACCCCAAAGGCGAGCCAGATGCATGAGATTTGAAGATGTCATCTAGGAAAGCCAGTCCCAGGGAGTATAAGCAGCTGGGAGAAGCCATACGGAATAAAGAAACAAAACACCACATTTTTATGAAGACCGACTTTGTCTTGGAAACCAGTGAAATGAAAGCTAGCCCATTCTCTGTTCCCAGAGCAGTACCGTAGTTGCTATTTTGATCACTGTAATTGAGAGTAAAAATAATCTCTGCCGAGCCTGAAAGACAGCCACCAGCTACTCTATTTTAAATGATGTATTAAAACACAAGGTGAATTAAAAACTGGCCTTCTAGGGATGGCGACTGGCTGTATCCATTTCACTAGTGGTTCATGCAATTTGTGATTTCTTGTTAGTAAAGTAGATCAACATATGTTTTCAGGGATTTTGCGCCTCCAGTACTGGCACAGAGAACAGTGCCCTATTATGAGGAGTGCATTTTATGACTTCAGTTCAGGCTGTGAATTTGGGTCAGCCAGTTCGATGTTCAAGTTCTCAGCTTCTTGCTCTACAAAAGCAGAATGATGACCCAGAGGGGAGTTGAAAAGAGGAGGAAGTTGAAAGTGATTGCATTTTTAACTAGTATCTGGACTTATTTTATTGTATCACTGGATGGTTTTGTTTACTTTCCATGAACTCTAAATTTTATTGGTAAGTTTGGCCAGAAATCTGTCCTCTGTACAGGGGCAGATCCAGATTTTGTGCAGCTCAAGCCTTACACAATATTGGGGATCCTTTTTAAAGAAAAGGAATACAAAAATATCTGTTTGGCAAATTTTTAAAAAAATATATGACACTGCCCCTCCCAGTAGGCTTCACTACTTCTTGGTAAATCCGCTTCTGCAGTTATGGAAGTGGGAGTTACATTGCTTCTTTGAGAAGAAAGAAAAGTGGCAGGAACCACAGAATGTTAGTCAAAAGGACCTTTCAATTAATCTTGATATTTTATTATTTTTATTATTATTTTCTCTTTGTTAGAATTTATATTTTCTTTGTTCTCTTT